>NC_058085.1:273162364-273469937 GCF_014858855.1 Bufo gargarizans | reverse complement strand
AATTGCGAGGACTTGAAAAAAGTCAGACTCCACCATTCTCCAAAAGGGCACAATCACAGGACACTCCCAGAAAATGTGGAGGTGGGTCCCCTCACCCACCATACACCTCCAACATCTATCAGAGATATCTTGGCTAAAGTGTTTTAATAGCTGTGGGGTATGATACCAAAACATAAGCACCTTATATGTGTTTTCCCTATATGTGACACATGAGGACGACTTTGCTGCCCGTTCCCATATCTGTTTCCATTCCTCATACGCTATAGGATGGCCTAGAAGTGCTTCCCATTTAGTCATGTAGGAGTGAGTGATAGAGGAGGATGAGAGGATAAGATAAATGTCTGAAATGAGACCCTTCGTTGTGACCGTCAATTTACATAGTTTCTCAAATGTCGTAGGGGTTGACACCTTCGTTGAGTGAAAGAGGTCCGAAAAAAAATGGCAAATCTGCATATATTGATACCTATAAGACTCTGGTAGTTGATGCAAGGAGCGTACCTCATCAAATGAGAAAAAGCCCAGAGTCCTATAGTTCACAACATCCGCAAATCTGAACAGCTTCCTGGGAAACCATGTTTTAAGAAAAGCTGTGTGCATACCTAACTTAAATAGTGGGTTGTACAGAAAGGAGATCATAGAAGATTTTTCCGATGCAAGCGAGAACAGTCTGTTACATCTCAACCACACGTTACATGTAAAAGACATAGGGCCCAATAGCTCAGGTCTAAGTGAAGGCTGCAGGGAGTACCAAATGAGTGAATTCGGATGTACAGGGGCTATCCATAATCTCTCTATTTCCATCCATCTGGAGTACGCATACATATTGGACCATGCTGGCAGTCTTCTAAGGTGTGTAGCCCAGTAATATTTTTTAATATTTGGAACTGCTTATCCACCTTGAATTTTGGATGACATTAAGATTGAGCAAGCTATGCGATGCCTCTTTCCATTCCAGATGAACCTGAATATACATGACTGAAAATCACGCAACTCCTTCTCAGGGACAGGAATTGGGAGAGTCTCAAACAAATACAGCAATTTAGGCAAGATATTCATCTTAACCGATGCTATATGGCCCAATAAGGAAATGGGAAAAGGCATCCATTTAATCAGTAAAGCCTTGAGTTCTCGAAACATAGGTGGAAAATTTTGTGCATACAACGAGGAATAAGTAGGGGTTAAGTTGACCCCCAAATACCTCAAGGACGTTTCCGTCCATTGAAAATTAAAGCTGGATTTTAAGGTGGTCAAAATATCAGGGGCTAGGTTGAGAGGGAGAGCCTCCGTTTTTGTGGTATTAATTTTATAACCAGACAATCTACCATAAGTCTCTAGTAATTTAAAGAGGTTGGGAAGCGAAATATGCAAGTCAGTTAATGTTAGCAAAATATCATCAGCGAATAGTGAAAGTTTAAATTCAACTGCATTCACCTTAATCCCATGAATATCAGGATGGGAACGAATGGCCGCCGCCAAGGGTTCGATGCAAAGAACGAAGAGCAGAGGGGATAGTGGACATCCCTGTCGCGTACCATTTTTTATAGGAAAAGGCAAGGAATGAGCATGCTTCATTTTCACTATCGCTGTGGGTTGGGCATATAAAACATGGAGGGCTGTGAGGAAGGGGCCTTTCAGACCGAAAGCCTTCATGGCAGAGAACATAAAAGGCCATCCTAAGCGATCAAACGCTTTCTCCGCGTCAAGACTTAGCAACAACGCCGAGTCTCTGCGCTTATTCGTGATGTCAATTAAATCAATGGTGCGCCTTGTATTATCTCCGCCCTGTCGGTCACGGACAAAGCCCACCTGATCTTTATGGATCAGTTGGGGTAGCCAGTCTGAAAGACGGTTAGCCAAAGTTTTAGTGAAAATTTTCAGATCTGAATTAAGCAGTGCAATGGGCCTATAATTTCCACAGTCTAGGGGATCTTTACCCGGTTTAGGTATTAAAGTTATATAGGAGTGTGACATTGAAGTGGGTATTGGTGACCCTTGTAGGAAAGAGTTGAACAACAGCGTCATATGTGGCAGAAGAATATCGGAGAATGTTGTGTAATAGAGGTATGGTAGACTATCTGGCCCAGGGGCTTTATTATTGGGCAACTGTTTCAGTACTTCCTGCAATTCCTCTACAGTGATAGGAGCGTTTAATGAGGCAAGAGCTGCTTCCGACAACTGAGGAAGACTACACTTAGAGAGAAAAGAATCCAGGAGGAGTCTACTGCGCTCTGGGTCAGATGGGAGTTGTTGAGGGATAGAGTAAAGTGCCTTATAATATTCCTGAAATAAGTTGGAAATGACCTCTGGGTCATACACTATTGCCCCATCTCCTCGCCTCATTGCATTCGGAGTGTTTGTAGTGCCAGTGTCCCGAAGCTGTCGAGCCAGGAGGGTATGTGGTTTGTTCCCCCACATATAAAATCTTTGTCGCGAATATAGTAATTTTTTCTCAGTTTTATAAAACATTAATTCCTTCAATCTAGCACGCAGGATTATAATGCGCCTAAGCAGAGGCCGCGAGCACCGGGACTCTAGCATCTTTTCCAAATCCTTCAGCTGTGAGGTGATATTGAGATGTTGCATAGTACGATCTTTTTTCAGTCGAGACCCCATAGCTATACATGTACCTCTAAAGACTGCCTTGTGGGCTTCCCATATCATAGATATAGGGGGTCCTGAGGACTGATTCAAGGTGAAGTATTCCGTAAGGCCCTCACGTAACTCCTGCCTAAGCGGCAGCTGGTGCAAAGAGGATTCGTTAAGCCGCCAATGACATACTTTAGGGTAGTAACCTGAAGTTTTAATGTTAATTGACACTGGAGCATGGTCCGACCAGGAAATAGATCCTATATCGGCATCTGCAAGCATCCTTAGAATTGGGATATTACCAAAAAAGTAATCTATACGGGAATGTGTATTATGTGGATGTGAGAAGAAAGAAAACGTTTTTGCAGTGGGATAGTTAATTCTCCAGAGGTCATATAATTCGAATTTTCTAATAAGACGCCTAAAAAGACGTGAGTTTCTACACTGATCTTTAGTAGGCGGTCTATTCTGAAGGGTTAGTCTATCTAGACGCTCGGAAAAAGAGAGATTAAAGTCTCCTCCTACTAGCAATGCAGCTGGGAGCAACTTCGATAATTTCAAGAACACCTTATTAAGAAAAGGGATTTGAGCAGTATTTGGAGCATATAAATTGCACAGTACGTGTGGGCTACCATTAAGTGTGGTTTTTAGTATAATATACCTGCCAGCTGGGTCAATAATAGCATTTTCCACCTGTAAGGGGCAATCAGCAGACAGAAGAATGGCAACACCTGCTTTCTTTTTCCCAGAGGAAGCAGAATATATACGAGGGAATAAATATTGCGCAAACTTAAAAGAACCCTGGTGATCAAAGTGGGTCTCCTGAAGAAAAACTATGTCAGCTTTTTGAGACTTGCACTCAGTAAGTGCCAGGCGTCTCTTTACATTGGAGTTAAGACCTTTTACATTAAGCGAGACATATTTAATCATTTTCAAAGCATGGAATAAATGTACTTGCTATGTGGCTGCAGAGGGTCCTTCTCAAGGACACTGTCATAGATGAAAACACCTGAAGGCATTCAGTCGCTTGTGGTTTGGGTTTTGGAGACCTGAGTATGAAAAACAATAAAAAGAGACACAAAAGGGAAGGGGGGGGAAACACAAGACCATACAAACATAAAAAATACATCATTTAGTATCCGAACATTGGGTGCTGTCACCCAGATACAGATCAGTGAGCAGCAACTAGTGGTATCAACATCAGCAAACTGCCGCCCCTCCAACCCAGTCAACAGAAGCTGGGGGGGGGAGGGCGAAACTACTGGTCTGCTTATTGGAAGCATGACTGGATCGGCACAGGATAGGCCGGGTTTCAGAGCTTATTAGAACTTGAAATAACCAGAGAATTGAACAATAAACCAATTCTACTAACATAGGACCTTAAACAAAGAACCATAAGGCCGTCGCCTCCTGGCGAAGAGAAACAGTAGGAGATACAATTTAAGCTAATGAAGTCCATGCAGCAATCATGGGGGTTCATCTGGTAGCTCACGTGAAGGGGTCCCTCCAGCAGGGGAAGATCTTCTTCTCTTTTGTCTGGCAGGTTGCCAAATTGGACCCAGGGCAGGCTGTGGATCCGGTAGTTCCCAGTCCGTGATGGATGGAATCTCAATGCCCAAAGCAGCACAAAAATCAGGGAGGTCTGAATGCTGACGCAAGATAGAGGATCTGCCATTTTTCGTGACTATTAATGCAAACGGGAACCCCCATCTGTAAGGCGTCTTCTTTTCCTTCAGCAATTGTAATAAAGGCTGTAATACTCTTCTTTTTTGGAGTGTGCACCAAGACAAGTCCTGGTATAAATGAACAGAAGCGCCGTGAAAATCAATGGAACGTAATTCCCTGGCTTTGGACATAATGTTTTCCTTCACTTGGAAATCATGTACACAGCAAATGACGTCTCTGGGCTGCGTGGATGAGGACTTAGGCCGCAGCGCTCTGTGAGCTCGATCAAGCCTGATAAACTGGGGTGGCTGAGTGCCTAACAAAGCATTAAAAAGTTCAGATAATATTTCCTGCAGATTTTCTTCCGCATTAGCTTCAGGCAAACCCCTTACACGGATGTTATTTCTGCGTCCTCTATTATCTAGGTCTTCCAGATGACGTGCATTGTCCCTAATAACTTGGGCCTGAGAAGCAATAACAGATTGTAAATGCGCCACACTTCTGCGGGTGTCATCATGGTCTATTTCAATAGTGTCCATGCGGTCTGCTAAGTGCTTCAGATCCTGCCTTAAAGATGAAATTTCCGATTTACAGGCATTTCTGACTTCTGAGACCAGCATTTTAAAATCATCCTTAGTAGGCAAATGTTGTAATGTCTGCTGAAGTATTGCAGAGCCCTGGGAAGGTTGCAGAAGATCTTCCTCTCCCTCGTCCACATAATCATTTCCCTGCTCCCAAGTAGCAGCTTCTCCTCCCTCTCCCCTTCTATAATGCTGTTGGCTAGGGGGATCTTCAGAAGATTCGGCCCAATCTCGCCGCTTCTGGGACGGAGTGGCCATTTGTTTAGCCTGCTTAGCTGCCGATTTTGGCGGCATAATGGCGGCGATGCCTCCTGCTGGGTGCAACCCCTCTTCTGCCCCTGTGAGATTCGGCTGTGCCCCCACAACGCTAATGGGCAGGAAAGTCCTTGCAAATGGGGATAGGGAGGAGGTAGGAAGCCGGAAGGCTGAATTGCAGCTGGTACCTGTCGGCGGCTGTGCGCTCGTCTCCTCACTCCCACACGCGCCGGAGGCCTCAGATGAAAGCAGGCCGCGACCAGACGGGACCGTGTGGAGTGGACGGCTGAGGTAAGAATCGAGCGTCTTGTTCACCCAGGCGGACGGTCGGGACGAGGTGGAGGGCTTGCCCGGCAATTTTTTCCCCATGTGCCGCGCTGGCGTGGTAGGAGAGTCTCCCTTAGCGGCTACTGGCGGCGGAGCTCTGTCTTCACGCGGCCATTCCTGAAGACGTCCAGGCCACGCCCCCTCATTTCCCTTTTCTACTTCTTCTTCACTGGTTTCACTGGTCTGAATATATTTTCTTATCAAATTCTGTCACAAGTGACTATTTATATGAGAGTTTTGATGTTTCAAAGTTCATCTTTTGTCTTTTTCTTCTAACCGAAGATGGAGGTTTCATGACATATTGTGATGAATATTTTCATTGTTTTATGTCTGGTCAAGAAAATTTGGACCTTAAATGTCTTGTCTGCCCTTTCATAAATTTTTTATTATTTTATTTTAAGGCTCCACTTGATAATAAAGCAAGCCATACTCGCCTTACTGCTGCCCCCCCACCACTCCCATTCTGATGCTTCATAGTCCACCGCTGGTCTCTGCTTCCTGGTTCCCTTTAAAATATTCTTCTGGCACTATAATATTAAAAGTCTATTCTTGGGATTTCAAGCATCCCCACTGATAAGATAGGCCACTTCACTTGCTGTAACCCAATAAGCCAATTCAGTTTAGTGCCATTTAAGCAAGCTGTAACACCAGGCATAGCCACTAGAGAGATGACTGAATCAAAGTTGACGAAGTGGAATTCGATCCGAATTTCAGGAAAAATTCAATTTGCAGCGAAGCCGAATTTCCTCATGCTTCGTGGTAACGAATCAAATTTTTTCCTAAAATGGCTGCTGCACGTGCTAGTACATGGAGCATAGAACTCTGGGAACGAGGGATCACCCAAAATGCCAGGCATGCAATCAATCAGCAGCCAGCCAGCCCCTGTGATGTCACAGCGCTATAAATAGTCTCAGCCATCTTGGATTCTGCCATTTTCCAGTGTGCTTAGTGCAAGGAGAGACGTCAGCAGGCTCTAGGGACAGTGCTAGGAAAGACTTGATTGTGGTGAAAAAAATATTTACAAGTTCAGGGAAAGATTATTCATAGTGTAGGGAAAGGATAGGGAGGAAAGGAGAACAGGGTGCAATGGGAGAGTGTACAGCCTGGGTAATAGGAGCAATTCTATTACACCTTGCTGCACTAATTAGGGATCCAAATTGCAGTCATACTGCTGCTTTTAGGTTGTTTGCACTATATGATACATCACTGATTCCAGCAAAACTTGCTTGTGATTGGGGTGCAAGTTCTGTGTGATACAGCCATTTATTAGGAAAGATAGGTATGTCCTATTAGCCGCTCTGCGTTGATTTTACATTGTTTTACTATTTTTGGCGGGGTATTAATAGAAAAAAAAAGGAAACAAATATGTCATAATTGCCGTTCAGCGGTCAAGTTACATTGTACTACAGCCATTTACGTGGTGTATAAAAAGGAAATATACGTACGTCCCATTAGCCGTTGTGCGGTGAATTGTGATTGTTATATTTCTATTTTTGGGGTGTAGTAATAGGAAAAAGAATACGTCTTAATTGCCGTTCTGTGGTAAATTGTGATTGCAATTTATTTTTTTGGGGGGTTCATTAATCAGGAAAAATACATTTCTTAATTGCCATTCCGCGGTGAAGTTACATTGTACTACAGCCATTTATGTGGTGTATTAATAGGAAATATACAGTGGATATAAAAAGTCTACACACCCCTGTTAAAATGTCAGGTTTCTGTGATGTAAAAAAAAATTGACAAAGATAAATCATTTCAGAACTTTTTCCACCTTTAATTGGTCGAATTAAAGGTGGAAGAAGTTCTGAAATGATTTATCTTTGTCAAATTTTTTTTAAACTTTACCACTCAATTGAAAAACAAACTGAAATCTTTTAGGTAGAGGGAAGAAAATTAAAAAAACAAAAATAATGTGGTTGCATAAGTGTGCATAACTGGGGATGTAGCTGTGTTCAGAATTAAGCAATCACATTCAAAATCATGTTAAATAGGAGTCAGCATACACCTGCCATCATTTAAAGTGCCTCTGATTAACCCCAAATAAAGTTCTGCTGCTCTAGTTGGTCTTTCCTGAAATTTTCTTAGTCACATCCCACAGCAAAAGCCATGGTCCACAGAGAGCTTCCAAAGCATCAGAGGGATCTTATTGTTAAAAGGTATCAGTCAGGAGAAGGGTACAAAAGAATTTCCAAGGCATTAGATATACCATGGAACACAGTGAAGATAGTCATCATCAAGTGGAGAAAATATGGCACAACAGTGACATTACCAAGAACTGGACCTCCCTCCAATATTGATGAAAAGACGAGACAAAAACTGGTCTGGGAGGCTACCAAGAGGCCTACAGCAACATTAAAGAAGCTGTAGAAATATATGGCAAGTACTGGCTGTGTGGTAAATGTAACAACAATCTCCCATATTCTTCATATGTCTGGGCTATGGGGTAGAGTGGCAAGACTAAAGCCTTTTCTTACGAAGAAAAACATCCAAGCCAGGCTACATTTTACAAAAACACATCTGAAGTCTCCCAAAAGCATGTGGGAAAAGGTGTTATGGTCTGATGAAACCAAGGTTGAACTTTTTGGCCATAATTCCAACAGATATGTTTGGTGCAAAAACAACACTGCACATCACCAAAAGAACACCATGCTCACAGTGAAGCATGGTGGTGGCAGCATCATGCCAAGGGGCTGTTTTTCTTCAGCTGGAACTGGGGCCTTATTTAAGCTAGAGGGAATTATGAACAGTTCCAAATACCAGTCAATATTGGCACAAAACCTTCAGGCTTCTGCTAGAAAGCTGAACACGAAGAGGAACTTCATCTTTCAGCATGACAACGACCCAAAGCATACATCCAAATAAACCAAGGAATGGCTTCACCAGAAGAAGATTAAAGTTTTGGAATGGCCCAGCCAGAGCCCAGACCTGAATCCGATTGTGGGGTGATCTGAAGAGGGCTGTACACAGGAGATGCCCTCACAATCTGACAGATTTGGAGTGTTTTTGCAAAGAAGAGTGGGCAAATCTTGCCAAGTCAAAATGTGCCATGCTAGTAGACTTATACCCAAAATGACTGAGTGCTCTAATAAAATAAAAAGGTGCTTCAACAAAGTATTAGTTTAAGGGTGTGCACACTTATGCAACCATATTATTTTATTGTTATATTTTTTCTTCCCTCCACCTAAAAGATTTCAGTTTGTTTTTCAATTGAGTGGTACAGTTTATAGGTCACATTAAAGGTGGGAAAAGTTCTGAAATTATTTATCTTTATCTCATTTTTTTACATCACAGAAACCTGACATTTTAACAGGTGTGTGTAGACTTTTTATGTCCACTGTAGGTACGTCCCATTAGCCCTTCTGTGGTGAATTGTGTTTGTTATATTTCTTTTTTTGGGGTGTAGTAATAGGGGAAAAAAATGAAAAAAATATATGTCATAATTGCCAGAATCCAGCTTCTTGTGGAGTAAAAAATAGTTCTTTATTGGCTCATCATATAAAATCCACCAAAATCACAGGAAAAAGGTGTAGTAACATGTTTCGGGCTACAGAATCCAGCCCTTCATCCAGACATAACACACATATTAAAGCCATTCCTTTTTGTGTAGCACAAGGTCCAACCCCCTCTAATCAGCAAAGTGTCCGTACCTGGAGCCTGGAATGGGAACCACTCAGCGGTCCAGGGGAGGCGATCCAGCATCACAGGTGATGCATACATACATACACATAATGAACATATCTTATGCCACTTTCACACCTGCGTTAGGTGCGGATCCGTCTATAGGTGCACCTATAAATGCAAACAATGGCATCCGTTAAGAACGGATCCGTCCGCATTCTATGTAAAAACAGTTTAAGTCCAATTATTAGTCATCCGCCCGCAATTGCACATATTGTGTCAACGTCAAACGGATCTGTCCCCACCGACCCACACTGCAAGTCAGGACGGATCTGCCCGGCTCCACATGGCCAGGTGGACACCAAAACGCTGCAAGCAGCGCCACGGTGTCTGCCTCCAGAGCAGAATGAAGGCGGAACGGAGCCAAACTGATGCACTCCAAACGGATCCGCATCCATCCAGAATGCATTGGGGCCAAACCAATCCGCCCGTGAGAGCCCCGATATGGACCCCACAGGCAGACACCGAAACGCCGGTGCGAAAGTAGCCCTAATTGTATTGCAGAGTGAGATCATGTTTTCTATTTAACCCCTTTGGCATGCAGGTATCAAGTGAAAACATCCAAAAGGTCTCCCTGCTAAGGAGTTTTTGTTCCCTCCTCTTATGGGCAATGAAACCACTTCAATCCCCTGTGCACAAAACGTAGATGTGTCACCTCTGTGAACAGTGGCGAAGTGGAAAGTCGCTGCCGATACATTGCGAGTCTGAAAATGAGGAATATCACTAAGATGTTTTCTTATACGAATTTTCAGCTTATTTAGGCCTCATGCACACGACCGTTTTTATTTTAAGGTCCGCAAAAACGGGGTCCGTAGGTCCGTGATCCGTGACCGTTTTTTCGTCCGTGAGTCTTCCTTGATTTTTGGAGGATCCACGGACATGAAAAATGAAAAAAAAAAAAATCAAAGTCAAGTTTGCCATTGAAATGATAGGAAAAACGGACACGGATCACGGACACGGATCACAATCTTGTGTGCATCCGTGTTTTTTCACGGACCCATTGACTTGAATGGGTCCGTGAACCGTTGGCTGTGAAAAAAATAGGACAGGTCATATTTTTTTCACGGCCAGGAAACACGGATCACGGATGCGGCTGCCAAACGGTGCATTTTCCGATTTTTCCACGGACCCATTGAAAGTCAATGGGTCCGCGAAAAAAAACTGAAAACGGTCGTGTGCATGAGGCCTTACAGTGCATCCAACATATTGAACTTTACAGATTCTGCATGTAATAACATACACAACAAACTCCGCATTACAACTGATATATTGTTTTAGAGTATCTGTTGTTATTCACTGTAGATGTGACCTCCTTAGTGACACATGTATCGGCAGCAGATGCATTTCTTACTCCACATTTATAATTGCCAGTCGTTTTTGGCCAGGAACATGCCCGAGGAATGGTATCAGTAAACAGGCTGGGGCTGAGTTTTCTTCCCACCGTAGGCGCTTTCTTGGATATACACCTGATACCCGCAGACACCACAGCTCTCCACTCCTCATCGGAATTGAGGACAGGGAGACGTTTACGGATAATTCTGCATATGTGTGGATATTCTCTACTGTAGTTAGTAATAGAAACTGTAGGTTTTTTGTCCTCCTCAGCAAGGTCTTCACTTTTTTGACTTTTTTGACATCTATAGGATTTTTTCAAGGTCTGAGGAAAGATCAGAGATTCCCTATCTTTCCATCTGGCAAACTCAACGCCTTTATTAATGTTCTGGAGTGTATAGCCTCTGCTCAGGAGTCTCTGTGTGATAATCTCTGTTTCTTTTAAGAACAACCCCTCTGTAGAGAAATTACGTCTTGCTCTAATCATTCCCCCCTTTGGTATGTTGTTTATGACATGCGGTGGGTGGCAGGAGGAGGCAAGAAGAATGGTGTTCCCAGATGTCTTTTTTCTAACGGTACAGGTAGTGACCAATCCCTCAGAGAGGTCCGATTCCAAATGTAAATCCATACCATTTAATAGAGCCAGCAAAGGGGATGTCATCAAGAAATGGAAAATGTCGCTCCCACCACGCCATGTATATGTTTGCAATAGATGGTGAGTGTTTGGCCCCCAGTGAAACACCCGACATTTGGAGATAGTATTTCCTATTGAACATAAAGCAATTATGTCTCATCAGAAAATCCACACATATGCACAAAAAATCCTGCAGTTCCACAGTATAGTCGCTATAGTGCGTCAGAAACCATTAAGTCCTGAGGAATGTTAGTATATAGTGCGGTAATATCAGCCGCAACCCAAATATATTCTTCACTCCACTTAGGGCTGTTTCACACGAGCGGATGCCGTGAGTGACATCCGCTCTGTGAATGACAGCCAAGACCCGATGCAGACTGCAGAGGCACGGAGCAGTAACATGATTGATAATGCGCCGTGCCTCTGCAGTCCGCATCAGGTTTTGTCCGTCATTCATGGAGCGGATGTCACGCGCGGCATCTGCTCGTGTGAAACAGCCCTTAAAGTTATAGAAATTCTGAAGCACTGTGCGACTATCCTTCAACTAGCCAGGCATCAAAGGTATCAGTGGCTGTAGCAGGGAATCAGTCCATTCCGATAATCTCTCAGAATAGGACCCGATGCCTGCCACAATCGGACGCATAGGGGGCGGGGAACCCGGTTTATGCACTTTTGGAAGTGCGTTAAAGATTGGTGTGGTCGCACGTTCCACATAAATATACTTCACTTCTTTTTTGGATAAAATTCCCAATCTTTCACCCTCCAACAGAATGTTGTGCAGCTTCTCTTGATAAGGGAGGAGCGGATTGGAATCCAGCAGATTGGTGTTCTTGTCATTCAACATATTTAGAACTTGTTCCTTATATACGCTGCTGTCTAAGATTACCACCGCTCCTCCCTTATCAGCCTTACGAATCACAATCTGCTGCATGTCATGTAAAGCCTGCAAAGCATTCGTTTCCTCCCTGGTGAGATTGTTAGACTTTTGCTTGGACCTGTTTTTCTGTTTAAGAGTACACAGATCCTTCTCTATTCACTCCTGGAATTTGTCAAGGGCCACAGTACGAGACTGTATTGGGTAAAAACCCTTGTTTAATACCCTGAAGGTTTCAGAGACATTTTGTAATTGTAATTGTGATTTCAAACTACTTACCACACATTAGGGCCCCATTTGGATCCCAAAAAATAAATAATTCTAGGAACTCGCCGTGCCCATCAAGGAATACCTTGGGGTGTCTTCTTTCCAAAATGGGGTCACTTGTGGGGTAGTTAAACTGCCCTGGCATTCTAGGGGCCCTAATGTGAGGTAAGTAGTTTGAAATCAAAATGTGTAAAAAATTACCTGTGAAATCCGAAAGGTGCACTTTGGAATATGTGCCCCTTTGCCCACCTAGGCGGCAAAAAAGTGTCACACATGTGGTATCGCCGTACTCAGGAGAAGTTGGGGAATGTGTTTTGGGGTGTCATTTTACATATACCCATGCTGGGTGAGAGAAATATCTTGGCAAAAGACAACTTTTCCCATTTTTTTATACAAAGTTGGCATTTGACCAAGATATTTATCTCACCCAGCATGGGTATATGTAAAATGACACCCCAAAACACATTGCCCAACTTCTCCTGAGTACGGCGATACCCCATGTGTGACACTTTTTTGCAGCCTAGATGCGCAAAGGGGCCCAAATTCCTATTAGGAGGGCATTTTTAGACATTTGGATCCCAGACTTCTTCTCACGCTTTAGGGCCCCTAAAAAGCCAGGGCAGTATAAATACCCCACATGTGACCCCATTTTGGAAAGAAGACACCCCAAGGTATTCAATGAGGGGCATGGCGTGTTCATCGAAAAAAAAATTTGGGCACAAGTTAGCGGAATTATTATATTTTTTTTTTCTCACAAAGTCTCCCTTTCCGCTAACTTGGGACAAAAATTTAAATCTTTCATGACTCAATATGCCCCTCACGGAATACCTTGGGGTGTCTTCTTTCCGAAATGGGGTCACATGTGGGGTATTTATACTGCCCTGGCATTTTAGGGGCCCTAAAGCGTGAGAAGAAGTCTGGAATATAAATGTCTAAAAAATGTTACGCATTTGGATGGTGAGTTCATGTGAGATTTTATTTTTTGACACAAGTTAGTGGAATATGAGACTTTGTAAGAAAAAAAAAATTAAAAAAAAATTCTGCTAACTTGGGCCAAAAAAATGTCTGAATGGAGCCTTACGGGGGGGGGGGGGGGGTGATCACCCATATAGACTCCCTGATCACCCCCCTGTCATTGATCACCCCCCTGTCATTGATCACCCCCCTGTAAGGCTACTTTCACACTTGCGCTTGATCGGATCCGTTCTGAACGGATCCGATCATATTAATGCAGACGGAGGCTCCGTTCAGTACGGATCCGTCTGCATTAATAACTTAGAAAAATTTCTAAGTGTGAAAGCAGCCTGAGCGGATCCGTTCAGACTTTCAATGTAAAGTCAATGGGGGACGGATCCGCTTGAAGATTGAGCCATTAGGTGACATCTTCAAGCGGATCCGTTCCCATTGACTTACATTGTAAGTCTGAACAGATCCGCTCGCCTCCGCACGGCCAGGCGGACAGCTGAACGCTGCAAGCAGCGTTCAGCTGTCCACCTGTCCGTGCGGAGGCGAGCGGAGCGGAGGCTGAACGCCGCCAGACTGATGCAGTCTGAGCGGATCCGCTCCATTCAGACTGCATCAGGGCTGGACGGAGGCGTTTGGGTCCGCTCGTGAGCTCCTCCAAACGGAGCTCACGAACGGACCCATGAACGCTAGTGTGAAAGTAGCCTTAGGCTCCATTCAGACGTCCGTATGATTTTTACGGATCCACGGATACATGGATCGGATCCGCAAAACACATACGGACGTCTGAATGGAGCCTTACAGGGGGGTGATCAATGACAGAGGGGTGATCACCCATATAGACTCCCTGATCACCCCCGTCATTGATCACCCCCCTGTAAGGCTCCATTCAGACGTCCGTATGCGTTTTGTGGATCCGATCCATGTATCCGTGGATCCGTAAAAATCATACGGACGTCTGAATGGAGCCTTACACGGGGGTGATCAATGACAGGGGGGTGATCAATGACAGGGAAGTGATCAGGAAGTCTATATGCGTGATCACCCCCTTGTCATTGATCACCCCCCTGTAAGGCTCCATTCAGACGTCCGTATGTGTTTTGTGGATCCGATCCATGTATCAGTGGATCCGTAAAAATCATATGGACGTCTGAATAGAGCCTTACAGGGGGGTGATCAATGACAGGGGGGTGATCAATGACAGGGAAGTGATCAGGAAGTCTTTATGCGTGATCACCCCCTTGTCATTGATCACCCCCCTGTAAGGCTCCATTCAGACGTCCGTATGCGTTTTGCATATCCGATCCATGTATCCGTGGATCCGTGAAAATCATACGGACCTCTGAATGGAGCCTTACAGGGGGGTGATCAATGACAGGGGGTGATCAGGGAGTCTATATGGGGTGATCAGGGGTGATCAGTGGTTCATAAAGGGTTAATAAGTGACAGGGGGGGGTGTAGTGTAGTGTAGTGGTGTTTGGTGCTACTTTACTGAGCTGCCTGTGTCCTCTGGTGGTCAATCCAAACAAAAGGGACCACCAGAGGACCAGGTAGCAGGTATATTAGACGCTGTTATCAAAACAGCGTCTAATATACCTGTTAGGGGTTAAAAAAATCACATCTCCAGCCTGCCAGCGAGCGATCGCCGCTGGCAGGCTGGAGATCCACTCACTTACCTTCCGTTCCTGTGAGCACGCGCGTTCACAGGAAATCTCGGCTATCGCGAGATGACGCGCGGATGCGTCCAGGAGGAGTAAATCAACCACCTTCCAGACGCATCCGTGCGTTAGGCGGTCGGGAGGTGGTTAAGGTCCCTTTCACACGGGCAAGTATTTCGCGCGGATGCGATGCGTGAGTTGAACGCATTGCACCCGCACTGAATACCGACCCATTCATTTCTATGGGGCTGTTCACATGAGCGGTGATTTTCACGCATCACTTATGAAAATCACAGCATGCTCTATTTTGTGCGTTTTTCACGCAATGCAGGCCCCATAGAAATGAATGAGGTTGCGTGAAAATCGCAAGCATCCGCAAGCAAGTGCGGATGCGGTGCGATTTTCACGTACGGTTGCTAGGAGACGATCGGGATGGAGACCCGATCATTATTATTTTCCCTTATAACATGGTTATAAGGGAAAATAATAGTATTCTGAATATAGAATGCATAGTACAATAGCGCTGGAGGGGTTAAAAAAATAAAAATAAAAATTAACTCCCCTTATTCCACTTGATCGAGCAGCACGGCATCTCGTCTGTCTCCTTTGCTGAACAGGACCTTTGGTGACATCACTCCGGTCATCACATGTTCCATTACATGATCTTTTACCATGGTGATGGATCATGTGATAGATCATGTGATGACCGGAGTGACGTCACCACAGGTCCTGTTCCTGAAATGAATGCTCACCACAGGTCCTGTTCAGCAAAGGAGACAGAAGAGATGCCGGGTTACGCGATCAAGTGGACTAAGGTGAGCTAAATTATTATATTTATAATATTATATTATTATATTTTTTTAACCCCTCTAGCGCTATTTTACTATTTATTCTGTATTCAGAATGCTATTATTTTCCCTTATAACCATGTTATAAGGGAAAATAATACAATCTACAGAACACCGATCCCAGACAAGTTCGGGTTTAGGTACCAAACATGCGTGATTTTTCTCACGCGAGTGCAAAACGCATTACAATGTTTTGCACTCGCGCGGAAAAATCGCAGGTGTTCCCGCAACGCACCCGCACATTTTCCCGCAACGCCTGTCTGAAAGAGGCCTAAGGGGAGTGAAGAATATATTTGGGTTGCGGCTGATATTACCGCACTATATACTAACATTCCTCAGGACTTAATGGTTTCTGTCGCACTATAGCGACTATACTGTGAAACGGCAGGATTTCTTGTGCATATGTGTAGATTTTCTTTATGTTTAATAGGAAATACTATCTCCAAATGTCAGGTGTTTCACTGGGGGCTAAACACTCACCATCTATTGCAAACATATACATGGCGTGGTGGGAGCGACATTTTCTGTTTCTTGATGACATCCCCTTTGCTGGCTCTATGAAATGGTATGGACGTTATATAGATGATATGCTGTGGGTTTGGCAGGAAGGGGGGGGTGAATAAGGTGGCCCAGTGCATCAAGTATCTTAATAACTGTACAGATTCCATCAAACTTACTTATATTAGCGATTCAGCTAAAATAGATTTTCTTGATTTACATTTGGAATCGGACCTCTCTGAGGGATTGGTCACTACCTGTACCTTTAGAAAAAAGACATCTGGGAACACCATTCTTCTTGCCTCCTTCTGCCACCCACCGCATGTCATAACATACCAAAGGGGGGAATGATTAGCGCTAGACGTAACTGCTCTACAGAGGGGTTGTTCTTAAAAGAAACAGAGATTATCACACAGAGACTCCTGAGCAGAGGCTATACACTCCAGAACATTAATAAAGGCGTTGAGTTTGCCAGATTGAAAGATAGGGAATCTCTGATCTTTCCTCAGACCTTGAAAAAATCCTATAGATGTCAAAAAAGTCAAAAAAGTGAAGACCTTGCTGAGGAGGACAAAAAACCTACAGTTTCTATTACTAACTACAGTAGAGAATATACACACATATGCAGAATTATCCGTAAACGTCTCCCTGTCCTCAATTCCGATGAGGAGTGGAGAGCTGTGGTGTCTGCGGGTATCAGGTGTATATCCAAGAAAGCGCCTACGGTGGGAAGAAAACTCAGCCCCAGCCTGTTTACTGATACCATTCCTCGGGCATGTTCCTGGCCAAAAACGACTGGCAATTATAAATGTGGAGTAAGAAATGCATCTGCTGCCGATACATGTGTCACTAAGGAGGTCACATCTACAGTGAATAACAACAGATACCTTCTAAAACAATATATCAGATGTAATGCGGAGTTTGTTGTGTACGTTATTACATGCAGAATCTGTAAAGTACAATATGTTGGATGCACTATAAATGAGCTGAAAATACGTATCAGAAAACATCTTAGTGATATTCCTAATTTTCAGACTCGCAATGTATCGGCAGCGACTTTCCACTTCGCCACTGTTCACAGAGGTGACGCATCTGCGTTTTGTGCACAGGGGATTGAAGTGGTTTCATTGCCCATAAGAGGAGGGGACAAAAACTCCTTAGCAGCGAGACCTTTTGGATGTTTTCACTTGATACCTGCATGCCAAAGGGGTTAAATAGAAAATATGATCTCACTCTACAATACAATTAGGGCTACTTTCGCACCGGCGCTTCGGTGTCTGCCTATGGGGTCCATATCGGGGCTCTCACGGGCGGATCGGTTTGGCCCCATGGATGCGGATCCGTTTGGAGTGCATCAATTTGGCTCCGTTCCGCCTTCATTCCGCTCTGGAGGCGGACACCGGAGCGCTGCTTGCAGCGTTTTGGTGTCCGCCTGGCCGTGCGGAGCCGGGCAGATCCGTCCTGACTTGCAGTGTGGGTTGGTGGGGACGGATCCGTTTGACGTTGACACAATATGGTGCAATTACGGGCGGATCCGTCCCCTGTTGACTTTCGGTGTGGGGTCGGGACGGATCCGTCTGACTAACAATTGGACTTAAACTTTTTTACATAGAATGCGGACGGATCCATTCTGAACAGACGCCATCGTTTGCATTTATAGGTGCGGATCTGTCTGTGCGGATGGCAGACGGATCCGCACCTAACCCAGGTGTGAAAGTGGCATAAGATATGTTCATTATGTGTATGTATGTATGCATCACCTATGATACTGGATCTCCTCCCCTGGACCGCTGAGTGGTTCCCATTCCAGGCTCCAGGTGCGGACACTTTGCTGATTAGAGGGGGTTGGACCTTGTGCTACACAAAAAGGAATGGTTTTAATATGTGTGTTATGTCTGGATGAAGGGCTGGATTCTGTAGCCCGAAACATGTTACTACACCTGTTTCCTGTGATTTGGGTGGATTTTATATGATGAGCCAATAAAGAACTATTCTTTACTCCACAAGAAGCTGGATTCTCTCTTTCTGTTGGATATTCTATTAGGCCCAGTTCTGGCCTTTTTTCCGTGCTTCATGGATTAAAGTCAGAGGTGAGAGCTGCAGCCATTTCTATCATTGTTTTGAACAGGACATATAAGTATGTCCCATTAGACGTTATGCGGTAAATTGTGATTGTTATATTTCTTTTATTGGGTTCTTAATTGCTGTTCTGCGGGGAATTATGATTGTTATTTTTTTTTGGGGGGGGGGGGGATTTATTCATCAGAAAAATAAATATGCAGTTCAGCTGGGAAGTTACATTATACTACAGCATTATTTGGGGGGTATTATTTTAATTTTGATTTAACTCTTTTATTATACAGTGTCAGACAGACAGATGACAGTCCCTTCAAAGGAATTGGGCAATGGCCAAAATGTTTCTGTCGCAGGTAGCAGAAAAGGGGGGGGGGGGCAGCAGGAGTCGCAGCGAGAGGCCTGAACTCCTGGTGCCATCTAGTGTTCTTGTCTTGACCAGCAACCCAGCGGTGCTTGAATGGATGACTCAGACTTCAGTGCAAGTGACATCAGACACCCCCAGCCAAGAGTCGGTGGGTTCCTCTGACACGACGCTTAGTTGGCATGGCCTGGGAGCAGGATCTGTGCCCCCACCTGTCCTGAACCTTCCTCTGTCATTTTCAGTTCCCTCAGCGCGAGAAGTATTATATGCCGTAGGCTCGGCTCCACTTTTCAGCGATGATGAGCTACTAGAGGACATTCAGCAGCTACTGCCCAGCAAAGATCTGGAGGAGACATCTGCCGCTTCCTCCGGTAGGCGGACAAGTATTGATGAAGAGAGTCGCGTGGGAGAAGGTGTTGCGAGCGATCAGGCTCCTAGCCCTGAGACCGTTGAGGGAGACATCAGTGACATGCAGATAGTAGCGGATGATGATGATGTAGCCTATCGCACTTGGGAGCCGGGTAAAGAAGGGGCTTCATCATCATTATCAGGAGAAGAGGGTGGCATCTTGCACATCTTGGCTGTGAGTCAGCTGGGTGGCATCTTGGCTGTGAGTCAGCTGGGTGGCAGCAGTGGGAGGTCGGGAGCCAAACATTCCCGGGGTAGACCACACGCTTCACAGGAGCCTACCATCCCGGAAAGTAGAGGTTCAGGGGTTCACGGAGGCAGGGGTAGCAGGCAGTCAGCGCAGTGTTGGGGGTAAAATCACCTACTCGGCGATGTGTCAATTTTTTGTTAGGCCGTCGGAGGAGGTGAACATGGCCATTTGCAGAATTTGTGGGCAGAAGGTGAAGCATGGCCAGGGTGCCAATGTTTGCACCACGGCCCTGCATCAACACATGCAGCGTCACCATAAAGTGGCCTGGGAGAATCGTGGCTCTGATATGGTGGTCCAGCCTGCCGCAGCAACTGCGGCATCACCAAGTGGCACGTACCCAATTTAATTCAGTCAAGGCTCCACCACCTCAGCCGAAGGGAGCTGTCTGTCCTTCTCATCATCTGCTGGTCCTGATTAGAGTTGAGCGAACACCTGGATGTTCGGGTTCGAGAAGTTCGGCCGAACTTCCCGAAAATGTTCGGGTTCGGGATCCGAACCCGATCCGAACTTCGTCCCGAACCCGAACCCCATTGAAGTCAATAGGGACCCGAACTTTTCGGCACTAAAACGGCTGTAAAACAGCCCAGGAAAGGGCTAGAGGGCTGCAAAAGGCAGCAACATGTAGGTAAATCCCCTGCAAACAAATGTGGATAGGGAAATTAATTAAAATAAAAATTAAATAAATAAAAATTAACCAAAATCAATTGGAGAGAGGTCCCATAGCAGAGAATCTGGCTTCCCGTCACCCACCACTGGAACAGTCCATTCTCAGATATTTAGGCCCCGGCACCCAGGCAGAGGAGAGAGGTCCCGTAACAGACAATCTGGCTTCATGTCAGCAGAGAATCAGTCTTCATGTCATAGCAGAGAATCAGGCTTCACGTCACCCACCACTGCAACAGTCCATTTTCATAAATTTAGGCCCAGCACCCAGGCAGAGGAGAGAGGTCCCGTAACAGAGGATCTGGCTTCATGTCAGCAGAGAATCAGTCTTCATATCATAGCAGAGAATCAGGCTTCACGTCACCCACCACTGCAACAGTCCATTGTCATAAATTTAGGCCCAGCACCCAGGCAGAGGAGAGAGGTCCTGTAACAGACAATCTGGCTTCATGTCAGCAGAGAATCAGTCTTCATGTCATATCAGAGAATCAGGCTTCACGTCACCCACCACTGTAAGAGTCCATTTTCATAAATTTAGGCCCAGCACCCAGGCAGAGGAGAGAGGTCCCGTAACAGACAATCTGGCTTCATGTCAGCAGAGAATCAGTCTTCATGTCATAGCAGAGAATCAGGCTTCACGTCACCCACCACGGCAACAGTCCATTTTCATAAATTTAGGCCCAGCACCCAGGCAGAGGAGAGAGGTCCCGTAACAGACAATCTGGCTTCATGTCAGCAGAGAATTAGTCTGCATGTCATAGCAGAGAATCAGGCTTCACGTCAGCCACCACTGTAAGAGTCCATTTTCATAAATTTAGGCCCAGCACCCAGGCAGAGGAGAGAGGTCCCGTAACAGACAATCTGGCTTCATGTCAGCAGAGAATCAGTCTTCATGTCATAGCAGAGAATCAGGCTTCACGTCACCCACCACTGCAACAGTCCATTTTCATAAATTTAGGCCCAGCACCCAGGCAGAGGAGAGAGGTCCCGTAACAGACAATCTGGCTTCATGTCAGCAGAGAATTAGTCTGCATGTCATAGCAGAGAATCAGGCTTCACGTCAGCCACCAATGCAACAGTCCATTTTCATAAATTTAGGCCCAGCACCCAGGCAGAGGAGAGAGGTCCCGTAACAGAGGATCTGGCTTCATGTCAGCAGAGAATCAGTCTGCATGTCATAGCAGAGAATCAGGCTTCACGTCAGCCACCACTGCAACAGTCCATTGTCATAAATTTAGGCCCAGCACCCAGGCAGAGGAGAGAGGTCCCGTAACAGACAATCTGGCTTCATGTCAGCTGAGAATCAGTCTTCATGTCATAGCAGAGAATCAGTCTTCATGTCATAGCAGAGAATCAGGCTTCACGTCACACACCACTGTAAGAGTCCATTTTCATAAATTTAGGCCCAGCACCCAGGCAGAGGAGAGAGGGCCCGTAACAGACAATCTGGCTTCATGTCAGCAGAGAATTAGTCTGCATGTCATAGCAGAGAATCAGGCTTCACGTCAGCCACCACTGTAAGAGTCCATTTTCATAAATTTAGGCCCAGCACCCAGGCAGAGGAGAGAGGTCCCGTAACAGACAATCTGGCTTCATGTCAGCAGAGAATCAGTCTTCATGTCATAGCAGAGAATCAGGCTTCACGTCACCCACCACTGCAACAGTCCATTTTCATAAATTTAGGCCCAGCACCCAGGCAGAGGAGAGAGGTCCCGTAACAGACAATCTGGCTTCATGTCAGCAGAGAATTAGTCTGCATGTCATAGCAGAGAATCAGGCTTCACGTCAGCCACCAATGCAACAGTCCATTATCAGATATTTAGGCCCAGCACCCAGGCAGAGGAGAGAGGTCCCGTAACAGAGGATCTGGCTTCATGTCAGCAGAGAATCAGTCTTCATGTCATAGCAGAGAATCAGGCTTCACGTCAGCCACCACTGCAACAGTCCATTGTCATAAATTTAGGCCCAGCACCCAGGCAGAGGAGAGAGGTCCCGTAACAGAGGATCTGGCTTCATGTCAGCAGAGAATTAGTCTGCATGTCATAGCAGAGAATCAGGCTTCACGTCACCCAACATTGGAACAGTCCATTGGCATATATTTAGGCCCTGGCACCCAGACAGAGGAGAGGTTCATTCAACTTTGGGTAGCCTCGCAATATAATGGTAAAATGAAAATAAAAATAGGATTGAATGAGGAAGTGCCCTGGAGTCCAATAATATATGGTTAAGGGGAGGTAGTTAATGTCTAATCTGGACAAGGGACGGACAGGCTCTGTGGGATCCATGCCTGGTTCATTTTTATGAACGTCAGCTTGTCCACATTGGCTGTAGACAGGCGGCTGCGTTTGTCTGTAATGACGCCCCCTGCCGTGCTGAATACACGTTCAGACAAAACGCTGGCCGCCGGGCAGGCCAGCACCTCCAAGGCATAAAAGGCTAGCTCTGGCCACGTGGACAATTTAGAGACCCAGAAGTTGAATGGGGCCGAACCATCAGTCAGTACGTGGAGGGGTGTGCACATGTACTGTTCCACCATGTTAGTGAAATGTTGCCTCCTGCTAACACGTTGCGTATCAGGTGGTGGTGCAGTTAGCTGTGGCGTGTTGACAAAAGTTTTCCACATCTCTGCCATGCTAACCCTGCCCTCAGAGGAGCTGGCCGTGACACAGCTGCCTTGGCGACCTCTTGCTCCTCCTCTGCCTTGGCCTTGGGCTTCCACTTGTTCCCCTGTGACATTTGGGAATGCTCTCAGTAGCGCGTCTACCAACGTGCGCTTGTACTCGCGCATCTTCCTATCACGCTCCAGTGCAGGAAGTAAGGTGGGCACATTGTCTTTGTAGCGTGGATCCAGCAGGGTGGCAACCCAGTAGTCCGCACAGGTTAAAATGTGGGCAACTCTGCTGTCGTTGCGCAGGCACTGCAGCATGTAGTCGCTCATGTGTGCCAGGCTGCCCAGGGGTAAGGACAAGCTGTCCTCTGTGGGAGGCGTATCGTCATCGTCCTGCCTTTCCCCCCAGCCACGCACCAGTGATGGACCCGAGCTGCGTTGGGTGCCACCCCGCTGTGACCATGCTTCATCCTCATCTTCCTCCACCTCCTCCTCATCCTCGTCCTCCTCGTCCTCCAGTAGTGGGCCCTGGCTGGCCCCATTTGTACCTGGCCTCTGCTGTTGCAAAAAACCTCCCTCTGAGTCACTTCGAAGAGACTGGCCTGAAAGTGCTAAAAATGACCCCTCTTCCTCCTCCTCCTCCTCCTGGGCCACCTCCTCTTCCATCATCGCCCTAAGTGTTTTCTCAAGGAGACATAGAAGTGGTATTGTAACGCTGATAACGGCGTCATCACTGGCCATGTTGGTGGAGTACTCGAAACAGCGCAACAGGGCACACAGGTCTCGCATGGAGGCCCAGTCATTGGTGGTGAAGTGGTGCTGTTCTGTAGTGCGACTGACCCGTGCGTGCTGCAGCTGAAACTCCACTATGGCCTGCTGCTGCTCACACAGTCTGTCCAGCATGTGCAAGGTGGAGTTCCACCTGGTGGGCACGTCGCATATGAGGCGGTGAGCGGGAAGGCCGAAGTTACGCTGTAGCGCAGACAGGCGAGCAGCAGCAGGATGTGAACGCCGGAAGCGCGAACAGACAGCCCGCACTTTATGCAGCAGCTCTGACATGTCGGGGTAGTTGTGAATGAACTTCTGCACCACCAAATTCAGCACATGCGCCAAGCAAGGGATGTGCGTCAAATTGGCTAGTCCCAGAGCTGCAACGAGATTTCGCCCATTATCACACACCACCAGGCCGGGCTTGAGGCTCACCGGCAGCAACCACTCGTCGGTCTGTTCTATACCCCGCCACAACTCCTGTGCGGTGTGTGGCTGACTGGATGAGCAGGTGGAAGAAGAGGAGGAGGAAGCCGAGAAGGAGGAGGTGGCAACAGGAGGCAAAGAATGTTGCCCTGCGATCCTTGGCGGCGGAAGGACGTGCGCCAAACAGCTCTCCGCCTGGGGCCCAGCTGCCACTACATTTACCCAGTGTGCAGTTAGGGAGATATAGCGTCCCTGGCCGTGCTTACTGGTCCACGTATCTGTGGTTAGGTGGACCTTGCTACAGATGGCGTTGCGCAGTGCACACTTGATTTTATCGGATACTTGGTTGTGCAGGGAAGGCACGGCTCTCTTGGAGAAGTAGTGGCGGCTGGGAACAACATACTGTGGGACAGCAAGCGACATGAGCTGTTTGAAGCTGTCTGTGTCCACCAGCCTAAATGACAGCATTTCATAGGCCAGTAGTTTAGAAATGCTGGCATTCAGGGCCAGGGATCGAGGGTGGCTAGGTGGGAATTTACGCTTTCTCTCAAATGTTTGTGAGATGGAGAGCTGAACGCTGCCGTGTGACATGGTTGAGACGCTTGGTGACGGAGGTGGTGGTGGTGTTGGTGGTACATCCCCTGTTTGCTGGGCGGCAGGTGCCAACGTTCCTCCAGAGGCGGAGGAAAAGGCCGAGGCGGCAGCAGCAGAAGAGGCCGAGGCGGCAGCAGCAGAAGAGGTAGCAGGGGCAGCCTGAGTGACTTCCTTGGTTTTAAGGTGTTTACTCCACTGCAGTTCATGCTTTGCATGCAGGTGCCTGGTCATGCAGGTTGTGCTCAGGTTCAGAACGTTAATGCCTCGCTTCAGGCTCTGATGGCACAGCGTGCAAACCACTCGGGTCTTGTCGTCAGCACATTGTTTGAAGAAGTGCCATGCCAGGGAACTCCTTGAAGCTGCCTTTGGGGTGCTCGGTCCCAGATGGCGGCGGTCAGTAGCAGGCGGAGTCTCTTGGCGGCGGGTGTTCTGCTTTTGCCCACTGCTCCGTCTTTTGCTACGCTGTTGGCTCGGTCTCACCACTACCTCTTCCTCCGAACTGTGAAAGTCAGTGGCACGACCTTCATTCCATGTGGGGTCTAGGACCTCATCGTCCCCTGCATCATCTTCCACCCAGTCTTGATCCCTGACCTCCTGTTCAGTCTGCACACTGCAGAAAGACGCAGCAGTTGGCACCTGTGTTTCGTCATCATCATGCTGAGGTGGTATTCCCATGTCCTCATCATCAGGAAACATAAGTGGTTGTGCGTCAGTGCAGTCTATGTCTTCCACCGCTGGGGAAGGGCTAGGTGGATGCCCTTGGGAAACCCTGCCAGCAGAGTCTTCAAACAGCATAAGAGACTGCTGCATAACTTGAGGCTCAGACAGTTTCCCTGATATGCATGGGGGTGATGTGACAGACTGATGGGGTTGGTTTTCAGGCGCCATCTGTGCGCTTTCTGCAGAAGACTGGGTGGGAGATAATGTGAACGTGCTGGATCCACTGTCGGCCACCCAATTGACTAATGCCTGTACCTGCTCAGGCCTTACCATCCTTAGAACGGCATTGGGCCCCACCATATATCGCTGTAAATTCTGGCGGCTACTGGGACCTGAGGTAGTTGGTACACTAGGACGTGTTGATGTGGCAGAACGGCCACGTCCTCTCCCAGCACCAGAGGGTCCACTAACACCAACACGACCATGTCCACGTCCGCGTCCCTTACTAGATGTTTTCCTCATTGTTATGGTTCACCACAACAACAAAAATATTATTTGGCCCAATGTATTGTATTCAAATTCAGCGGGATATAAATTTGAGGCCTAGTATTTAGGCGCTGGGTGACCGGTATGGATTTAGTGACAGAATTAGACTTGGAAATGCACAGTAGCATGTGTGTGAAGTTATTCTGAATGACCCTATGTGCACCTTGAATATTATATACCCTTTTAGGGATAGATTTCAAATAGCTCTGATATAGCAGAAACCACTAAATTATGAAATTGCTAAATTGGGAATTGTATTTCAACCCAGAACAAAAAATGTGCTTTGACGGACACTAAATAACTTGCCCATCCACAACAGTACAGCGGTAACGACAGATTTAGCGGGATATAAATTTGAGGCCTAGTATTTAGGCGCTGGGTGACCGGTATGGATTTAGTGACAGAATTAGACTTGGAAATGCACAGTAGCGTGTGTGTGAAGTTATTCTGAATGACCCTATGTGCACCTTGAATATTATATACCCTTTTAGGGATAGATTTCAAATAGCTCTGATACAGCAGAAACCACTAAATTATGAAATTGCTAAATTGGGAATTGTATTTCAACCCAGAACAAAAAATGTGCTTTGACGGACACTAAATAACTTGCCCATCCACAACAGTACAGCGGTAACGACAGATTTAGCGGGATATAAATTTGAGGCCTAGTATTTAGGCGCTGGGTGACCGGTATGGATTTAGTGACAGAATTAGACTTGGAAATGCACAGTAGCGTGTGTGTGAAGTTATTCTGAATGACCCTATGT
This sequence comes from Bufo gargarizans, assembly GCF_014858855.1. Taxonomy (NCBI): domain Eukaryota; kingdom Metazoa; phylum Chordata; class Amphibia; order Anura; family Bufonidae; genus Bufo; species Bufo gargarizans. Next base: position 273,443,644 of record NC_058085.1, on the reverse strand, counting down.
GCACCTTGAATATTATATACCCTTTTAGGGATAGATTTCAAATAGCTCTGATATAGCAGAAACCACTAAATTATGAAATTGCTAAATTGGGAATTGTATTTCAACCCTGAACAAAAAATGTGCTTTAACGGACACTAAATAACTTGCCCAGCCACAACAGTACAGCGGTAACGAGAGATTTAGCGGGATATAAATTTGAGGCCTAGTATTTAGGCGCTGGGTGACCGGTATGGATTTACTAACAGAATTAGACTTGGAAATGCACAGTAGCGTGTGTGTGAAGTTATTCTGAATGACCCTATGTGCACCTTGAATATTATATACCCTTTTAGGGATAGATTTCAAATAGCTCTGATATAGCAGAAACCACTAAATTATGAAATTGCTAAATTGGGAATTGTATTTCAACCCAGAACAAAAAATGTGCCTTGACGGACACTAAATAACTTGCCCATCCACAACAGGACAGCGGTAACGACAGATTTAGCGGGATATAAATTTGAGGCCTAGTATTTAGGCGCTGGGTGACCGGTATGGATTTAGTGACAGAATTAGACTTGGAAATGCACAGTAGCGTGTGTGTGAAGTTATTCTGAATGACCCTATGTGCACCTTGAATATTATATACCCTTTTAGGGATAGATTTCAAATAGCTCTGATATAGCAGAAACCACTAAATTAAGAAATTGCTAAATTGGGAATTGTATTTCAACCCAGAACAAAAAATGTGCCTTGACGGACACTAAATAACTTGCCCATCCACAACAGGACAGCGGTAACGACAGATTTAGCGGGATATAAATTTGAGGCCTAGTATTTAGGCGCTGGGTGACCGGTATGGATTTAGTGACAGAATTAGACTTGGAAATGCACAGTAGCGTGTGTGTGAAGTTATTCTGAATTACCCTATGTGCACCTTGAATATTATATACCCTTTTAGGGATAGATTTCAAATAGCTCTGATATAGCAGAAACCACTAAATTATGAAATTGCTAAATTGGGAATTGTATTTCAACCCTGAACAAAAAATGTGCTTTGACGGACACTAAATAACTTGCCCAGCCACAACCGTACAGCGGTAACGACAGATTTAGCGGGATATAAATTTGAGGCCTAGTATTTAGGCGCTGGGTGACCGGTATGGATTTACTAACAGAATTAGACTTGGAAATGCACAGTAGCGTGTGTGTGAAGTTATTCTGAATGACCCTATGTGCACCTTGAATATTATATACCCTTTTAGGGATAGATTTCAAATAGCTCTGATATAGCAGAAACCACTAAATTATGAAATTGCTAAATTGGGAATTGTATTTCAACCCTGAACAAAAAATGTGCTTTGACGGACACTAAATAACTTGCCCAGCCACAACAGTACAGCGGTAACGACAGATTTAGCGGGATATAAATTTGAGGCCTAGTATTTAGGCGCTGGGTGACCGGTATGGATTTAGTGACAGAATTAGACTGGGATATGGCCAAAAAATAACCACACTATTGCTGGTTAAATGCACTTGGTGTGACAGCTTGACCAACCACACTACTGAGGGTTAAATGCACTTGGTGACAGGCGCAGCTTGCCCCTGATGTAGTATATGGCCAAAAAATGAACAGACTATTGCTGGTTAAATGCACTTGGTGTGACAGCTTGACCAACCACACTACTGAGGGTTAAATGCACTTGGTGACGGGCGCAGATTGCCCCTGATTTAGTATATGGCCAAAAAATTAACAGACTATTGCTGGTTAAATGCACTTGGTGTGACAGCTTCACCCTGATGTAGGCTTTAGCCAAAAAACAACCACACCATTGAGGGTTAAATGCACTTGGTGACAGGCGCAGCTTGCCCCTGATGTAGTATATGGCCAAAAAATAAACAGACTATTGCTGGTTAAATGCACTTGGTGTGACAGCTTCACCCTGATGTAGGCTTTAGCCAAAAAACAACCACACCATTGAGGGTTAAATGCACTTGGTCGCAGCTTGGATGCACTTGGTCGCAGCACCGCACAAGACACAAAATGGCCGCCGATCACCCCAGATAAAAGTGACTGACAAACGGTCTGGGCAGCCTAAAAACAGTGAGCATTTGAATTTCAGCAGCTCAATGATGCACAGCTGCAGATCGATCGATTAATCAAGTCCTTTGGAGGAGTTAATCTGCCTAATCTCGCCCTACTGTCGCAGCCGCAACCTCTCCCTACGCTAATCAGAGCAGAGTGACGGGCGGCGCTATGTGACTCCAGCTTAAATAGAGGCTGGGTCACATGGTGCTCTGGCCAATCACAGCCATGCCAATAGTAGGCATGGCTGTGACGGCCTCTTGGGGCAAGTAGTATGACGCTTGTTGATTGGCTGCTTTGCAGCCTTTCAAAAAGCGCCAAGAAAGCGTCACAAAAGCGCCAAGAAAGCGACGAACACTGAACCCGAACCCGGACTTTTACGAACTATACAGTTCGAGTTCGCTCATCCCTAGTCCTGATGCTCCTGCTCCTCCTACTCCTTATCAGTTATTCCATCAGCAATCGATAACCGAAGCGATTGCCAAGAGACAACAGTATGCGTGCACTCATCCAACGGTGCAAAAGCTGAACGTGTTCCTGGCCAAGTTGCTGGTGCTGCAGTCCCTCCCTTTCCAAGTGGTGGACTCTGCACCTTTCAGAGAACTGATGGCTTGTGCCAAGCCGAGGTGGAGAGTCCCAAGCAATCATTTCTTTGCAAAAAAGGCAGTACCAGCCCTGCTCTTCATCAGCCATAAGTCAGCCATCAGCCATATGTCAGCCCCCAGCCCTTATGTCAGCCATCAGCTCCCCATGTCAGCCCCCAGCCCTCATGTCAACTATCAGCCCTTATGTCAGCCCCCAGCGCAAAAAAAAAAAAAAAAAAAAAAAAAACACTTACCACTCCTGCTCCTGGACGCCACCGCTCCTCACCATCGTGATCCTGTCATCCTGCTGTCGACTGTGTAACACGGCACACAGTGTGAGGTCACAGAGCACCTTCACACTGTGCGCAGCCCTGCACAGTCGATCGCCGAAGACCAGGAAGTGGTAAGTACAGATCTTTCACCGCTTCCTGGTCCTCCTGTACTAATGAAGCGCTTCATTAGTACCGCGTTAAAAACGGCCCTGATTGCCGAGGCCCGGCAAACGATCTTCCGGGGCCCGGTCCTGTGCCGCGGTCCGGAAGTTGGGGACCGCTGCTCTAGAGCCACCTTTGTGCTCCTGTAGCTGTAGGCTGGGCACCAACCCCTGCTGAAAGGGTGATTGGTTAAAGCAGGCACCTACCACAAGGTACAGGCTGTGCTAGGCTTTGCTTTATAATGAATGAGTGCTTCCCTTTAATGCATGGGCAGCTTTGTTTACACCATCGGGATCTGCTCTGAATTGCCAGCCTCTCAGATGTAGATTGGAGCAGCCAAAATTACATTTTCAAGAGATGTTTATTTCTTGGCTAAGTTTTGCCTCCTCACATTTAAACTTGCATGGCACCCTATAAAGGTGTCTACTTTTGCTTACTCTTTATGCTGGTGCTAAATACTGTGATCTACTGTAGGCATGTCATACTGGTTAGTTATTGCTACAATTATTAAGAAATGAGCAAATCATAAAAATGACTAAAAATTAGACATTTGTTATTCTATCCTATTTTGAAATAAAAATTTGTGCAAAGTTCTTCATAAATTCCACCAGATAATTCACTCTAAAGATCAACATTTCCATTAAAAGGGTATCAACATCTTAGAAAGTGATGGCATAACACCAGGCTGTAGGGCTACACCTACATAAGTAAACAGTGATATTGTATGTGTTGAGTAGTAATTTCGACACCGAGTTGAACTCTTCAGCACTCAGTGGAGAATATGCTGTACTGATTTCCAAACCGAAAAGCTGCATACCTCTCACAGGTGACCTTCTTTAAGTTCAATTCTAAAATTAAAGGGGTTCTGTCACCTATTTTAATAATATAACTAAGAGTAAAGGCCATCAGAGAATTGGATAAACCTTGATAACATACCTGTATGTAATTTGTGTGTTAATGGAAAACAACATGCAAGTGCCCAGGCAGGCGGGCTTTCCTGTTCAAAGTGGCCAAAACTGCCCACCTTCCCTGATGTCTGCTCTTCCCCATAGCCTCCCAATGCTTCCTCCCTCTCCTCTGATGCCAGGTGGCGCAGTTTCATATATTGCAAAGGTGCCATGAGCTGCATCATCATAAGCTGTGCCTGGGCATAGCAGCCCCCCTGAGGCAATCGCCCACAGTAGGGAATGTAATTCGCAGGTGCCGAAAGCATAGCACGCGGTTCTGTTTACAATGCTTATCAATGTGCTGATGGCCATACTGTATTAGTAAAAAATAGGCGACAGGCTACCTTTAATTTTAGATTTGTTTTAACATAGTATATCCATATGGTACGATTCTTTTTTCTTTTTTTTTTTTAGATAAATCATGTAGCAATATGTGCAATATGATGATGTTGAGTAACTCCATGGCAATTTGCACGAATAGGAAGGAAACTGTGGTCAGAGCTCTTGCTTTGTGATTTCCAAAGTACATGTGGAAGAAACTTTGATGTGAAAAACTTTTAGTGTAATTTAACCCGTTAGTACTGGACATGTTATTGACCTTAAAGAGGTTGTCTCATTTCAGGAAAGGCATTTATGGTGTAGACAAAGCTAATACAAGGCTCTTACTAATGTATTGTGATTGTCCATTTTGCCTCCTTTGTTGAATTAATTCATTTTTCCATCACATTATACACTGCTCGTTTCCAGGGGTTACGACTAGAGATGAGCAAAGTTTTCAAAAATTAGATTCGGTCACTTGACCAAAAAATAAATAAATAATTGCTTACTGTGCGTCAGAATGACGAGCAGGTCACATATATGGACGTGCACATCATCTTACTGGCCACCAACATTCCTAGCTAACCCCTACTAAACAAACAAAAAAAAAAGCATACAGCATCCTTTCTAGTACATACTTAAAGTAATAATAAAATATCAAGTCACAAAGGGCATGAAAGTCTTACATAACTAATTTGTATGATTGCCGAAATTAAAATAAAAGGAAATATCTTAAACCCTAGTTCAAATTGATAAGGGGTACAAAAATGAAGGGAGCACACAGTCAGGTGTAAGAATTTTCCTATGGGATCCCTGACTACCCCTCAGCACAAAGATGCACCCTGGTGGTAGGAGGAGAAGCACCCTGACTCCTTCCAGTTCAAGAGACAGAGTGTTGTGTGGGGGTCAACAGCCAAAGGCACCCCACTACGAAGGTACCAGAACAGCTCTGAAGTCCAGCGACCATACTAAAGCCAAGTTCCGAACAGCAGAGAGATAAAGCAGAATATTTAAGTTTGCCTTCCAGTTTATGTCAAAACCTGCTGGAACCAAGAGAAACACCACTTGTATGGATGCAAGTTGATTCAAGTAAGGCCTCATGCACACAACAGTATTTTTTCACGGTCCACAAAACGGGGTTCCGTTGTTCCGTGATCCGTGTCCGTTTTTGTTTCCGTGTGTCTTCCTTTATTTTTTGGAGGATCACCAGACATGAAGGAAATAGAAAAAAAATCGAAGTCAAGTTTGCCTTGCAAATCATAGGAAAAAAAACAGACACGGATCATGGACGCGGATGACAATCTTGTGTGCCTCCGTGTTTTTTCACGTACCCATTGACTTGAATGGGTCCGCGAACTATTGTCCGTGAAAAAAATAGGACAAGTCTTATTTTTTTCACGGACTGGAAACACGGATCATGGATGCGGATTACAAATGGTGCATTTTTCGAATTTTCCATGGACCTATTGAAAGTCAATGGGTCCGCAGAAAATCACGGAAAACGGAACAACGGACACAACAACGGTCGTGTGCATGAGGCCTAAAGCTGTTGGACTTTATAAAAGTCTGGACTTGACTATTTCTCCACCTCCACCATCACTCTCCACATTATTGCTTCGGAGTCTTTGGAGCCTGGGGAGTGACGGTATCCAGGTAGAAGAACTATGACACACACAGAAAACTATTGAGGCCGCACCACACTACTTGGCATTCCGATAAACCTGGAACACCATCGGCCCTGGGGGGGCAGCATATTGCATATGTATACTGTAAAATGGCATTCAAAGGTGAGCCTTCATCACTATGACTATTTACTTTAATTTTGGGCTCCTGTGCAAAAGAAAGACATAGCAGAGCAAGAGAGGGTTCAGAGGAGGGCAACTAAAGTAATAACTGGAATGGGTGGACTACAGGACCCAGAAAGATTATCAAAATTAGGGTTATTCAGTTTAGAAAAAAGACAACTAAGGGGAGATTTAAGAACTATGCATAAATATCTCAGTGGTCAGTGCAGAGATCTCTCATCATCTATTTATCCCCAGGACTGTGACGAGGGGACATCCTCTGTGTCTAGAAAAAAGAAGGTTTCTCTATCAACAATGAAGGAGATTCTTTACTGTAAGAGCAGTGAGAATATGGAATGCTAAATCAGAGGAGATGGTGGTGAACTCACTAAAAAGTTCAAGAGGCGCCTGTATGCATTTCTGGAGTATAATAATAATACAGGCTACAGTTACTAGAATTCTAGGGTTGTTGATACAGGGAATTATGCTGATTGCCTTATTGGAGTTGGGAATTTTTTTTTCTCATGAGGGTTTTTTGCTTTCCTCTGGACTTTGCAGGATAACAGGCTGAACTGGATGTATGTATGTCTTTTTTCAGCCTTACAAACTATGGGGATCATTTACTATCCAGAAATATGCCTATATTAGGTGTATTTCTAGTGCATATTGCAGGTTAAGGTTATTTGGGCCGCAATATGTGACTTTTCTTCACTCACGTCAGGTGGCGTGGGTGGGCACGGGCCTCCAGGCCCATCTTATTCATCATTTCCTACGCCTGTTTCAGGTGTAGAAAATGGTCAAAATGTAAGCCATCTTGGAAGCTGGCTTACATTTAGACTGGCGCTGGATACACCAAAGTTATGTAGAGGACGGCGCCTCTCCATAACTTCGGCGAATCCACCTCTAACTATAGGGGTTATTAAGACCAGCGGATAAAAAGCTGGTCTTAATAACTGACCCCCTATGTTACTATGAAAGTGACTACAGATGTGTGTGTGCTCAACCTTCTATTATGATAGTAGGACCAAGCAGCACCCCCAGTTATGGCAAACCCCTACAATGGGGTCGCTGCTTGTGGGCAGTCAAGTTTCCCAGATCCACATTTAAATACTTCCATATTCTGAGGATAGTTTAATAATTTCATGGAGCAGGGAGCCTGTTCTCTGGCCCTCTATTTAAATTTTTAGTTGGCATGGGCACCATTACATAAGGAAGGGGGCACAAAGGCAAAATTGTTAATCCGTGGGGACACTATTGCTGTATAATTAGTTTGGGGGGCACAAAGGGATGTTATTAGTTTTTGGGTGCATAGAGGGAGCACTGTTACCTTGTGTAGGAGTGTAAGCTGTGGGCAAAACCATTGAGCTAATAGCCATAAAACAGCACAGCACAGTGGAGTGCCTAGGAATTAACTATAATAGCACCATCATATTCAAGGACCGAAAAGACACTGTCTAGGAAGCTATAAAAATATTTTTGTGTGATTTTTGTGATTGTTGTGCCACAGTTGTGGTATGTTAAATGTCACATCACGATCAGGATTTTTGCTGCCCTGTCTGACGGCAGCATAGATATGATAGAGGGCTAGAAGCCAAAGGTCTACATGCTTTTGGGCAGGGTTTCTGAGTAAAAATCTGAGCCACTACTAACAGGCCTGCTAGGAGAGACAGTAACAGTCTGCCCAAACAGAATAATAGACAGCTGCAGCAGTATGTGTGCACTACAGACTGTCAATCAACCTGTGTGGTCGAAATAATCATGACTCTAATTGTGTCTCCAAGGAGTCCTGTCAGGATTTACTGAGCTTTGTATTTAGAAATCCTGCTCCAAATCAAATGAACAAATATCACTGAAGGGTAAGCTGTAAACTAGAGATGAACAAACCTTTTAAGATTTGGTTCAGTTCTGGTTCAACAAATTGTTGAAAAAGTTTCGTTTGGACCCGCAACGATTCTACCCGAACCAAAGTGGCTTCAGATGCTCTTGGAATTGGTATATACCTATATAAAACCTGTTATCTCTTTTTGGTAATTTTTGATGAACTTTTGCTTTCCCCTTCATAAGCTCTTGAACACAATGACAGCAATAGTAAATGATGTCTGAGTGAAACTGACATAAATAACTATGGGTAAACGCACATTTGACTACGTTAAGATATAGTGTGTTTAAGAACACACCGTTTCGGCACGTGTTATGCTTTTTCATATTCCAAAAGTTGTCCATTATCGGGCCAGATGGTGTTTAAATGATACAACTGTCAGCTACCTCTTAATATGGATGATGATAATGTTTTGAATAAATGGGAAAGTTTCATGAATTGGTGTGGGCTGAGTCCGATGAAGTTGATTGTATATTAAATGAAAAAATAGAGGGAATAAAGGAAAAAATGGATCCCTTCCGGAAGAGTTGTCTTTAAAATGTGTTAATCAAAGCCGAATTAAAAGGAAAAAAATATCTAAAAGTGGATTATATATATATATATATATATATATATATATAAAAGAGGATTATATATATATATATATATACAGTACAGACCAAAAGTTTGGACACACCTCATTCAAAGAGTTTTCTTTATTTTCATGACTATGAAAATTGTAGATTCACACTGAAGGCATCAAAACTATGAATTAACACATGTGGAATTATATACATAACAAAAAAGTGTAAAACAACTGAAAATATGTCATATTCTAGGTTCCTCAAAATAGCCACCTTTTGCTTTGATTACTGCTTTGCACACTCTTGGCGTTCTCTTGATGAGCTTCAAGAGGTAGTCACCTGAAATGGTTTTCACTTCACAGGTGTGCCCTGTCAGGTTTAATAAGTGGGATTTCTTGCTTATAAATGGGGTTGGGACCATCAGTTGTGTTGTCGAGAAGTCAGGTGGATACACAGCTGATAGTCCTACTGAATAGACTGTTAGAATTTGTATTATGGCAAGAAAAAAGCAGCTAAGTAAAGAAAAACAAGTGGCCATCATTACTTTAAGAAATGAAGGTCAGTCAGTCCGAAAAATTGGGAAAGCTTTGAAAGTGTCCCCAAGTGCAGTCACAAAAACCATCAAGCGCTACAAAGAAACTGGCTCACATGCGAACCGCCCCAGGAAAGGAAGACCAAGAGTCACCTCTGCTGCGGAAGATAAGTTCATTCGAGTCACCAGCCTCAGAAATCACAGGTTAACAGCAGCTCAGATTAGAGACCAGATCAATTCTACACAGAGTTCTAGCAGCAGACACATCTCATGGTAGAATATATGCTAGGAAACCACTGCTAAGGACAGGCAACAAGCAGAAGAGACTTGTTTGGGCTAAAGAACACAAGGAATGGACATTAGACCAGTGGAAATCTGTGCTTTAGTCTGATGAGTCTGATTTGAGATCTTTGGTTCCAACCACCATGTCTTTATGCGACGCAGAAAAGGTGAACGGATGGACTCTACATGCCTGGTTCCCACCGTGAAGCATGGAGGAGGAGGTGTGATGGTGTGGGGGTGCTTTGCTGGTGACACTGTTGGGGATTTATTCAAAATTGTAGGCATACTGAACCAGCATGGCCACCACAGCATCTTGCAGCGGCATGCTATTCGATCCGGTTTGCGTTTAGTTGGACCATCATTTATTTTTCAACAGGACAATGACCCCAAACATACCTCCAGGCTGTGTAAAGGCTATTTGACCATGAAGGAGAGTGATGGGGTGCTGCGCCAGATGACCTGGCCTCCACAGTCACCGGACCTGAACCCAATCGAGATGGTTTGGGGTGAGCTGGACCGCAGAGTGAAGGCAAAAGGGCCAACAAGTGCTAAGCATCTCTGGGAACTCCTTCAAGACTGTTGGAAGACCATTTCAGGTGACTACCTCTTGAAGCTCATCAAGAGAATGCCAAGAGTGTGCAAAGCAGTAATCAAAGCAAAAGGTGGCTACTTTGAAGAATCTAGATTATGACATATTTTCAGTTGTTTCACACTTTTTTGTTATGTATATAATTCCACATGTGTTAATTCATAGTTTTGATGCCTTCACTGTGAATCTACAATTTTCATAGTCATGAAAATTAAGAAAACTCTTTGAATGAGAAGGTGTGTCCAAACTTTTGGTCTGTACTGTATGTATATATATATATATATTGAACAAAAATATAAATGGAACACTTTCGGTTTGGCTCCCATTTTGCATGAGCTGAACTCAAAGATCTGAACATTTTCTACATACACAAAAGACCCATTGCTCTCAAATATTGTTCACAAATCTATCTAAATCTGTATTAGTGAGCACTTCTCCTTTGCCGAGATAATCCATCCCACCTCATAGGTGTGGCATATCAAGGTGCTGATTGGACAGAATAAATATTGCATATGTGCGACTTAGACTTCCCACAATAAAAGACCTCTCTGAAATGTGCAGTTTGCTCACACAGCACAGTGCCACAGACATCGCAACGTTTGAGGGAGCTTGCAATTGGCATGCTGACTGCAGGAATGTCTACCAGAGCTGTTGCCCATGCAATGAATGTTCATTTCTCTACCACAAGCCGTCTCTAAAGGTGTTTCAGAGAATTTGGAAGTACATCCAACTGGTCTCACAACCGCAGACCACATGTAACCACACCAGCATTTTCACCTCCATGATCGTCTGAGACCAGCCACCTGGACAGCTGCAGCAACAATAGGTTTGCATAACCAAAGAATTCCTACACAAACTGTCAGAAACCATCTCAGGGAAGCTCATCTTCATGCTCGACTGCAGTTCATCATCATAACCAACTTGAGTGGGCAAATGCTCACATTCAATGGCGTTTTGCACATTGGAGAGGCATTCTGTTAACGGATGAGTCCCGGTTTTCACTGTTCAGGACAGATAGCAGACAGCATGTGTGGCGTCGTGTTAGTGAGTGGTTTGCTGACGTCAATGTTGTGGAGCAAGTGGCCCATGGTGGCGGTGGGGTTATGGTATGGGCAGGCGTATGTTAAGGACAACGAACACAGGTGCATTTTATTGATGGCATTTTTAATGCACAGAGATACCGTGACGAGATCCTGAGGCCCATTGTTGTGCCATTCATCCACGACCATCACCTCATGTTGCAGCATGATAATGCTCTGCCCCATATTGCAAGGATCTGTACACAATTCCTGGAAGCTGAAAACATCCCAGTTCTTGTATGGTCAGCATACTCACCGGACATGTCACCTATTGAGCATGTTTGGGATGCTCTGGATCAGCGTATATGACAGCATGTTCCAGTTCCTGCCAATATTCTGCAACTTCGCACAGCTATTGAAGAGGAGTGGACCAACATTCCACAGGCCACAATCAACAACCAGATCAACTCTATGCGACGGAGATGTGTTGCACTGCGTGAGGCAAATGGTGGCCACACCAGATCCTGACTGGTTTTCCCATTAAGGCAAAACTGTGCACATTTCAGAGAGGCCTTTTATTGTGGGCAGTCTAAGGCACACCTGTGCAATATTCATGCTGTCTAATAAGCACCTTGATATGCCATACCTGTGAGCTGGGATGGATTATCTTGGCAAAGGAGAAGTGCTCACTAACACAGATTTAGACAGATTTGTGAACAATATTTGAGAGTAATAGGTCTTTTGTGTATGAGTTCAGCTCATGCCAAATGGGAACAAAACCGAAAGTGTTGCGTTTATATTTTTGTTCAGTATATAAATAATATATATATAAATGGAAATATAAAAAAGTACTAATAATAAGAATGAGGAAAAAACGGTTTTGTCTCAGGAGTAAAATGATTCTTTGATTAATGACAAGCATGTTAATAATAGTTTTAAAAGCAGGGATGTGAATCATTATAAATCGTGTACAAACAGATGGGGACAGAATTTTTATCAAGGCAAATATAAACCCTATGATGATAGAAGACTACATTTTACTAGACCCCATTATTTTAAGCATTATTTCTAGTAGAAATTACAGTGATTCAGACTACAGACAGAGGGATTATTGTAGATCAAATTAGTATAGTAGTTAATATTATGGAGGCACTTTATTAATGACTGCATTATGATTAGTGATGAGCGGCAGGGGTCATATTCGAATTTGCGATATTTCGCGAATATTTTTTAGAATATTCGGCAAATATTCGAAAATTCGCAATTTTGTTTACTTGAAAAATTGGCATGGTAATGATTGTGCAATATGCGAATTTTCATAATTCGTATTTTCGAATTCGAATTTTTATTGCAAATTTTCAACTTACAACTATTAGACAAAGAAGATTATAGCACTATATTTGCTAAATTGCTCTATATTCGTTTATTTTTTTCGAATATTCGCTATATTGCTATAACTTCATTTTATCGAATATTCGCAATATTCTAAAACAAGAATATATAGCAATATTCGCAATATTCTAAAACAAGAATATATAGCAATATAGCGAATATTCGAAAAAACGAATATAGAGCAAAATTCGCAAACACTACTACTCCTAAAGTCAAGTATATTGCAGCCTTCTTATTGGCCCACAAGCTAGAAGCAGGGAGAGATCATGTGTACTGATTTAAAAAAAAAAAAAAAGGAAAAAAAAATTGAATATTCAAAATTACGAATATATATATATATATATAACTATATTCAAAATATTCACAAATTTTCAAAGTACCTATATTCGCGATAAAAATTCAAAATTCGAATATTCGTGATCAACACTAATTATGATATGGACGGGTAAACAGGATGATTTGGCAGCTTACTCATTTGCTCTGGTTTACAGAGCAAATGAGTCAAAAAATCCATTATTTTGGGGATTTAGAACTTTATGTAGATGAGGGCTGTTTAAAACTAGAACATATTTTAAACCAGTCGATTGTAATTCATGTATCGATACTAGTTGTCATAATCCTTCTTAGTTACAGAATATGCCAAAAGGTCCATTTGAAACGTTATGCAGAAATTGTACTGATGGACATGTCTATTTCGGACAAAGAAGATTTTAAAGGATAGATTTTTGGAAAATAATTATGAAAAAAATGAATATATTGGGTACACGTATCCGGGAGGTCTCTCGTATTAAGAAAGGTGGAAATAGTCTGGTTAAGGCTCCATTCACACATCCGCAAATGGGCCCACATCCGTTCCGCAATTTTGCGGAACGGGTGCGGACCCATTTATTTTCTATGGGGACGGAATGGATGTGGACGCGATCTTTGGGTCCACAGCTCCGCAAAAGATAGAACATGTCCTATTCTTGTCCGCAGCTGCGGACAAGAGTAGGCATTTCTATAGGGGTGCCGGGCGGGTGTGTTGCGGATCCGCAACACACCACGGACGTGCGAATGGAGCCTTAGAAGAGGCAGCAGGACGATAATAAGGGCGCAATACGGGCACGGCCGGCACACGTTCGTGCGCATGAGCCTTAAGGGTAATAGATATAAATTTGCATTCCTGATGCAACACAATGCAAGAATAGGGATGGTAAAGAAGCTTATACAGAAGAATTACGGTAATTTACTTTAGGCCTCATGCACACGGCCATTGTGCGGCTGTTCCGTGCATTGAGGACCAAAATTTGTGTTCCCCAATGCACGGCAACGTTTGTGCGGTGGACTGGACAGATCGAGACCCATTCAACTTGAATGGGTCCGTGATCCACCCGCACCGCAAAAAAATAGAACATGTTCTGGTTTTTTTTGCGGTGCGGGTGCACGGAGAGAAACCCCGCGGAAGCATTATAGGACTTGAATCCCATCCTGTCTTCTCACATTTTGAGAAGGTACATAATTATTCATCTGCTGGCTTCAGGTTTCAAGGAATTTAATTAAACGCTAATCGATGGAGGGGGTGATAATTCAATTCGGATATATTCCTTTAATACTCTAGTTCCTAACTGCCAGGGGCAGGCTGGGAATTTAAAGTGGCCTTTGAAAAAAAACTAAAAGTGGCCCCAATTTATAGGCGAGTCCAAACTGACAGAAGGCAGAGAACACAAGTAGGCAGGAACAGAAGTAGGCGGGGTAATAAATACCATAGTGCACCACAAAATACCGCCCAGCAAAAGCAAATACCACAGTGCACCATAAAATACCGCCCTATCACCATACTGAGGATGGTGATACAGCTGAATTCAGGAAGGCAGCTGTGGCTGCTGGCCAGGTGCATAAGTACCTGATGCTCCTCGCATTAATTAATACTGAGAGACTCAGATCGTTATGTAGCCGACCTGTGGCCATGAGGGGGGCTCGGGCTGCTTCCTAGGCATCAGCCCATCCGGAAATGAGGTAATCTTTTAAACCAGCTCATTATGTCAGATACGAGCTGATAACCTAGGGAGTATAGGGAGAGGGAATCCCCAGTTGGATAGGCTGCATGAATCAGTCTTTTCCCATTGGTTATTTGGGGTCACGTGATTGGAGGGCTTTTTCAATATTGTGTTTTCGTTCTCTGTGGAATAAGTGGTATATAGTATATTGAATTTTTTGATGGATGACTGAGTAATGTCTTTATTTGCTATTTTATATACTCATATGCTTTTATGAATTTGTAATATATGTGTGGGTATATATAGTGAACACCAGACAGGATACACATGCCCCGGAGGAAGCTGTTGTGAAACTCGAGTTGGGCAAGCCATGATGTCAATATGATTTTTCTATATGACATGATGCTTTTATCTTGTGAGTACAATAAAATCTTTGTGTTGATTTAACCCTGTGGTGGTTGCTTGTGTATCTCTGGTGCTCTACAGTTCTATTAATTAGAGTAATTGGAGAAAGGGAAACAGCCAGCGGGGATGCAACAGTCTGGAGAAATATGATACACAGGAGGAGCCATGTTGCTGAGAACGTGGACACCTGAAGTTTTAAAACTATAGGTGGCTCATTTTTATGGTATGGTATTCACCCTGCTTTCACACCTGAACGTTTCCCAAAAGCGCGTCAAACGCGCGTTTTTGACGCACGTTTGTGACGCGCGTTTTTTGTAATAGTAAACGCGCGTTTGACGCGCGTTTGTGTCATTGACTGCAGTGCCCTATGGCCACAAACGCGCGTCAAAACGCCCCAAAGAAGCTCAAGTACTTGTTTGAGCGTCGGGCGTTTTACAGCGCGATCGTACGCGCTGTAAAACGCCCAGGTGAGAACCATTCCCATAGGGAAGCATTGCTTTTCATGGGTTGAGCGTTTTACAGCGCGTTTGAAGGTGTGAACTTAGGGTAAGTGAGAAGTGCATTCCTTGTTCTATATAAAGGTGCTTCACGGAGATTTAAAATGCTATCCTCTGCATTATAAATCACATATTGTACACTTGTATTGCCAATTTCTAAGTGCATAAAAGAAATTTATGGGAAAAAACAAACAAACAAACAAACAAAAATCTCTGGAGATGCCCTATAAAAATTAAACTACTGTTTCAGGTGTTTTTACTGAGATTTAAAATGCTACCCTGTGGATTGTAACATACGTGTTGTATAGTTGTATTGAACTTTTTCCCCCCCACACCAACAATGGAAAAATAAACTACTTTACTGTTCAAATGGGGAAAAACATGTTTTTGCAGGTAGCTCCTTTTGAGGTTCTGCAGCAGCTGCAGCTGTGTTATAACGCGGTACCTGCAGCTAGATGGCACTGCCTGGCATACACCCAGCTTCAGCTTCTTACTTTTCTCTCCCTAGCTGAAAGTTTTCCATACCTTTGCCTATTTTACACAATTATTCTTCCTTCTAGCCTTTTCCTTCACTGACACACGAATAGAAGCTTGATTGTGACGCTACACTGTCCCTAAGATTGCTTTCTGTCAGACACTGCATAGACGCATCCACCCTTACTCACAGCCCAAAACAGAATGATGTTCTCCAAGGGCACCTGTTGGCATCCTTCTTTTTCCTCCCTCATGCTTTTTTCCTGCCAACATGTGGAGTAAAATCTTTCTTAGCGCCATTTTACTGGATTAATCTGAAGCGATCTGGAAAAGGTTCAAGTTCGCTTTGTGGACAAATTTTTGTGCAATTCATAACAAACCCGGTTTATTACAAACTGGTTCAGTCATCATTAACTAAAGCATAACTTTTGTTCATTAACACTATCAGCCCCGGGCAGTTTTCCATTTTTGCATGAAGGCTTGTTTTTTTACGGGACAAATTGTATTTTCTAAAGGCATCATTTAATATTGCATAATAAAAAATTGAAGAATTGAACATTTTGATTTTCTTTTTTACATAATGCCATTCACCATATGGGATAAATACATTAATATTTTAATAGGCATTTTGTGATGCAACATTTCCTATGATGTTTATTTTATTGTTCATTTTTTTTTATGAGAAAAGGGGGTGATTTGATTTTTTATATTTTTAAAAACTTTTTTCCTTTTTATTTTTTTAGCCCTCTGCTTTACATTGCAACAAATTATTATTGCAAAGTTTAGCAGATTTACTGTATTCTTATAGAGCCCTGCCACCTGCAGGCCTCCATAAGAACTACAGCTTTAATAGCATGGGTTTCTTCAGAGAGACCCAGGCTATTGCAGACAACAAACTTCTCTCTTGATCTCCACGCCAGGGAGTTGTTCGCTCTGTGTTCCGTGGAAAAGTTGCCTCAGATGCCGTGGTCACAGTTGACCAACCACGTATCTGAGGAGTTAAATGTCTGCAATCTGTGTTATTACTGATCGCAGACATTAGCCCAGGGTGTCTGCTATTTTAAAGAACCATCAACATATTATACAGGAGTGACAATCTCCTGCAGCACCAAACCACAAAAGTACTACAGTGATCTTGGAAATATATATAGTATATACTGTACATGAGATCCCAATTTATAGCTGCACCCTCTGAGCCTGAATTGACTCATTTGGACATCTGCCCTGATTTTAATAAAGTCATCAATAAAATATTTTTTTATTTTAATTTTAATGTTTCAATCAGGCGTGAACCATAAGTCTGCCCAAGACTTGAGCAAGGAATTCACGACTGCTTCAGAGAGTCCTCCAGATTGCAGTAGGAGCTGGTCAACTACCAGGCTGTCAGGTTCAATCCCTCCAGACCTGGGCAGAGCCAGGTTATACACAAGGGGGAAGTCTCCAAAATTTCCCTCGACTCATCTGCATGAGTTGGGAAAACCACAACCTCTTTGACCAAACTGATATGATTGCTTTTACAGTGGCCTAGTCTAGCCTAATCCTTATCATTGCCCTTGGCATCATGTAAACAGGAGGAAATAGACAGGCTGAACCAATCTTATTCTGACAGCCTTCCCCATGATTATGGGAGAATCCAACCCACTAGGGATGAATGTGTTTTGTAGTCAACAGGATCCAGAATAGCTGGACTGAGGACATCCGATCTGCAAGATGTTACCAGGTCAGAATGGACAGTGAGCACTTGCTGTCTAAAACTCTCTGGCTGCTACTTGTAAAGGATTTCCTCCTGTATTGGGACAAAGATGCCACTTGGTCCAAGGAGCCACATCCACGGTTGCTGACATGAGGCTCAGTACTCTCATGAGGATTCTGATAGTTATTTGTCGAGGTACTGACAGAAATGGCCAGCATGTTGGCTCAATGGTTAGCACAGGTGCTTTGCAGCACTGGGGTCCTAGGTTAGAATCCGACCAAGAACAACATCTACATAGAGTTTGTATGTTCTCCCGTTGTTTGTGTGGGTTTCCTCCCACATTCCAAAGACATACAGATAGAGAGTGTATATTGTGGGCTCTACTGGTGACAGCAAGTGATCTTTGAGATTCCCACGTTACCGAAAAGAAAAAACACACTGTGGGTGAGATAGGTTATAAGGGGTGGTGGTGGGTGTTGTTAAAATTTGATAATTACTCATTACATTTCCATCTGTCCTGCCAGTTTATTGGGGGCAGAGTACCCTATTGCTGCTGCTGGTAGGATTTAAGGGAAGTCTATATTTAATAATTTACCAGTATTTGAAAAATTAGGAGGGACTGGTGTTTTCTATGCTGGTCTTAATTAATGGTTTGTTGGTGTCATATGCGCCACAATTATTAAGAGGCACATCTAATGTTATCCGTGTGTCAGAACTAAAATGTATGGCAGCTAGGAGCTGATGTAGATTTCAGACATAATTTATAGCATTTTTGTGGTGTACATGATAATAAATACAGTATGCCAGGCTGCAAGGCCCCGCCATGCACTAGCCACTTTATCAAAAAGTGCCGAGCGCGGTATAAACTCTCCATAAGGTAGACATTTTTGTAAAAGTAGAGCTTAAACAAAAATGTGTGACTTTTTGATGCTAGTTTACTGGTATAGGGCTTTAAAAGATTTGTTATTCTTTACAGTCTATGTACTATATATACATACATTGCTACTGCATAAGGGAATGCCACAGCTAGTCTTGGCTTACCCTATGGTCTTTTTAGAAGAAGAATGTGTGGTGGTGTGGGGAGCAGTGCTTTTATGTTATTTTAGCACGTTCTCTGCACCCCACCACCACACCGTTCTTATTTTCAAACTATCGGGCAACTTGGAACAGATCATAAAGAAATTGTTCCTACCTTTTCACCCGAAACTGGTGGGGGAATTTATGTAAAAGGAATCACAGATTTCTGTACCACGGTTGTTTCAATTAGAGATGAGCAAATTTCATATTTTGAAATTCATTCACGCTTCGTTTGGTGGTAAAAACAAAATTGTGTTTTGGATTCCTTTACCACGGACCATAATGCAATTCTATGACGGAATGCATAACAGAATGCCTTTAGAGGCATTCCGTTATTCATTCTGTCATAATAGAAGTATACGGGCTGCAAAACGGATCCGTCCTGCATAACGGAAACGTGACGGATCTGTTATGCAGGCCATAGACTTCTATTATGACGGAATGAATAACGGAATGCCTCTAAAGGCATTCCGTTATGCATTCCGTCATAGAATTGCATAATGGTCTGTGGTAACGGAATCCATAACACAATTCTGCTTTTACCACTAAAGCGTGAACCAATGTCATAACATAAAATTCGCTCTAGTTTCAATGCAAGTTCTTTTTTAACAGTCTTTTTCTTGAGCTTCTTTTTAGTTCCCAGCATTTTCGTCACTTGGATGCCTTTTTTTTACCTTTCTTAGTCACTAAACGTTTATAGTTTGTTTCTATGAGCAACTTAATGCCCTTGTGGGTATACAGACGTGGACAAAATTGTTGGTACCCTTTGGTCAATGAAAGAAAAAGTCACAATGGTCACAGAAATAACTTTAATCTGACAAAAGTAATAATAAATTAAAATTCTATAAATGTTAACCAATGAAAGTCAGACATTGTTTTTCAACCATGCTTCAACAGAATTATGTAAAAAAATAAACTCATGAAACAGGCATGGACAAAAATGATGGTACCCCTAACTTAATATTTTGTTGCGCAACCTTTTGAGGCAATCACTGCAATCAAACGCTTCCTGTAACTGTCAATGAGACATCTGCACCTCTCAGCAGGTATTTTGGCCCACTCCTCATGAGCAAACTGCTCCAGTTGTGTCCGGTTTGAAGGGTGCCTTTTCCAGACTGCATGTTTCAGCTCCTTCCAAAGATGCTCAATAGGATTGAGGTCAGGGCTCATAGAAGGCCACTTTAGAATAGTCCAATTTTTTCCTCTTAGCCATTCTTGGGTGTTTTTAGCGGTGTGTTTTGGGTCATTGTCCTGTTGCAAGACCCATGACCTGCGACTGAGACCAAGCTTTCTGACACTGGCTAGTACATTTCTCTCTAGAATTCCTTGATAGTCTTGAGATTTCATTGTACCCTGCACAGATTCAAGACACCCTGTGCCAGACGCAGCAAAGCAGCCCCAGAACATAACAGAGCCTCCTCCATGTTTCACAGTAGGGACAGTGTTCTTTTCTTGATATGCTTCATTTTTTCGTCTGTGAACATACAGCTGATGTGCCTTGGCAAAAACTTCGATTTTTGTCTCATCTGTCCACAGGACATTCTCCCAGAAGCTTTGTGGCTTGTCAACATGTAGTTTGGCATATTCCAGTCTTGCTTTTTTATGATTCGTTTTCAACAATGGTGTCCTCCTTGGTCGTCTCCCATGTAGTCCACTTTGGCTCAAACAACGACGGATGGTGCGATCTGACACTGATGTTCCTTGAGCATGAAGTTCACCTTGAATCTCTTTAGAAGTCTTTCTAGGCTCTTTTGTTACCATTCGGATTATCCGTCTCTTAGATTTGTCATCAATTTTCCTCCTGCGGCCACGTCCAGGGAGGTTGGCTACAGTCCCATGGATCTTAAACTTATGAATAATATGTGCAACTGTACTCACAGGAACATCTAGTTGCTTGGAGATGGTCTTATAGCCTTTACCTTTAACATGCTTGTCTATAATTTTCTTTCTGATCTCTTGAGACAGCTCTTTCCTTTGCTTCCTCTGGTCCATGTCGAGTGTGGTACACACCATATCACCAAACAACACAGTGATTACCTGGAGCCATATATATAGGCCCAATGGCTGATTACAAGGTTGTAGACACCTGTGATGCTAATTAGTGGACACACCTTGAATTAACATGTCCCTTTGGTCACATTATGTTCTGTGTTTTCTAGGGGTACCATCATTTTTGTCCATGCCTGTTTCATGAGTTTATTTTTTTACATAATTCTGTTGAAGCATGGTTGAAAAACAATGTCTGACTTTCATTGGTTAACATTTATAGAATTTTAATTTATTATTACTTTTGTCAGATTAAAGTTATTTCTGTGACCATTGTGACTTTTTCTTTCATTGACCAAAGGGTACCAACAATTTTGTCCACGTCTGTATATGAGGCCACTAGAGGGAGTTCTAAGACTTTCTATTTCAAAAAAGGTCACTTTGTAAGCTAGGGTTTGGAATAATGCTTTAATAATCAGAGGGTAATGGAAATAATGTAGGTTTATAAACGTGGGGTTTTGGTGCCAGTCATGATATATCATGATAGTTCCATCTTTTATTATGGATTTCAGGGGCGAATACATGGATTTACTTGTTAATGTAATCCTCAATGTCAACCATAATTATGGAGAAGAGATCGGAGAAGGTATGTGTAACATCCCAGAGTTATGTTACAAAACTCTTTTACCCCGCTACAACCTGTTAAGTGTATTCATACTGTCCTCTAGTGTGATTTTATCTAATGCTCTCACAACTGTGCATTGAAACCCTTGTTAAATGTATTTGCTGTCATTTCTATGTTCACCAGCAGGTGGCAGCAATGTGTTTAGCAGAGACTTGGTTACAGTTTAGTGTTTCTGAACTGGAATAGTACATTCCAGTTTAGCTCCCCCCCTCTGTGAGGAGGTGTGGAATGTTCCCACATCCTGCCTCATGGGGAGGAGAAGGAAGTTAGAGTGAGTGTGCCAGCCACCCCGGCTAGGGGAAGGCTGTGCAAGTAGGAGCTCCCAGTTCTAGGGATCCAAGCCAAGATCTTGTCTCGGCTGAGACAAAAGATCATCATTCCCAGTCTGAGCCCTTCAGCCTCAGCTGGTTCAAAGCAAGCAGCCACCTCCAGTATTCCAGGAAGAAGCATACCCTGTGAGCACAACTGTGAGTACCGTCCAGAGACCAGGAGAAGCCAAATTCCTCCTCAGCTAGTCAGTCCCCACATAGCAGAAGATAGTGCAGAAGATATTAATTCCTGCCACATTACAGAGCCACAAGCAGACGACTTTTCCTGCAGAGAGCTCCAGGCACATGATAGAAGCAGAAGATAGATTCCTGCCGCACATTGCCAATACCTGCTTGGACTTCAGACTATTGCTGTATCTCACATGGATTAAAGCTGCACCAAGTAAAGACCAGTTTGAACTATATTCCAAGTCTGGATCTCAATTATTGCTACTAAATCCCTCAATTATTCCTACTAGCAACACACTCATTTTATTGCAAGTGAGCCAGGATCCAGGAGTCCAGCCGTACCAAGGTAGGAGACACCGTTGTAACTATTGCTATTACCATACAGAGACATTACACCACTCTGGCATTCCTAACCTGGTACGTGAGTTACAACACCTTAAAGGGCCCTGTGACTGTACCCTGCGCACGCTGCAATTGGCGTTACGAACAAAACTATTAACTCTCACTTACACCTGACCCAGCCATTGCATATTATTGGCATCAGAGTGCATACCCCAATCCTGCTTACTGCATATGGGCCATAGTTTTTCTGTATCGACAGTCCAGGTCTTCATGGTTATTTTAATTAGTTCATTTGTGAAAGTACGACTTAAAAAAGAAAAACCTTAAAAAAAAATATTTGTTTTGCCACATTCTGACACCCATAACTTTTTTATATTTGGGCTTGCAGAGCTGTGTGAGGGCCCATTCTTTGTGGGTATAGCTGTATTTTTTAAAATGGTATCATTTTGGGGTATGTATGACTTTTTGATCACTCTCTACTCAATTGTTTGGGGGAGAAAATGTGTTAAAAAAACAGCAAATATGCCAATTCACTAGTGTTGAGCGAAGTGAAGCATTCGCAGTGGAATTCAGTCTGAAGTTTAGGAAAACTTTGATTCGCAACAAATCCAAATTTCCTCGTGCTTCGTGGTAACAAAATGGTGGCTGCATGTGTTCTAAAGTGAAAGTAAGAAACCTAGAAATGCAAGATCACCCAGCCATGCAGCCATCCAATCTGCAGATAGCCATCCCCTGTGTCACAGCCCTATAAACCCCTCACAGGAGTGAGAGGTCCTGTGAGCTGAGCCTAAGGAAAGACGTGGCAAGCACTCATTTGCTAGGGACAGTGTTGCTGAAAATGATTAATAGAAGAATATTGGGGAGGGAGAGTGCAGGGAGACTTATTCTGCTTAGTTTTATTTATTTATTCCTACATTTATTTATTTGTACATCAGCTATATACTATAATTATAATAACCGCGCTGGTTAAGAGATTAATTGTTGTTGAAGATAGAATGTTCTAACTATACACACCGAAACGTTTGGGTGTGTATAGTTAGAACATTCTATCTTCAACAACAATTAATCTCTTAACCAGCGCGGTTATTATAATTATAGTACCTCATTAATATTAGATGATGTGGAAAAGGAGGAAAAGCAGATGGCAGAAGAAGGGCTCCCACCTGTAGGGCAGGAGAAGTGGGTATACCAGAGCTGATTAATATTCTGTATTTACTGTCAAATAACCTGCAGGAGATTTCAGGCCAGAACAGCAATAATTTGCATATTGCCTACCCCACCTAACCAGCCAAACCCCATACCTGCAACAGCCCCTGTTTAAAGGTTTCACACGGCCATTAACAATAAAAAAGGACTATACAAAGTGGTCTTCGTTATTAAATGAAAGGCAGCTGCGGCCTAATTGGTATTCGTACTGTAAGGCAGCGTGGCCTGGTTATACCTAATTTATAGCGATTTGTGACTAATTACTTCATAACAAATCGAAGTTGGCTTTTTTTAGAATGCTATTGCATTCTATAGGATTTTGACAGGCATAACAAGCCGTCTGTTATGGTAAGCCTGGAAGCCTTGACAAGGCCCCAGCCTGCTATAGCAACTTATTAGAGTCTTACAATTTCACTGCAGGTGCTCTGATCAGAGGAAAGAGGGAGCCCCCTAACTCTGTCTAAGACCTGAGATGCAGCAGTCGCTATTGCTGCAGCATCTAATGGGTTAAATGACCAGAATCTGAGTCATCTTTGATCTCAGAGCTCATCCCACTCCATGCACCCGCCATGTATGGAGTGGGATGAGCGCCTGAGTCCTCTACATACATGCCCTTAACAAAATTACATATATAAATGCCACAATCCCAGAATGAGCAGAGGATAGGAGTAGTAGTGGCTCTGCCAATGCTGGCGGGCATTCAGATAGCGTCCGGCAATGCCGGATCCATAGAACACTGGCAGGCCGTTCCCTGCTGAAACAGCCTGCCGGATCTCATTACTAGAGATGGCCTCGTGGTCAGTGGCGTACACACAATCCATGGGGCCCCGGTGCGAAACTGATCTATGGGGCCCCCTCCCCGTCGCCCCCCAACCTGCCTCCAAGCTTCCCCCCCCACTACCTCCCCTACTAGTGTTGTAACTATAGTGTAATGGGCCACAGTGCAAACATTTTTACAAAGAACCGGCAGATTTTTTTACTAAGGGCCCTTTCCGTGCGGGTAATCCGCTGCCGTGACTGAGTGCCAAGCCCCATTCTAGACAGCAGAGACACGGAGCAGTAACATGATTGACTGTGATCTTTTTACTACAAAATCACGGTGACAACTTTATGTCTCTGTGATTTTGTAGTAAAAAGATCACAGAGAGGCACAGATCATTACCAATTAGGTTAATGCTCCGTGTCTCTGCTGTCCGGAACGGGGCTTGGCTGTCTTTCACGCAGTGGATTACACGCACGGGATCCGCTCGTGTTAAAGAGCCCTAAGCCCAATGCATGGCTACACTCACCCAGTCCTAATAAAATCTGGTCCAACCTCATCCAGGGTGTCGCTGGTATCGGCGTGATGTCCGCTGGATCCAGAACAAGGTCCCACAGCCAGCAGCAAGATCTGGGGCCAGCAGGGGGAGCTCCTGAGCTCTGAAGATCAGTGAAGCAGGGAGCAGAGAGGTTTCCCTGCTTCACTATGAAAACGGAACTGCTGACCGTGTGTGTGTGAGTGCGCTCCCCCCCTCTTACTTGACCCTCCACCCCCCCACCCCCATATTATACATGTAATGGTGGCATGGAGCGCTCTGATGGGGCCCGAAATTTCCACTGTACTTCATGCCGGGCCCCATCAGAGCACTCCATTACATGTGAGTACAGCGGGGGCCCTGCCAGCGGCCTGGGGGGGTCCACAGACGGCCGGGCCCCCTGGAGTGCCGGGTCCGGTCGCAACTGCGACCCCTGCGACCCTGGTATGTACGCCACGTGGTTCGCCTGGCTCGTGGTTCGCCCGGCGGTTGTTTCGCGGCGAACTTTGCGTGTTTGCGATTCGCAGAACATGCAAACATATGGAGAAATTCGCGCCTGCCATATTCTTTTACATTGTGAAGAACTTTGACCCATGACACATCCATCAGGTGGGACAGGACAGCGTATTAAGACGTTTCAGCACATGGACATACCCCCTACCTTATAAATAAACCTGATCTGGCCGCCATTTTACATTCAGTGTTTTGCCAGTGTAAGGAGAGGTTGCTGTGTGGAGCAGGGACAGACTGTTAGGGACACCAAACGCTAGCTAAAAGTCATTTCAAGCATAGTATAGGTGTGCTATCGATAGGTGTGATACACAGAGGGGTGCGATATACTTATAATATACTTTTATAATGAGTCAAAAACACATAGATCTATAAAGTGATCACCTGGAAATCAGGGGCCTAGGGGCTAGGGGCTTACTAGGGCCATTTTTATATAGAGTAAGGTTCTGGACGGGTCGCTCTTATCAGGGCGGGTGGTCTGTGGTTGGGCTATCAGGGCCAGATTAGCACCCCCCTGTCAGGCAATATCAGGGACAGTTCTTTGCCCACCTTGTCCTTCAATACCACATCATCATCTAGCCCAGGGATGGATGTTTTTTTGCTTTCCCTCCGGGATTCATGGATGTGCACTGGAACCCCCCAGATTGTGGTAGGACATATGGTTTCTGATTTGGTGCTGCCGAGCACCTGATTTAGTGCCACCGAGCACTTGTTATTGCTTACCACATCTATGCTTTTTGCTTAACTTTAATAATTTAATTTATTTTCATTTTGAGGGATATCCATTCCGTAATTTTGCGGAACGGGTGCAGACCCATTCATTTTTAATTGGACCGGAATGTGCTGTCCGCATCCGCATTTGCGGATCCACATCCGCATTTGCGGATCTGCACTTCCGCATCTGTGCTTCAGTTTCCGCAAAAAAAATAACATGTCCTATTCTTGTCCGCAATTGCAGACAAGATTAGGCATTTTCTATTATAGTGCCGGCGATGTGCAGTCCACAAATTGCGGAATGCACATTGCCGGTGTCCGTATTTAGCATATCCGCAAAACACTTACGGACTTGTGAATGGACCCTCATAGTAAAATTATTAAAGGTTACATTTTATCTTCAAGTATATTCTAATGGATTGCCTTCCTTGTACAATGTTATAATATACTTTCTATGTTAGAAAGTATATTATAGTGCATTTGTATTGTGCGGCAGTTGTGTGCGGTTCTGCTGCGATTCTGCAGGTATATAGAGGGACAAGCGTTATTGGAACAAATAATTTCTACTGGTGTGATATATAAGTCGTCCCCCAAAAAAACAGATTGAAGCGGGGTGTTATATACCAATATACTAACTTTATAGTGCATTTGCGTGTAAGCAAAAATTAAATTGCTGATATTTCGCATTGAAAAAAAATAATTTATGGAGATCGCAAATTCGAATACATCTGGTATGTCATTGTCCATGTTGTGGGACTATTTGTGCACTTCTAGTAATTACTTCTTGGCTGCAAATATGAGCTGAAGATTTTCCAGGTTCGTCTGCCATTAAAATGAATGGGACCCGCCGCAAACTTGTGGTTCACGAACATTTGATTGCATTCGCGAACCATCCCGGCAGATGTTCGTCCATCACTACTCATTACCAGTAGTGTGAAACTAGCCTTACTTAAAAAATAACACAGTAAAAACCATTACAATAAATACATTTTTGTAATAAACTTACTATTAAATATCCCAAAACAGTAATTGGTATCCCTCATAATAACCGATACAATATATTATAACCTCTACAAAGACATTATTTATGGTTATTGGTAAAGAACAAAAAGAAAAATGGTGCAATAGTTTTTTTTCCCTGTCATTCAACCCATAATAAAAGCTGCTAGAAAGTAAACGTGAGATCCAGTCCCCTGACCAGCCAGATTTACCAACATCTTTTCCAGGATATGAATCAGTGGAATGAAGTTGTTCATCCTTTAGTCCTGGCGACTGACAAATAAAGTGGCCTCCTAAAAGGGCACGAGCAAATGGCAGGTGTCACGCATAAGCTGCCACTGGCTAACATCGAAGTTACACAGGGGAGTACCTTTGTCCGGCTGTATCATCAAGAGTCGGTCCAACATATGAAGGGTGGAATTTCAACAGGTGGAAACGTCGTATATCAGCCTATGCTGGGGGACGCCGTTGTGCCGCTGTAGCTCAAGGAGGGTGTGCTTGGCGGTGTACGAGTGGCTGAAGTGCATGCAAAGTTTCCTGGACATTTTTAGGATGTCTTGTAGATGGGTGGGACACTTCAGGAACCGCTTTACAACCAGATTGAACACATGCGCCATGCAGGGCGCATGTCTTAGCCCTCCTTGGTGCAGTGCCAATACCATGTTCTTTCTATTGTCGGTCACCATGGTTCAGATTTTGAGTTGTCACAGAGAAAGCCAGGATTTGATTTCTTGATAAAGGACGCAGAGCAGTTCCGCCCCTGTGTGACTCAGTTCGCCCAGGCAAACTAAATGCAAAACAGCGTGACACCGCCGTGCCCTGCACATGTGATATGCTGGTGGGGCACTGTGAATTGCCCCTGCAGTGGAGGCTGAGGACAAGGTAGAGGATGAGGTGGCAGAGACTGATATTGTCGCAGGAACAACGGCGTGAGAACGTGGAGGCTGAAGCTGCATCACCCGGCCAAGTTGCTGATTGGCTGGGCAGGAACCACATTTACCCAGTGGGTTGTAAAGGACATATATTGTCCTTAACTGTATTTACAGCTCCACACATCGCGCTGCCATGCACTTTGGCAGACACCGACAGGCTCAAGGACTGTCCCACCTTCTGTTATACATATGTGTGCAGGGCTGGTACTGCCTTTTTTGCAAAGAAATGATGGCTTGGGACTCTCCACCTCGGCTCGGAACAAGCCATCAGTTTTCTGAAAGGTGCAGAGTACACCACTTGGAAAGGGAGCTACTGCGGTACTAGCAAGTTGGCCAGGAGCACGTTCAGCTTCTGCGCCGTTGGATGATTGCGCGCATACTGTTGTCTCTTGGAAATCGCTTCCGTGATTGATTGCTGACTGACTAGGTAGGAATGACAGACAACCTCCTGCGGCTGAGGTGGTGGAGCCGTGACTGCCTGAAATCGGGTGCGTGCCACTGGGTGATGCAGCGGTTGCTGCGGCAGGCTGGACCACAACATTGGAGCCACAGTTCTCCCAGGCCACTTTATGGTGACGCTGCATATGTTGATGCAGGGCCGTGGTGCCAACATTGACACTCTGGCCACGCTTCACCTTCTGCCCACAGATTTGTCAAATAGCCATATTCACCTCCCCTGGCAGCTTAACAAAAAACTCCCACACTGCCGAGTAGGTGATTTTCCCCCCAACACTCCTCACTGACTGAATGCTACTGCTACTGCCTCCGTGAAACCCTGCACCACTACTTTCCGGGCCTGTAGGCTCCTGCAAAGTGGGTGGTCTACTCCGGGAACGTTTGGCTCCCGACCTCCCACTGCTGCCACCCTGCTGACTCCCGGCCACGCTACCGACTTGCTTGCTCCGCCATTGCCTCACACGCAAGCTGCCACCTTCTTCTCCTGATGATTATGAAGCCCCTTCGTCACCCGGCTCCCAATTGCGATCGGCTATATCATCATTGAGTACTGTCTGCAGGTCACTGATGTCCTCCTCAATGGTCTCTGAGCCAGGAGCCTGACCACTCGCAACACCAGCTCCCATGACAGTCTACTCATCACTACTTGTAGCTGGTCAGCTAAGACCTGTCCTAGGTTGCTAGTATAGCCTTATATGTATATACAGCTAAACCTTCTAATAACCTTAATACAGTTCCTATGTTTATTTGTTAAAGACAAAAGCAGAGCTATTTACTGTGACATCATGTTTTGGATGTCATATAACTGTTATCTTTTTTCTGCTTTGGTGAACACAAAATATAATATGCCTTTATGATTCATTTTGTAATGTAAGGTAAGCTCAGTGACAACACAGCAGAAACAACAGAACGTATAGTGTTAATCTGTTGTTGCTGGGCAGAAGTCTAGACCAATCACAGCCAGCTTCTCACACAGCAAGAGTTTTCACCAATCACAGCCAGCCTCACACACAGCCTGTGTGGGAATTCCCCTAGCAGGAGCTGCTGGAATCATTACTCACCAGAGACAGGAGCTGTAGAGACATTCACTCCACTGAGAGCTGAGTTTATGGCAACAAGAGGCCAAAATAGGTATTTAAAACAGTTATATAATGTTCCTATTGTTAGTATTGTGATTAGAACTGTATACTGAACCAGTTATATATGTGTTTAGTTACAGTTCCACCAAATACAAAGTTCACAATTGCAAATACAATTGCAAATACAAATTGCTAATACAAATTGCAAGCATACAAACCAGATTCCATACAAACTGCGAACTGCTCATACCAGATCATAAGCAATTGCATACTGCAAACTGCAAACCAAGTTGAGCAAGCAGAACTATTAGTTAGACCTCAGATATACCTCTCAGAGAGATTATAAAGTGCTTAAATAACTTAAAGTGAGAGTACAGATACTCAAGAGACAAATATATTCACCATTTTATGTTGAATGACAAGATTGAACAGTTGAACCATCTTAATCATAGCGCCATTTTGTGATATCTTTTCAACACGTGTTATATACATGGACTATCTGCTGTGGAGGCGGTAGTGTTATATGAAGAAAAGTTGAAGTTAATAAAGAAGTTATTTCAAGCATTTGGTGTGCTCTTTAAACCTACTGTTTCCATAGAACGGCGCTAGAGGAATTACAGAGTAGGGCCGAATGCACACGGCCGTGTTCCGCGGCCGAGAGCGGTCCGTGGTATGCCGGGCTGGATTCCTGTTAAGAGCAGGAGCGCACGGCGTCATAGCAACCAATGATGCGGTGCGCTCCTGCTCTCAGCAGGAATCCAGCCCGTGTTACCATGGACCGCTCACGGCCATGTGCATTCGGCCTAAGGGTTGTGTCTGACGAACCCACCCTGTTACTTGCGACAAAGTCCAAGTTTGAGTCACCCATTCAAGAACCGCTGGGTTTCTGGTCAAGACACGACCGCTAGCCGACACTGGGAGCTCAGGCCTCTCGAAGTGACCCATGCTGCCACGCCCCCTAAGGTTCCATTCACACGTCCATATGTGTTTTGCAGATCTGCAATTTGTGGATCCGCAAAACACGGACACCGCCGGCACTCTCATAGAAAATGCCTTTTCTTGTCCGAAATTATGGACAAGAATAGGACATGTTCTATTTTTTTGCGGAACGGAAGTGTGGATCTGGAACTGCGAATCCACAAATGCGGATGCGGACAGCACATTCCGGCCCCATTGAAAATTAATAGGTCTGCACCTGTTACGCAAAACTGCGGAACGGATGCAGACCCATTTTGCGGACATGTGAATGGACCCTTACTCTGCGGCGACCTGTGCCTGCAACAGAAACATTTATGCCTTTGCCCCTCCCCTGTGCAGGGCCTGGCACTTCTCTGTCTGATGTACTGTTAGATCAAATAAATAAATAAAAAGTAAATTAATACATGCCAAAAAGGGCTCTAATTTTCTCACTTCACCACACAACGGCCGATAAGCCCCTTTCTTTTCCCCCACTAATACACAAAAAAAAAGGCTTTAGAACATATAACTGCGGCTGTGTATGGCAAATAAAGTTTTTTTTTTGCCACTAATACACGCTAAAAAGGGCTGTAAGTTTCCCACTTCACCACACAATTGCTAATAAGCCCCTTTCGCCCCCCACTAATGCACGCTAAAACGGGCTGTAATTTTCTCACTTCACCACACAACAGCTAATAAGCCCCTTCCCCCCCACTAATACACGCCAAAAAAAGGCTTTAGAACATATAACTGCGGCTGTGAACGGCAAATACATTTTTTTTTCTTTCCACTAATACACGCCAAAAAGGGCTGTAATTTTCTTACTTCACCACACAATGGCTAATAAACCCCTTTCCCTCCCCCACTAATACACAACAAAAAAAAGCTCTAGAACATACACTGAACAAAAATATAAATGCAACACTTTCGGTTTTGCTCCCATTTGGCATGAGCTGAACTCAAAGATCTGAAACATTTTCCACATACACAAAAGACCCATTACTCTCAAATATTGTTCACAAATCTGTCTAAATCCGTGTTAGTGAGCACTTCTCCTTTGCGGAGATAATCCATCCCACCTCACAGGTGTGGCATATCAAGGTGCTGATTAGACACCATGAATATTTCACAGGTGTGCCTTAGACTTCCCACAATAAAAGGCTACACAGCACAATGCCACAGATGTCGCAACGTTTGAGGGAGCGTTTGATATGTAATTAAGTAATGGCTGTTAAAAAGAACATTGTCTGTCAACTAGTAAAACTAGAGTACTTTTGCACGGAAGAATGGATTAAAATTCCTCATACAAGAACTGAAGACTTTGGCTGGCTACCGCAGACCACATGTAACCACACCAGCCAGGGACCTCCACATCCAGCATGTTTACCTCCATGATTGTCTGAGACCAGCCACCCGGACAGTTGCAGCAACAATCGGTTTGCATAACCAAAGAAGTTCTGCACAAACTGTCAGAAACCGTCTCAGGGAAGCTCATCTGCATGCTCGTCGTCCTCATCTGGGTCTGGACCTGACTGCAGTTCGTCATCGTAACCGACTTGAGTGGGCAAATGCTCACATTCGATGGCGTCTGGCACGTTGGAGAGGCATTCTGTTCACGGATGAGTCCTGGTTTTTACTGTTCAGGGCAGATGGCTGACAGCGTGTGTGGCATCGTGTGTGTGAGCGGTTTGCTGACGTCAACGTTGTGGATCGAGTGGCCTATGGTGGCGGTGGGGTTATGGTATGGGCAGATGTATGTTATGGACAACGAACACAGGTGTATTTAATTGATGGCATTTTGAATGCACAGATACCGTGACAAGATCCTGAGGCCCATTGTTGTGCCATTCATCCACAACCAACACCTCATGTTGCAGCATGATAATGCACAGCCCCATATTGCAAGGATCTGTACACAATTCCTGGAAGCTGAAAACATCCCAGTTCTTGCATGGCCAGCATACTCACCGGACATGTCACCCATTGAGCATGTATGGGATGCTCTGGATTGGCGTATACGACAGCGTATTCCAGTTCCTGCCAATATTCTGCAACTTCGCACAGCTATTGAAGAGGAGTGGACCAACATTCCACAGGCCACAATCAACAACCTGATCAACTCTATGCAAAGGAGATGTGTTGTACTGCATGAGGCAAATGGTGGCACACCAAATTCTGACTGGTTTTCTTAACCCCCCCCCCCTCAGTAAGGCAAAACTGTGCACATCTCAGAGAGGCCTTTTATTGTGGGCAGTCTAAGGCACACCTGTGCAATATTCATGCTGTCTAATCCGTACCTTGATATGCCACATCTGTGAGGTGGGATTCATTATCTCGGCAAAAGAGAAGTGCTCACTAACACGGATTTAGACAGATTTGTAGCAGCAGTATAATGGCAATGTGGATCCACAGTCAGTTCAGCAAGGTGTAATTGGATTGTTCCTATTACCAGGGTATAAACTCCCCTATTGAACCCTGTTCTGCTTCAATACTGTGTAATAATTCTTCCCTATCCTTTCTGTTCATTTCTAATGCTCTTTCCCTGAACTTCTATTGAGCAAAATAAAAGTTTTTAAGTCTTTCCTAGCACTGTCCCTAGCGCCTGCTGATGTCTCTCCCTGCACTAAGCAAACTGGAAAATGGCTGATTCCAAGATGGCTGAGGCTATTTATAGGGCTGTGACATAACAGGGGCTGGCTAGCTGCTGATTGGCTGCATGCATGGCATTGTGGGTGGTCCTTCGTTCCCAGAGTTCCTTGCTCCATGTCCTAACATGTGCAGCAGCCATTTTAGTAAAAAATGTGACTCGTTACCACGAAGCGTGAGGAAATTCGGATTCGGTGCGAATCTAATAAATCCTGAAAGTCGGATCGAATTCCACTTCGTCAGCTTCGATTTGCTCATCTCTAGAGGCAGATATTTCAGGTGAACGTATGTGATTAAAGCTAAATAAGGCAATGCAACATTATCTTCTTATCCCATAAGGTCACAATTTTTCTTTATTTTTTTTAGATTGTTCATTGCTCCATTCTGAAAACCATAACTTTCTTTTTCCATCCATATAGCAGTATGCTTGGTATGTGGGCCGATTTTTTTTATTTTGACGTAGATCTAACTTGACAAAATTTTCTTAAAGGGCTTCTGTCACCTCCCTAATGTCATTTTTCATTTTTGGGCGACTTAAAATCCTTATACTGCGATTTATCAATATATAGTGCTCATACCCTTTTTCGTTCAGTAGTTTCTTCAAAAACTGCACTTTTATAATATGTAAATTACCTCTCTACCAGCAAGTAGGGCGGCTACTTCCTCGTGCGCCTGCGCCGGGTTTAGATATCATGTCATCGGCGCAGGCGCACTGAGGAAGGACCGGCCGAGCGAGCGTCCTCCTCACTGAGGAAGACCGGTGAGGCACAGGCGCGAGAATTAGAACGCAGACAGGGCCAGCCAGAGGACGAGAGTGCTCGCTGGCTCTGTCAATCAACAGGAGGAGGGGGCGTTTATTTGAAAGGAGGATGCGGCTGCTACCAGCAAGTAACCGCCCTATTTGCTGGTAGAGAGGTAATTTACATATTATAAAAGTGCAGTTTTTGAAGAAACTACTGAACGAAAAAGAGTATGAGCACTATATATTGATAAATCGCAGATTATGGATTTTAAGTCGCCCAAAAATGAAAAATGACTTTAGTGGGGTGATAAAAAAAAAAAAAAATTCTGTTATTGTTGTTCTTTTTTACTTTTTAGATATTACGATATTGGTGTAAACTTGGCTGTCTAGACCAAATTTATCACAGGGGCTCAGACTGGATGATAAATGTGGTGCAGAGATAGACACTTTCCTCTGACTATAACAACTATTGGTTAAATTACTTTGGACAGAATTGTATCAGACTTTA
Organism: Bufo gargarizans; assembly: GCF_014858855.1. Lineage (NCBI taxonomy): Eukaryota > Metazoa > Chordata > Amphibia > Anura > Bufonidae > Bufo > Bufo gargarizans. The sequence goes on along the minus strand of NC_058085.1, from coordinate 273,409,580 downwards.
GGCCCACAAAACCAGGCCCCCTTTCTGGTAAACCACCTAGCCTTTTCGTGCAAGACTCAAATAATTTCTCTAAATATAGATGCCCAAAATTTCACCCCATTTTTGTGCTATCTATGCCAAAACCAAGGCGCACATTTAAAATTATTTTTGGGATAAAAGAAAATGGTAATTTCTGTAGGTAAGAAAAGGGGCATTAATTGTTTACTTTAAATAATAAGAGAATGCCACACAGAAATAATCCTAAAATATCGCTAAAGGGCCCTTTACACGGGTAGAGAATTCGCCAGATTATCACAATCTTGCAGTGTAATAATTACTGGATGAATGAGCGAAACGTCCATTCATCAGGTAAGAGATCATTTGTGCAGACACAAAAATCGTCAGATCGAACTGTCTAATTACACTCTGCTGCAGGCAATGATCCTGTATGGGGATGAGAGATGGCATTGGTGATCGCTCCTCCCCATACTGTGGAAGAGATCGCTGCATGTAATAGCAGCAGTCTCTTCCGCTGATGAGCATGCGATTGCCGGGAAGGAACGCTCCCTTCCTGACAATCTCCTGCTGTATCGTCCTGTCTCAAGGGACCTTAACTGTATGTGGTCAGCAAGCAACCAAAAGCTATATGACCAAAGCACTAATTCTTATACCCATGGATCATATTGGTAAGCATTCAGACCTAGATGGAGTCTAACTTGATTAGCAGATGCTTGTATCACATGTAGCAGAGCTGAATTTCTTATCTGAGTTTTTACATAGGACTGCAGGTAAGCCAGCTAATTTATCTTAAAGGAGTTTTCCAGGAGTAAAGTATTGATGATATCCTCAAGTTAAGTTCTTATTGGTTGAGGTCCATACCCGGCACCAGGCTCAGACTGGCCCACGGGGGTACAGGGGAATCACCCGGTGGGCCCCTAAGCAAGATGGGCCCCTAGTCTCCCACCACCTGCACAAGTGGCACATAACACAGTAGACTTACTGCACTACATACATATATTCAAAGTACAGCACCTCAACCAGCCTATGTTCAAATAAAAAAAAAACTTGTTAAATTATTTATTATATTCGAATGTATCCGTACAGTAGGCCCCCAAAATAAATTTTACTGGTGGGCCCTAGGTACCCCAGTCCGACACTGCCCGGCACCACCACCGCTCAGCTGTTTTAGGAGGCTCCGCCACAGCATACCAAGCGCAGTGCCTGGTATTACAGCACTGGGGTGATTTTGTGACCTGTTTATAACTTTTTAAAAGTCCCAATGATAAATTTGCATAAAACAAATTAACATACTAAAGTCACACCTACTTTAACACCACTTTTCAAAAGTGGAGAGGGTGGTGTAAAACACTAAAACGTTGCAAATTTTGGCGTGAAACAGCACTTGATACATTCCCCCCATATTTTTTCATTTGTTTTTGACCTTTGCTGTTTTTGATGGATTTTATTTTTGCATGCTTTTTTAGTGCATTTTTCTGATAAACCATCAACTCTACATATAAGCTGAAAGTCTAAGAGAAATTGTTGCATTTTTTTTTTCCATTGTGGTTCATTATCTGTGTTTATGGCATTTGTTTTTAACCCCTTCCTGTTGTAAACAATGTTCATTTTTTTCTGCAGGCTATTTGAAACTTTGTATCATGAAAAATGAGCTCTACTATGTTAAGAGGTTAATAAGCAGACCATTCTGGACCTAAAAATGACAGTATTGGAGCTACAATTATTTTTTTTTTTTACATATTGGAGCTACTTTTGACCGCAAGCGCGATGTACCTGAAGCAAACAATTTCTAAAGTCCTATGCATGCATGATTTCTCAGGTCTGGTGAGCAAATACATGTTTTTGTTACTTGGTCTATATTCAAGAACCAAAAGAAGTTCAAGATGCACATTGCAATTCAGAACCTTTAGGCTACCTGCTGGGTTTCTGTGCGGAATCTCGTGAGGAAAACAGCAGCATAATACAGCACCAGCAAAGTGAATGAGATGAGACAAATCTCATGTAGACTTCACTTTTTCTTTCCGTGCTGACATTGACCTGCCGTTGGATTTGTAAATCTGCATCCTGTCAATTGTTTGTGTGGTTCTTTAGGGTAGTTTTCACCCTTTTCAACGCAAGGGTGAGATCTGCGGCCAAACCACATCATGTCCACACCAAAGACTGCAAGACGAGTAACACAACGGATTTGTTAAGGAAAGGCACAGAAATCTGCATGGAAATCCATGCGGCATTTCTCCAAGACAACCTGCACCCATTTGTAGGTAGCCTTAGTCTACCTGCGCACCAGGGGCGGACACACACAGCAGAGGACCCCTGTGCAAAGAATGTGCCTGGCCCCCACCAAGCCAAATTCTCAACCTAACCTATTCCCTCCTAACATTACATTACAGCAATACAAAACATACAGGGTAAGGCTACTTTCACACTTGTCAGAGAATGCAAGGAATTGGCCGGACACAAACCACACCATGCAGCGGTTTGTGTCTCGCTGATTCTCGGCATTTTTGCCAGATCGTGGCCAGATCTCTGCTAGACCCCATTATAGTTAATGGGGCCGACGGGCATTTTGTCTGCATCCAACAGTGCCGGATCATCTATCCCTTTCAGACCAGACCGCCATGATGATTTCTTTCAGCCATCTCTTCTCTCTGCAGAGTTTGACAGACATCTTAGTTTCCTACTTTTTCATCCTCCCACCTTCTGAACACCCCATCCTGCCTCCTCTAATACTGTGCCTGCTGTGCTCCCCAATACTATACTGCAGAAACAGATAAACCCCCTGAAAATATTAGTACCAAAAACATAGTACCCCAATAATTATTGGCACCCATAGTGCTCCCCCCATGTGTGCCAGTAAATAATTCCCCCTAGTAGATGCCCCCATAGTGTTTCCCTCCTCCATGTGTGACAGTAAATAATACCCCCTAGTAGATGCCTCCATAGTGCTCCTCTCCCCCATGTGTGCCAGTAAATAGTGCCCCCTAGTAGATGCCCCATAGTGCCCCCCATGTGTGCCAGTATAATGCCCCCTAGTAGATGCCCCATAGTGCTCCAATCCCTCCATAAAAACCCTCTTAGTGCCCCCAGTTGAGGTAAGGTCCCCATAGTGCCCCATAATTTGCGCCAGTATAAAATACTCCTACATAGTGCCCCCATAGTGCTCCTCCCCCATCCCATGGTGCCTTACATAATGTGCCAGTATAAAATGCCCCTATAAAGTGCCCCAAGTAGTTGCCGCGATAATGCTCCTCTCTCCCTTTCCCCATAGTGCCCCCATAATGTCTGCCAGTATAAAATGCCTTTATAGTACTCATCCCCACCCGCATATTGCACATACAGTTTGTGCCAGTATAAAATGCTACTATATAATGTGTGCCAGTAAATAATGCCCCCTAGTAGTTGCCTCCATTGTGCTTCTCTTTCACCATGTGTGCCAGTATATAATGGCCCCTAGTAGATGCCCCCATAGTGCTCCCATAGTGCTCCCCTCCTCCATGTGTGCCAGTAAATAATGCCCCCTAGTAGATGCCTCCATAGTGCTCCTCTCCCCATGTGTGCCAGTAAATAGTGCCCCCTAGTAGATGCCCCCATAGTGCTCCCCCCATTTGTGCCAGTATAATGCCCCCTAGTAGATGTCTCCATAGTGCTCTTCTCCCCCCATGTGTGCCAGTATAATGCCCTCTAGAAGATGCCCCCATAGCGCCCCATACTGGACAACACAAACTTACCTCCATGCCACTCTCAGTAAAGCGATACAAGCCTGTGTCCCGCGCTGTACGGCCCAGGTGGTGCGATGACGTCATCGCCATAGCCGTGCGCACAGGGTGTGCCGGGGCACACCCTAATCAAGCCTCCTGGCCGGCGAGTACTAATGAAGCGCTTCCATTTTGGAAGCGCCCATTAGTACCGGAGGACCAGGAAGCGGTGAACGCTATGTACTTACCGTTTCCTGGTCCTCAGGTGTCGGCTGTGCAGGGCTGCGCGCAGCGCGAGGCACTTTGTGACGTCATGCTGTGCACGCCAGTTCAGAGCACAGCCGACACCAGGAGGAAGAGGATCGTGGGCGGCGAGGAGCGGCGGCGTCCAGGAGCAGAGAGGTAAGTGTTTTTTTATTTTATGAAAAATGAGGCTGCTGGGGGCATAATGGGGGCTAATGAGAGGCATAATGGGGGCTAATGAGAGGCATAATGGGGGCTAATGAGAGGCATAAGGGCTGATAATGGGGGCTAATGAGGCATAATGAGGGGTAATGAGAGGCATAATGGGAGCTAATAAAGGCATAATGGGGGTTAATGAGGCGTTATGGGGCTAATAAGGCATAATGGGGCTAATAGGGGCATAATGGGGGCTAATGTGGCATAAGGGCTGATAATGGGCATACGCGCGCTCGTTGTGTGTGTTTGTGCTTTAGGCTGTGCACGCCTATGGTCATCGCACTGCCTGCACCAACCTCTGATAGGCTATAGGTATCAGGCCTGCAGCCTACCAGAGAAACGGGTAAGGGAAATGCCTCTCCCCTGCCCTGACGATTTTTGTATGAGAAAAAACTGCGTAGTACATTATCAGTAAAGTGAATGAGATTAGACATATCTCATGTAGACTTTTCATATTTTTCCATGCGGATATTGTCCTGTCGTGCGGATTTTGAAGTCTGCAGCATGTCAATTGTTTATGTGAATATTAGTGCGGATTTCAACCTTTGCAATGCAAAGGGTGAGATTGGTGAAAAAACGCATTAAAATCCACAACAATAGCCACAAGTAACACATGCGGATTTTGGTGCAAATGTGGACATGCAGATAAATCTGCACAATATTCTGCATGGAAATTCTGTTAGGAATCCCGCACTCACATGTAGGTAGCTTTAGGGTCAGTGTCGGACTGGGGTACCTAGGGCCCACCAGTAAAATTTATTTTGGGGGCCCACCGTACAGATACATTCAAATATAATAAATAATCTAACAAGTTTTTTATATGAACATAGGCTGGTTGAGGTGCGGTAAATTGAATCCTGTTTAGGGTGCTATCACCGCCGGCCCTGGGAGGGATCTTAGAAGTTCAGATAGACAGAAGACTCAGGAGTCTATCTGACAGATCTCTCTTGTTTTCATTGTTGCTGACAGGTTTCCATCCCTTCGCAGATGCTGCTCATTATCAGTCAGGTGGCTGATAGCTCTTCTGTGGAGTGCTCTGCTTGTGTGGTGGTTCTTCTGTTCCAGTTACATCTCAAGCTAAGTCCTTATCCCTTTTCTTGGTGTGTCTGTTCTGACTAGGCCTCAGGGAGACACTAGCTCCTTCAGTTTGGAAGGAGCCGGTTGCCTCTTTCCCTGTTCCCTAAGCTGAGGGTTTGGTGCAGTGTTTCAGCAGTCTCAGGTTCCTGTGCATGTGCATTTCTACCTTTGAGATTTGCATATGTTGTTAGCAGCTTAGGGAGAGTATCAGGGATTGTTAGGAGTTGACCTCTTTGTTCCCTAGGTTTAGGACCTAGTCTGTTGTTGTTTAGTTGTGGTTCCCTTTGGTTGTCTTTCCTTCCCCGTACTTCCCGTGACAGGTGCCTTCACACACAGATTTTATTGCAGAAATTTATGTGACTGAAAATCAGTTCCATTGAACTGAATGAGGTTTCTGCAAGCCCCATTCAGTGAAGGAGGAACCGATATGAAGGCATCCTTACCAGGGTTGGACTGGCCCACTAGAGTACCAAAACATCCTGTGGTTGGCCCAGTTTCTGAAACCATAGTTGGCCCCAAAGGTCCAGGAGAAAAATCCCATTTGCAGCTGCCTTTGAAGCCAATCACTTTCCACTAGGATCTATTTCTTTGATTTAAAACCTACTAGGCTTTATTGATAATATAGAGGTTGGGCCCAAAGAAAAATTTTCCTTTGATGGGCCCAAGGAACCCCAGTCCAACACTGAAACTAACAACAATGATATTGTAATTTTAACCTTTAATATTAGCTTAAAGTGGTTGTCTCACTTCAGCAAATGGCATTTATCATGTAGACAAAGTTAATACAAAGCACTTACTAATGTATTGTGATTGTCCATATTGCCTCCTTTGCTGGCTTGATTCATTTTTCCATCATATTCTACACTGCTCGTTGCCAGGGGTTATGACCACCCTGCAATCCATCAATGTAGGCTGTGATTGTACAATATCCAATAAATACCCCAACCATGGGATGAAAACTTCTTTAAGCAAAAAAGCCTCTGGCAATACTATTACTAATACATAACCTACATAGAGAATGCCAGACCGCTAATACTGATTAATTCTTTATTACGAAATATCACAATTGAATAAATCACAATTAATTACATACATGATTAAAAAGAATTGGTACAGGAGATAAAAAAACGGCATCACTGGTGGAGACATACAGTGGACGCAGATCCCAATTAGTCCGTCATAATTGTTACTAAAGTTCATATATAGGATACAATGAAGGCAGGACAGTGGACACAAGTCCTAATTAATCCATCATGATTAGTCTAAAGTGCATTATAGAGTTCCATTGAAACAAGACATAGGATATTACCCATACTGTGTCTCCTCCAGGATGTCGCCAACCCCAACGCGCGTTTCGGCGTACCTGCGCATGCACAGCCGCCCTCCATTCATTTCTATGCGGCCACCGAAAATAACCGAGCGCTGGCTCGACTATTTTCATCGGCCCCATAGAAATGAATGGGAGCCTGGGCCGCGCATGCACAGTACGCTCCAATTCACTTCTATGGGAGCAGCGCTTGGTGAAATCTGGGGTCCTCCAGCCACCGCTCTCCCAGCTCCATTCTCATTATAGGGGCGGGTCCAAGCAGTGGACCCGCACCTATCAGACAATGGGGGTATATCCTAGCGATATGCCCCCATTGTATGAGATGGGAATACCCCTTTTAAGGACCAGACAGATTTTTGCAAATCTGACGGGTAACTTTATGTGGTAATATCTTTGGAACGCTTTTACTTATCCAAGACATTCAGAGATTTTTTTTTTTTCGTGACATATTGTACTTCATGATAGTCATAAATTTGAGTCAATATATTTCACCTTTATTGATGAAAAAATACCAAATTTACCAAAAATAAAAAAATGTGCACTTTTCAAAATTTCTATTTCTCTGCTTTTAAAGCTTTTAAAGTGATACCTAATAAAATATTTATTACTTAACATTCCCCATATGTCCACTTTATGTTGGCATAATTTTGTAAATGTCATTTTATTTTTTGGGAACGTTAGAAGGCTTTAGAAGCAATTCTTAAAACTTTTAAGACAATTTCCAAAACCCACTTTTTAAGGACCAGTTCAGGTCTGAAGTCACTTTGTCGGGCTTACATAGTGGAAACCCACCACAAATGACCCCATTGTAGAAACTACACCCCTCAAGTTACTCAAAACTGATTTTACAAACTTTGTTAACCCTTTAGGTGTTCCACTAGAATTAAAGGAATATGAAGATGAAATTTCTAAATTTAACTTTTTGGGCAGATTTTCCATTTTAACACATCGAGGGTTAACAGCCAAGCAAAAAGTAATATTTATTACCCTGGTTCTGTGGTTTACAAAAACACCCCACATGTGGTCGTAAACTGATGTAAGGGCACACTGCAGGACGCAGAAGAAAAGGAATGCCATATGGTTTTTGGAAGGCAGATTTTGCTGAACTGGTTTTTGGATGCCATGTTCCATTTAAAGCCCCCCTGATGCACTCTTACAGTAGAAACTCCCAAAGAGTGACTCAATTTTAGAAACTAGGTAATAAGGTGGCAGATTTATTGGTACTATTTGGGGATTTTTAATTGCTCTATATATAGTTTTTTGTGAGGCAAGGAAACCAAAAAATTGTTGTTTTGGCACCGTTTTTAATTTTTACAACATTCATCTATCTGACAGGGTAGATTGTGCTATTTTTATAGAGCAGGTTGTTACGGATGCAATGATATAAAATATGTCTACTTTCTTTCTTTGTTTGTTTCAGTTTTAAGTAATAAAGCATTTTTGAAAAAAAAATTATGTTTTTGTGTCTCCATTTTCTGAACGCCATATTTTTTTCTGCCGAATGTCTTGTGCAGGGGCTAGTTTTCTGCAGGAAGAGTTGATGTTTTTATTGGTACCATTTTTTCGGTAGATATGATTTTTGATGATTCATTATTACACTTTATGGGGCAAGGTGACCCAAAAATTGGTTGTTTTAGCACAGTTTTAATTTATTTATTTTTACAGCATTCACCTGAGGGGTGAATTTTTACAGCATTTTTTGAGGGATGAGGTGATTGATTGGTACTATTTTGGGGGGCATACACCTTTTTGATCGCTTGGTGTTGCACTTTGTGATGTTGGGTGACAAAAAAAGCAATTTTTGGCACTGTTTTTATTTTAATTTTTTACGGTGTTCACCTGAGGGGTTAGGTAATGTGATATTTTTATGGAGCAGGTTGTTACGGATGTGGCAATACCTAATATGTCTCCTTTTTATATTTATTTCACTTTAACACAATAATAGCATTTTTGAAACAAAAAACATGATGTTTTAATGTCTCCATGTTCTGAGAGCTATAGTTTCTTTTTATTTTTTGAGCGATTTTCTTATGTTGGGGCTAATTTCTTGTGGGATGAGGTGACGGTTTTATTGGTACCATTTTGTGGGACATATGCCTTTTTGATCACTTGGTGTTGCACGTTTTGTGATGTAAGGTGAGAAAAATGGCTTTTTTTGCCATAATTTTTATTTATTTTTTTATGGTGTTTATCAGACGTGGAGGATCATGTGATATATTTATAGAGCCGGTTGTTACGGACGTGGCAATACCTAATATGTGTGTTTTTTTATTTTTTTTTATTCTAAAATCTGGGGAAAAGGGCGTTGTTTTTCCATTTTTTTACTTGAAACTTTATTTTTATTAAAAACACAGTTTTTTTTTACTCTTTTTACATTTATTTTTGTCCCACTCTGGGACTTCAATTTTTGGGGGTCTGATCCCCTCTTCAATGCATTACAATACATCTGCATTGTAATGCATTGCCTGTTAGTGTATTACACAGAGTAAAACACTAACAGGTTGCCTAGGAGACCTAGCCTAAGGCTGAATCTCCTTGGCACCCATAGAAGGCAGGTCCCGATACCGTGCAAGGCATTGGGCAGCCTCTGCATGGCATCAGGCTGCCTTGTCACCTATCTGGTCCCCGCCACATCAGCACGAGGACCCGATGGGCTCCCTCACCCTGAGCAAACCCCTTCTATGTCGTGGTCAGTGCTGACCGCGGCATAGAAGGGGTTAATCCGCTGGCATGGTTTATTACATGTAATGTGCCTGGTTCACCAGCAGGTGGCAGCATAAATGGCAGCGCTATCCTTAGACAGAATGGAAATCACCATTTCATTCTCCTCCCTTTGGGCCGAAGTGGGCCAGTCCTGCTTGCTATCAGAAGGAGGAGTTTCAGTTCTAGTTTATTCCAACTTTAGACTCTATGTTGGAGCCGAGAAGACCTGAGAGAGGTGTTCTTCAGCTGAAAATAAGTTATTTGCTGAGTCTCAGGAGGGGAATAACAGCCAAAGACACCCCATCCAAGGATACCAGAACAGACCTAAAGTACAGAAACCAGACTTAAGCAGAGTTTAGTACAGCATAAAGAAAAAAAGCTAAGTATTTAAGCAAGCCTGTCAGTACAGCAGAGAAAAAGAGAAAGCACAGTTACCAAGTGTGCCTGCCAGTTTATGCCAAAGCCTGCTGGAACCAAGACAAAGCCTGCAAATCGTTTGGATGAAAGTTTATTCAAGTAAAGCTGCCATTGAACTTCACAACAAGGTCTGGACTCAAGTTAATTTTCCTGCATCCCTCAATTATTTCTTCTTTTTAATGCTATGGAGCCAAAGCCTGGGGTCCTGCTGTATCCAGGTAGGAGCACCGTGACACATAAAGAGATATTTAGGCTGCACTACACCACTCGGCATTCCTACTAAACCTGGGACGCAATAGGGGCCCTGGGGGATGGTGCATTGCAATTGCTGTTTTTTAAGTTCAGGAAGCATACTTCAAGTGTAGATGAATGCAGATACAGGGTAGACTGGTTCTCAGGGTGGTAGTGCAGACACAGGCAGAAAGTTGGATGTTAGCAGGAATGCAGACAAAAGCTGACAAACTGGGTTAACTCAAAATACAAACAAAACTGAAACTGAAAGTGCAGGATCACACATGCAGGGTGGGTCAGGACTGGAGATACACTTTGCAGGAGATAACGCAGGCAAATCACAGACAAATTGCTGAAACACTAGACTTCAATACACCTTTGCTGGTCACCAAGGAACGTTGAGTCTCAGGTACCATCTGCCTGAAGCCAGGACACTGAATGGCATGGTAAATAGCTTGGTGTCCACTCCCACAGGATACAGAAGGACTGCGGTGGGCAGGGACCATTGGCCTAACAAGTAGCTACATCGACAAAATGGCACTGCAGAGACAGCTTTCTTTCTCCTGGAAGATAGCTAGTCTGCACTTCGTAAGGTTTGATTGGATTGAGGTCTTGCATTGTGCTTGTCATTCTGAGACTGAAAATGTACTTCTCTTAACTACCACAGACCTTACGTCGTATGCTTCCCGTATGTCATATACATTTTCTTTCTCCTTCCTGGAAGTCAAAGGACCAGTACAAATTATTCCTCTACGAAAACAACACAATTGCCGCAATGCTTTTAGATTCCATTCTCTTGGCATGAAATCTAATTCATCTAATCCACAAACTTTTAGATTCTGACCAGTCTGGTCTGGTGTTGATGATGGTGCCATGTCAAAAATAATCTATCCACACTGCCATAAAATGTGTGAATTTTAAATATGTGAATGCATGCGATATATATTTAGTGTAACTAGATATATTAAAGTAGATTCACAATCAGTGTGATGTTTACTGTCAGACAAACATATAGACAGACGTATTGGAACTGTAAACCTTTATAGTTGCATATGCCAGCCATTTTCTTTATGTATACAGCTGTATATACAAAAAGCAGTTGACTGCACTTTTCCATAAATTTGGGGCTGTGGGATCCCAACATATACCAGAGGCATATATGGAAATTGGACACCCTTTTGCCATGTTTTTGTCCAATAAAATCAATGGGCACTGCAGCTAATGTGCAGGATATGCTGACAGTACACAGTATGAATTTAGCTTAAAGGGAAGGTCATCTGGACATTTATGGCATATCCACAGGATATCAACTATCATCTGCAAAAAGAAATATGTCCTTTACCAGGCATTACAGAGAAAACATTTTAACATGGATGGAAAAGATCACAACATAAGTTCATACAGGTGCTAGTTTTGTTGGATAAAATTGCCTAAAAGAACTCAGTAATCATATATAGTGCCAACCTTCGCAGTACCTCAGAACAGAGTTGCTACAAAGGGTTAATTGTTATAATATTACATTGGTAAGTTAAATGTTGTCATTTGATATGTTTGTATACTTAATGGCACCATATAGACAAGTAATGGTTAACCTCTTGGCTTATTGTGTTAAGTTGCCAGGAGATGGACCTGGGTTCACCCCTGATTAGTTAGTCAGTAGAGATTCTAGACCTAGACCTAGCTGAAGACTAAGGTTGCTTTTACACAGTCAGTGTTTGGTCAATGATTTCTATCAGTGATTGTGAGCCAAAACAAGTAGCCGGTCAAAAACACAAAACAGGTGAAAATCTTTGCATTATACCTTATCTCTGTGTTGCTTCCACTCCTGATTTTGTTCCACAATCACTGATGAAAATCACTAATCAAGTACCGACCAAAAACTGACTGTGTGAAAGCAGCCTTACATGTATAATCTCCTGAGAGCTAGGTCTGAGCTCAGAGAACCCAGCCAAGAAAACACTTTTACCATCAAAGTGCTTCAGAGAGAAGGACGTTAGAAGGTCTAGAACTACAAGGCTGGGCACTGGAGCCAGTCAGCAAGGCACTGTGTACATTTATGTCAGAAACACCTTACTGCTGTGAGAGGGAATATTGCTAATGCACCCTTCCACACATGGAGATGGTTTGGTCAACCGTATCTTAAATCTGCATCACTAAGCATGGGAACTGCAGAAGCCTACTAAGAACCTCGTTGCATGCCAAAGGTTCTGCAGAGAGAGACTTTGGAGAAAGACAGAGAGGAGTACTACAACTCCCATTATTGTTGTGCATACACCACCATGGAAAAAAATGCACTGTTGTATGCTTTGGAATAGTGCCTTGTTATTACTGGATGAACTACTATTTTGCACTTTAGTAAAAAGAGACTTTGTTTTTTTGCAGTCAACTGGCTGGTTACTGACTCCACCATCTGCTGCTCTCTTCACCTACTCTCCTGCCTTGCACCCAGACAAATACTGAACACCAAGGGAACCCCAACTACCACCAAACTGGAGCCCCAACTCCAGGGAGTGCCCTAATGGAAGAAAGGATGCACCCTCCAGTTACCACCCGACCCTAAGATGTCCAAGCATGGAGATTGTCACTGTGATCCTTGAGTACCAACTACCACCCTCTTAGCAACCACCATTCCAATCCTCCACACACTCTCCAGCGGGCCGCTGCACATTTACACACAAGTTTTTGCATTATGAAATCCCTGATCAATATGATTTTTAAGTGTTGGTTATTAGAACAGTCATAGTCAAAGAAAAAAAATTGGGTGATATGAATAAACTCGTAGGTGCAACAATTGAATAATTATGATCACCTTTTTGTGTTTTGCAACCATAGACACAACACTAGTGAGGGCGTATAGATATAATTGGACGGTGCAGCCGATGTCGTAAAATCCTGACTTTGAGGGGAATCCAACCCTCTGGAGGAGTATATATACTGTAGCGAAGGGTAGCCTGCGTTGTTCCGACACCCCCTGGCACAGGGCTCTAGAGGAGTAGTCTCTCTCGTCTAGAGCCTCCTCCTGAGCTGTTACCTGCTCCCTTCTTTTCTGGAATGATTTAAGTGTGGTTAAAGATCAGCAGCAGCTTAGAAGTAACTGACTCCTCACAAGCTCTCTTCTCAGCAGATCCAGACAGCACTTTACTGCACATCGGTGCCCACCACATCAGGACAAAAGACTTGAAAAAGGAGTTTTGTAACTCCTAGACGCGTTGGTTGTCACCTTGGTATCAAATGAAAGACATATCATCTATCCTATTGCGGTTGTGATATTGCGCCAGGAGGTGTCGGAACAACGCAGGCTACCCTTATCCAGCATTCCCCTTTCTTGCCATGGTCAAAGAAAGGGTCTTTATTTGGCAACAGGGAAACTGTTAGAATTCAAAGGTCTACATTGCATGGTGATAACCATGAGCAGATATACTGTAGAATGCAAGGCTGCACTGGATTGATCTCCAATATGGCTGACGAAAGGATCTGAAGCATTGAAATCTTGCATTGTATGGTATTTCAGTTAGCTTTTCAATGATATGGCCTTCATAAAACACTTCACTTTTTACCAGACATCTAATGAGTGTCACAACATCACCCACTACCCATTACTGCAAACCAGCTAGGATAGCTAATTGTAATGCAAATAGCATTGGTGCCCCCTACCCAATACTTACGGGTTTCAGGAAGTCAGGGAGTACAGCTTCCTTCCCCAGAGATCAGGGACCAACAGGGGAGATGCATTTAAAGCCATAACTGTGTGTATAGTGTTGTTATGGTGTCTCCATCAATACTACAGAGCTGCTTCTAATTCACCCACCTAATGATAATGTAGTAACTCTGCACCTGTGTCTCAGACTACACAGTAGAGCTATAGACAAAGGGAAATGTCAATGGTTGCGCAGGCGGTAATTGTGAAAAGAGGAATAATTCAATAAAAAATAAATGTTTATCATAAAAATTGTATTTAAAATTTGTCACTTTCTCATTATTGCCTTGATGATGGGAAGGCCTTTATTGAAGCTTGGGAAATTGGGAATTACTCTTCCATGTTTGTTTATTAAAGATTGTTTGAAAGTTTGCTATAAAATGAGAAATCATCTCTCTTCAGCTAGATTTCTTTGTGTCACAGTTTATTACAGTCAGCATGTAGCTGTTGCTAAAGTACCATGACCACTTCTGCTTAACTCCTCGCTAACCAGTTTCAATACCCCCCATTGCTCTCATAAACACCTTTTACAATAACTAGAATCTTTGAAATTTCATCTTGTCTTTATTTACCAACATAACAATTACGAAGATTCTCAGAATTCCATCTGATCTCAAACATCTTGCTTAACCATACAGTGTCAGTGACCTTCATGAATACAGTAAAAGTTATTGTCTAAAGCTATACACCACAAAAAATGAGTAAACTGGATTCCCATAAAAGTACTGTTTATTAAATGATGCCGATGAAATCACATAGCATTTTTAGCAGTAAATATATATTCCGTATCAACATCTGTAGAAATATCTAGTACCTAGTGTGACGAACTGCGACCGCCGCAGCCACAATACGTCACGAAACCGTCACAGCGCCCCTAGTGGTCAATCCGCAAACAGGCCTCCCAGCCACTTTCAGCACACCGACAGTCTAACTTGAGTCCGTACAGTCGATAGGCTGAAAGCGCAGGGAGTGGACCTCCGATTGACCGCAAGTAAGCATGCGACGAACTGGACCGGAACTACACACAGGGTAGTTTAACTGCCACCACCTCACAATTTATGGGAGTGAGGAACCCACTATCTAGATAACACAACCGAGTAGCTTTCTCTTCGGAGAGGCTAGGGTAAGTTTTTGCAGTGTTTGAAAACAGGCATATGGCTAGAGAAATGACTTGGAGGTCATTTATTATATATCTATATACAATACAAATTATCACGATGCACAGTAATTATTAACACAATAATCAAGGAAAGTATAGTCCAATAAACAAAAGGGAGAAAAGAAAGAAAATACTTAGTTTCCGCAGAAAAGATGTCTGTTGGTGAAATAGTCCGTTGCAGGGGTAAAGTCCAAGAAGCCTTTGTCCAGTGTAATATGCCTTCAGCCCACAGGTTCTCTGGCTGAGGCCCTCTTTAGGTGTTGTTAAAAGTGGAGAACTCCTTTAGCAGATTCTAGGTCTGTGTTATAAAGGGTCCTAGAATCAAGGTGGGGAATTGAGAGTCCGCCTGCTGGGCAGGCTGTATTCCTGAGGTGAATGTCAGTTCTGAAATATGGCATGTGCCATATCGTGGGATGTCTCCGCTGTACACAAGTAACAAGCACATATTCACATTCCCCACAAAATATGGAGTTCAGGGATACCAAATATTACTATTATAACTGGTTCTATGATGGGGTAACACCATAACTTTACCTGGGCACCTCCCAGAGTTATGTCTGTCATATGTAAATGTCCAGTGACTTCTGAGTGACACGATGATGTAATTTTTACGTCCGTAAGATGCATGGGCTCTCTTAAAAAGGTAAAAATCATATCTCAGATTCATGTTGCAATCTGGGAAACCTTGGTGCCGGACTGTCTGCAGCAAGCCAGCTTACAGACCTTGATAGCAGCGACACCAATCGGCTCCCCCCCAGGTGCAGTCTTCACACCTCGCTGTGATATCTCTTCAGGAAGGGAAGTTCTTTTGTCAACCTAAGGAAACCAGCTGTAATTGCGTTATCTGCTGGGCATCTATTGACTGACTTGAACAAAAGGACTATGTTGTTCTCTGGGTACAACAGAAGAAGACGCTCTGAATAATCAAATTGTAGGTTCTGGGGCCTAGGGAAATAATTACTGTTTAATAAGGCAGAGTAATATTGATAATATTGGGAGGACAGTTCAATATTCTCGCGGATCATCCGTGACACCTAGCGCCACCTTCATTCACAATCAATAAATAATTGCAAGCATTCTAGGATAGTATATGGAATAAATAATCAATGCAGACTGGAGTGACATCTAGAGAAAAACATCCTCATTGATAAGATCAGACCCTGCAAAAGCTCTTTACTCCTCCTGAGAAAGCGAGACGGCGAAACGCGCGTCGAGGAGCTAGCGACCACTTTACCAACCACTTTAAAGGTATGATGTGCCTCATCACTATTTTCTAAATTATTTAGCAGTCATTAGGATTTGTACACTTGTAGACTCGTGCAGGGGCTGATCTTATCAATGAGGATGTTTTTCTCTAGATGTCACTCCAGCCTGCATTGATTATTTATTAGGGAAATTAACAAGTGGCTCAAGAACTGGTGTAGGAAGGAGGGGTTTGGGTTCCTGGAGAACTGGGTCGACATCTCTATCGGCTACAGGCTCTATTGTAGGGACGGGCTGCACCTCAATGGGGAAGGGGCAGCTGTGTTGGGGAAGAAGATGGCTAGAAGGTTGGAGGAGTGTTTAAACTAGGGACTGGGGGGAGGGTAATTATGTTATAGGAGGGGAAGATAGTGCAGATAGAGACCGGGGGCAAGGTAGTGAGACTGGGGGAGGAATGGAAGGAGGGACTAGAACAGTTCAGAAGGAAAGGTGTAGAGTAAAAAATATACATAAACCTCTCAAATGTATGTATACTAATGCCAGAAGCCTGACTAATAAAACTGGTGAACTGGAATTAGTGATGTGTGAGGAGGACTATGACATAGTGGGAATAACTGAGACATGGCTGGATGATAGCTATGACT
The DNA here is from genome assembly GCF_014858855.1 of Bufo gargarizans. Classification (NCBI taxonomy): domain Eukaryota; kingdom Metazoa; phylum Chordata; class Amphibia; order Anura; family Bufonidae; genus Bufo; species Bufo gargarizans. The sequence continues at coordinate 273,392,971 of NC_058085.1, read as the reverse complement.
GAGCAGTTAATGTACAGGGTTACAGTCTGTTTAGAAAGGATCGTCAAAACCGGAGAGGGGGAGGGGTCTGCCTCTATGCAAAAACCGGTCTAAAGCCCACACTCCGCGAAGATATAAATGAGGGACATGAACATGTGGAGTCACTGTGGGTAGAGATACATGGAGCTAAAAACAATAATAAAATACTAATAGGAGTTTACTATAAACCACCTAATATACCAGAGTCCACAGAAAATCTACTACTAAACGAGATAGACGAGGCGGCAAATCATAATGAGGTGGTTATTATGGGGGACTTCAACTACCCAGATATAGACTGGGAAACTGAAACTTGTATATCTCATAAAGGAAACAGGTTCTTGGCAATAACCAAAGACAATTACCTCTCCCAACTGGTTCAGGACCAGACTAGAGAGACGGCCATACTGGACTTAGTATTAACCAATAGGCCTGATAGAACAACAGACGTGCAGGTTGGGGGACACCTGGGAAATAGTGACCACAAAGTAATAACCTTCCAATTATCATTCAAAAGAGCGTTTCTACAGGGAGGAACAAAAATACCAAACTTCAAAAAAGCTAAATTTAGCCAACTAAGAGAGGCCATAGGCCTAACTAAATGGGATAAAGTCCTCACAAATAAAAATACAGCCACAAAATGGGATATCTTTAAAAGCGTCCTAAAATCTCATTGTGAGAGGTACATACCGTATGGGAATAAAAGGTTAAGGAACAAAAAGAAACCAATGTGGATAAACAGAACTGTAAAGAAAGCAATAAATGACAAAAAGAAAGCATATAAAACACTAAAACAGGAAGGTAGCACGGAAGCACTGAAAAACTATAAGGAAAAAAATAGAACATGTAAAAAACAAATAAAAGCGGCCAAACTAGAGACCGAGAGATTAATTGCCAAAGAGAGTAAAACTAACCCTAAAATGTTCTTCAATTATATAAATGTTAAAAAGTATAAATCTGAAGGTGTCGGCCCGTTAAAGACTAATGAGGGGGTAGTCGCAGAGAGCAACGAGGAGAAAGCAAAGCTGTTAAATATTTTTTTCTCCAATGTATTCACTGAGGAAAATAAACTGTCAGATGACATGCCGAATGTTGAAATAAATTCCCCATTAAAAGTGTCCTGTCTGACCCAGGAAGAAGTACAACAGCGACTTAAAAAGATTAAAATAGACAAATCGCCAGGACCGGATGGCATACACCCCCGTATCCTAAGGGAATTAAGTAATGTCATAGCCAGACCCTTATTTCTGATATTTGCAGATTCTATATTGACAGGGAATGTCCCACAGGATTGGCGCATGGCAAATGTGGTGCCAATATTCAAAAAGGGTCCAAAAACAGAGCCTGGAAACTATAGGCCGGTAAGTTTAACATCTGTTGTGGGTAAACTGTTTGAAGGTTTTCTGAGAGATGCTATGTTAGAGCATCTTAACGGAAATAAGCAAATAACGCCATATCAGCATGGCTTCGTGAGGGATCGATCATGTCAAACTAATTTAATCAGTTTCTATGAGGAGGTAAGTTCTAGACTTGACAGCGGCGAATCAATGGATGTCGTGTATCTGGACTTCTCCAAAACATTTGACACTGTACCACATAAAAGGTTAGTATATAAAATGAGAATGCTCGGACTGGGAGAAAACATCTGTAAGTGGGTAAGTAACTGGCTCAGTGATAGAAAACAGAGGGTGGTTATTAATGGTACATACTCAGATTGGGTCACTGTCACTAGTGGAGTACCTCAGGGGTCAGTATTGGGCCCTATTCTCTTCAATATATTTATTAATAATCTTGTAGAAGGCTTGCATAGTAAAATATCAATTTTCGCAGATGACACTAAACTGTCATCTGTAAAACACTCGGTAACACTGACATGGAAAAAGATCTAGGAATTTTAATAAACAGCAAACTAAGCTGCAAAAACCAGTGTCAGGCAGCTGCTGCCAAGGCCAATAAGATAATGGGTTGCATCAAAAGGGGCATAGATGCCCGTGATGAGAACATAGTCCTACCACTTTACAAATCATTAGTCAGACCACACATGCAGTACTGTGTACAGTTCTGGGCTCCAGTGAACAAAGCAGACATAGCAGAGCTGGAGAGGGTCCAGAGGAGGGCAACTAAAGTAATAGCTGGAATGGGGCAACTACAGTACCCTGAAAGATTATCAAAATTAGGGTTATTCACTTTAGAAAAAAGACGACTGAGAGGAGATCTAATTAATATGTATAAATATATCAGGGGTCAGTACAGAGATCTATCCCATCATCTATTCATTCCCAGGACGGTGACTGTGACGAGGGGACATCCTCTGCGTCTGGAGGAAAGAAAGTATGTACACAAACATAGAAGAGGATTCTTTACGGTAAGAGCAGTGAGACTATGGAACTCTCTGCCTGAGGAGGTGGTGATGGTGAGTACAATAAAGGAATTCAAGAGGGGCCTGGATGTATTTCTGGAGCGTAATAATATTACAGGCTATAGCTACTAGAGAGGGGTCGTTGATCCAGGGAGTTATTCTGATTGCCTGATTGGCGTCGGGAAGGAATTTTTATTCCCCTAAAGTGAGGAAAATTGGCTTCTACCTCACAGTTTTTTTTTGCCTTCCTCTGGATCAACTTGCAGGATGACAGGCCGGACTGGATGGACAAATGTCTTTTTTTGGCCTTATGTACTATGTTACTATGTTACTATACTATCCTAGAATGCTTGTAATTATTTATTGATTGTGAATAAAGGTGGCGCTAGGTACTAGATATTTCTACGGATGTTGATACAGAATATATATTTATTGCTAAAAATGCTATGTGATTTTATCGGCATTATTTAATAAACTGTACTTTTATGGGAATCCAGTTTACTCATTTTTTGTGGTGTGTTGACATTAGTTTTTGAGTATCCTAGTCAACGCAGCTAACGCTAATCTAGACTTTATGGTGTTATATCTAAAGCTATAACCAACACCAACAGAGTCCTGTAACTGGTTGAGGACCAGGGTAATTTCTGTATTCAGGACAACACTTTAGCCATTTTCACACACATTTATAACAGAACTGATGGGATACAGGTAACCTGTCTATCAAACTGCACACCTACCTGTGGGCTACCCGATTCAGCAAAAACTGGCAAACATAACTTAAGACAAGCCTATAACTACAGAATCCTGCCTACAGCAGAATAGCCATCCCGATAAGGGTGATCCCACTCAAGAACTTTGCTAGTTAACACCGAGTGATCCTTGCAGGTAGCAAGACATCCTGTGCTGAGTTCACTGGGTTGCTCCTGGCAGGTGGAATAGACAGAGTGAGCAGACGTACTAGTTGGGGTCAAAAACAGAACAGCAATACATCACAGCCAAAACAGTATTCAATAGCAATAACAGAAAAAAGACAAGTCAAAACCAACAGAGACAAAGGTACAGAGACAAAGGCAGGAAAATGGTCACTAAACAGGGTCTGAGGCCAAACACTGAAGCAATCAAGGAGACAAAGAGTAATCAGGTAAACAAGCCAGGCCGAAAATGCAAGACCACTCACTGGAGCACCGTGACCACTTCAAGCGGGGGTGCTGGGAGTAAGACTCCCACTAATCTAATATTGATGACTATCCAGAGGGAAAGGTCATCTAAATTGTACTTCCAGAAATCCCCTTTAACAGCTGTAACATTTTTATTAGTTGGGCAAGTGACATAATTTGTTTCTGTGTTATTTTCTTCAATAATAATTTAGGTTTCTTGTCATATAATTTTATACATACAGGGGGACATTTATTATCCTGAAATACGCCTATATTAGGCATATTTCAGATGCAGATAACAGCGCAATAGTTAGTTGCGCCCATATCTGCGACTTTGCCCCATTTTTGCCAGGTCTAAAATTGTTGGCGTGGCATGGGATAGGGACGTCTCATTGACCATTTTCTACTGCGTCTGCGCCTCTACATAACTTTGGCGGATCCTCCAACAGCTATGGGTCTAAAACGCCAGTCTTAATAAATGTGTCCCATAATTTATGCCTTTTTTTAGATTTATTGGTTTTACAGATTGAAAACACTGTAAGCAAAAATATTACATTTAAGCAAATTTGTTTCTGGTAATAGTATAATATTACCCTAAAATAAAATTTCTGTTTATAGTACATTTGTCACTGTATACCGTAAATTTTTATATACTACATGTCCAATTGCAGGTAATCAGGTCTTGGCTAGCAGTACAAGAATGTGGGTGGTTTATGCTTTGTGTATTTTAAAGTATTTTTTTTTTTATTATTTTTTTTTATTCTATGTTTCTCAAAGGTCTTTAAAAACCATTGTTTTCACTTTTTTGTTACACTATACATTTCTACTATAACTGGGGCTGTACAGCAGCCCCAGTTACAAGGCAAATCTGCTCAATGCAAGTGACGGGTCACATGATCACTGCGGTGAATAGATTCAGCTGCAGCAGTGCTGCCACTATTCCTTACACAGCGTTCATTGAGTTATGTGTAGAGAATGTGAGAACAGAGAAGAATATAGCATCTTCTGTCTGCTTTTCAGGGTACCTGTCAGTTTTTACCATGGAGGACCTACCTTATATAAATATACTAGCAGAAGGACCCGGCTTTGCATGGGTATATTTCATTTAACGTTTGTGTGTGTCGTTTAAAGATATCGACAGTATCCCCCATAACAGTGACCTCTACGGTACCCCGGCTCTTTAACAGTGAACTCTACAGTCCCCCACCCCTTAACACTGACCCCCCCACAGTGCCCCGCCACTTTAAAATGGGACCTTCACAGCAGCCCACCCCTTTAACAGTGAGTTTCACAGCACCCCACTCCCATTACAGTGACCTCCTCAGGGGCCCTCCCCCTTAACAGTGACCTTCACAGTACCCCGCTGCCTTAACAGTGACCTCACAGTACTCTGCTGCCTTAACAGTGACCTCACAGTACTCTGCTGCCTTAACAGTGACCTCACAGTACTCTGCTGCCTTAACAGTGACCTCCACAGCAGTTGCCTCTTTATTAGTGGCCCATGCCCTCTTAACAGTGACCTCCACAGTGTCCGCCCCTTTGACAGTAACCTCCACAGCAGCCTGCCCCCTTAGCAGTAACATCCACAGTGAACGCCTCTTTAACAGTGACCTCCACAGTGCCCGCCCCTTTAACAGTGACCTCAACAGCGCCCTCTTTAATGCTAGGGGTACATGACGATATGTGTCGTGCAACATTTTGTCTCAACAATTTTTATAATGATAGGTTATGGTGTCGCACTGCGACATGTCACATGCTGCGACTGCAACACGACAGTTTCAAAAAATCCATCCAAGATGGATTTTTCTTTGACTGTTGCGTCGGAGTCACAGCATGTGACATGTTGCAGTGCAACACCATAGACCAAGGCTGGCCAACCTGAGGCTCTCCAGCTGTTGCAAAACTACAACTCCCAGCATGCCCAGACTGCCTACAAGTATCAGCCTACAGCAAAGCATGGTGGGAGTTGTAGTTTTACAACAGCTGGAGAGCCACAGGTTGGCCAGCCCTGCCATAGACTATCATTATAAAACTTGTCACGTGACATTGGTGGGACATTAATGTCAGGTGACACATGTAGCAGTGTAGTTGTGCCCTATGTGTCGTGCGACTTATTGTCACGTGACACATGTCGTCGTGTAGCCCTAGCCTAAAGCTGACCTACGGCAGTGAAGAAAAATGCCTTAGTTGTTATGGAAACCTGGAGAAAAACTGTGTGTATGTGGAGACTAAGGGCCTGCGAGCTTCTTTTGGCTGATAAGGGACATGTGACCGTGTGTATGGCAGTTGGGATATGAAGAGAAAGACTTACAGGCTTGTATTGGCTAATGCAGATCATTTTTTGGGAATATCTCAGGAACAAGAGCTGTGACTCTTTCCAGGTAGCAAGGAAATCGATGGTTGCGTTTTTGAGTGATCGCGGAACATACATACACACACACACACACATACAGACGTGGACAAAATTGTTGGTACCCTTTGGTCAATGAAAGAAAAAGTCACAATGGTCACAGAAATAACTTTAATCTGACAAAAGTAATAATAAATTAAAATTCTATAAATGTTAACCAATGAAAGTCAGACATTGTTTTTCAACCATGCTTCAACAGAATTATGTAAAAAAATAAACTCATGAAACAGGCATGGACAAAAATGATGGTACCCCTAGAAAACACAGAACATAATGTGACCAAAGGGACATGTTAATTCAAGGTGTGTCCACTAATTAGCATCACAGGTGTCTACAACCTTGTAATCAGCCATTGGGCCTATATATATGGCTCCAGGTAATCACTGTGTTGTTTGGTGATATGGTGTGTACCACACTCGACATGGACCAGAGGAAGCAAAGGAAAGAGCTGTCTCAAGAGATCAGAAAGAAAATTATAGACAAGCATGTTAAAGGTAAAGGCTATAAGACCATCTCCAAGCAACTAGATGTTCCTGTGAGTACAGTTGCACATATTATTCATAAGTTTAAGATCCATGGGACTGTAGCCAACCTCCCTGGACGTGGCCGCAGGAGGAAAATTGATGACAAATCTAAGAGACGGATAATCCGAATGGTAACAAAAGAGCCTAGAAAGACTTCTAAAGAGATTCAAGGTGAACTTCATGCTCAAGGAACATCAGTGTCAGATCGCACCATCCGTCGTTGTTTGAGCCAAAGTGGACTACATGGGAGACGACCAAGGAGGACACCATTGTTGAAAACGAATCATAAAAAAGCAAGACTGGAATATGCCAAACTACATGTTGACAAGCCACAAAGCTTCTGGGAGAATGTCCTGTGGACAGATGAGACAAAAATCGAAGTTTTTGCCAAGGCACATCAGCTGTATGTTCACAGACGAAAAAATGAAGCATATCAAGAAAAGAACACTGTCCCTACTGTGAAACATGGAGGAGGCTCTGTTATGTTCTGGGGCTGCTTTGCTGCGTCTGGCACAGGGTGTCTTGAATCTGTGCAGGGTACAATGAAATCTCAAGACTATCAAGGAATTCTAGAGAGAAATGTACTAGCCAGTGTCAGAAAGCTTGGTCTCAGTCGCAGGTCATGGGTCTTGCAACAGGACAATGACCCAAAACACACCGCTAAAAACACCCAAGAATGGCTAAGAGGAAAAAATTGGACTATTCTAAAGTGGCCTTCTATGAGCCCTGACCTCAATCCTATTGAGCATCTTTGGAAGGAGCTGAAACATGCAGTCTGGAAAAGGCACCCTTCAAACCGGACACAACTGGAGCAGTTTGCTCATGAGGAGTGGGCCAAAATACCTGCTGAGAGGTGCAGATGTCTCATTGACAGTTACAGGAAGCGTTTGATTGCAGTGATTGCCTCAAAAGGTTGCGCAACAAAATATTAAGTTAGGGGTACCATCATTTTTGTCCATGCCTGTTTCATGAGTTTATTTTTTTACATAATTCTGTTGAAGCATGGTTGAAAAACAATGTCTGACTTTCATTGGTTAACATTTATAGAATTTTAATTTATTATTACTTTTGTCAGATTAAAGTTATTTCTGTGACCATTGTGACTTTTTCTTTCATTGACCAAAGGGTACCAACAATTTTGTCCACGTCTGTATATACGTCCTTCTTTATATATATAGACTAGCAGAAGGACCCGACTTCGCACAGGTATATTTCATCTATTTCATTTAATGTTTGTGTGTGTCGTTAAAAGATATTGATAATATATACAGTAACAGTGACATTTACAGTACCCCACCCCATTCAACAGTTACCTCCACAGCGGCCTGCCCGTTTACAGTAACATCCACAGAGCCCTCCCCTTTAACAGTGACCTCCATAGCGGCTGCCCGTTTATTAGTGACCTCCACAGTATCCCGTGTTGTTAACAGTGATTTCCACAATGACACGCCCCCTTAACAGTGATCTCTACAGAGCTCTGTTCCCTTAAAATGTGACCTCCACAACACCCCGCCCCCTTAACACTGACCTCCACAGCACCCCGCCCCTTAACACTGACCTCCATAGCAGAACGTCCCCTTAACTGTGACCTCCACAGCAGCCCGCCCCTTTAACATTGACCTCCACAGCGGCCGCCCCTTTATTAGAAACCTCCACAGTACCCAATTTCCTGAACAGTGATTTCCACAACACCCCGTCCCCTTAACAGTGGCCTCTACAGCAATCTGCCACTTAACACTGACCTCCATAGCGGACCATCCCCTTAACTGTGATCTCTACAGCAGCCTGCCCCAAGCGTGGCCAGAGGTCCAGTTTTAGGCAGGACAGTCCAGCTTTCAGACTCCCTGTCCTTGACGGACACAGGGATGTTCTTTTGAACAGCTCACTCTCAGACAGCAGCACTGTGCTGTCTGAGTATGAGCTGCAGGGAGAAAGTCACCCTCCCTTCCACCCCTGCAGCTGACTGAAGTTGATTTTTACCTTAATGTGTTCAATTCCCGTCGGATGCGGAGTGGGAGGGGGCATGGATTAGTGGGACCTGGGGGTGGAGTTCTGTCTTTTGAGGGTGGCCTGAATAGCCACTCTACTTGCCCCTGAACTGTGACCTCCACAGCACTCCACTTCCTTAACAGTATTATCCATAGTGCCCTGCCCCTTTAAAGCTAACTTGCAACAGTGAAGAAAAATGGCTGGGTTGTTATGGAAACCTGGAGTAAAACTGTGTGTATGTGAAGACTAAGGGCCTGCAAGCTTCTAATGGCTGATAAGGGACATGTGACCTTGTGTATGGCAGTTGGAATATGAAGAGAAAGACTTGCAGGCTTGTATTGGCTAATGCGGGTCATTTTTTGGGAATATCTCCTAGAGAGCTGTGACCCCCACAAGATTTCTTTCCAGGTAGCAAGGGATGTGTATACCAAGTTTCATTGAAATCGATGGTTGTGTTTGAGTGATCGCAGAACATACACACTGTACATACCTCCTTTATATATATATATATATATATATATACAGGGAGTGCAGAATTATTAGGCAAGTTGTATTTTTGAGGATTAATTTTATTATTGAACAACAACCATGTTCTCAATGAACCCAAAAAACTCATTAATATCAAAGCTGAATATTTTTGGAAGTAGTTTTTAGTTTGTTTTTAGTTTTAGCTATTTTAGGGGGATATCTGTGTGTGCAGGTGACTATTACTGTACATAATTATTAGGCAACTTAACAAAAAACAAATATATACCCATTTCAATTATTTATTTTTACCAGTGAAACCAATATAACATCTCAACATTCACAAATATACATTTCTGACATTCAAAAACCAAACAAAAACAAATCAGTGACCAATATAGCCACCTCTCTTTGCAAGGACACTCAAAAGCCTGCCATCCATGGATTCTGTCAGTGTTTTGATCTGTTCACCATCAACATTGCGTGCAGCAGCAACCACAGCCTCCCAGACACTGTTCAGAGAGGTGTACTGTTTTCCCTCCTTGTAAATCTCACATTTGATGATGGACCACAGGTTCTCAATGGGGTTCAGATCAGGTGAACAAGGAGGCCATGTCATTAGATTTTCTTCTTTTATACCCTTTCTTGCCAGCCACGTTGTGGAGTACTTGGACGCGTGTGATGGAGCATTGTCCTGCATGAAAATCATGTTTTTCTTACCTTGCAGACTTCTTCCTGTACCACTGCTTGAAGAAGGTGTCTTCCAGAAACTGGCAGTAGGACTGGGAGTTGAGCTTGACTCCATCCTCAACCCAAAAAGGCCCCACAAGCTCATCTTTGATGATACCAGCCCAAACCAGTACTCCACCTCCACCTTGCTGGCATCTGAGTCGGACTGGAGCTCTCTGCCCTTTACCAATCCAGCCACCTGGCCCATCAAGACTCACTCTCATTTCATCAGTCCATAAAACCTTAGAAAAATCAGTCTTGAGATATTTCTTGGCCCAGTATTGACCAATTTTTTCAGGAATTGGGTGCAGTATATGTGAGAGCCCTCTTTTAAAGGGACAGTACAACTAGTACCCATCTGTGAAATAAAGGACCCTGATAGCCCTGGATCCATAGTATCAAATGGCAGGATTCTTAAAGCAAAAATTAAATCTGGACAGTCTAAGTATTGAAGCCAGCCAAGTATTCTCCAATACTAATATTCCATTAAACCAAACAGATATTAATATAGCATTTAGGAATTTGAATAAAACATATAGCCAGCACATTAGGGCTTGGTGGGAAATAGCCAGCCTTGATACGTATATACAACAAGGAATAGTATATAGAGGGTTACGTATCCCTTTACGACCCAATACACATCTTGAAGATCCACAATTTACGAAAGGCTGGGAGCAACTTCTAACCGAGTGCTCATTGCGATTAATAAAATATTTATTCGAATACGAAAAAAATTCCTTTGCTAAATTAGATCAACAACTGGAAAAAGAGATCAAGGAAATACAGGAATTCAATCAACATCCAGAGTTCACTAACTTGGAGCAAAATATTAAGAAAAATATTGATCTCTTACAAAACGAGATCAAGGAATGTAAACACGTGAAATACATCAGAGATCGTCAAGATTTTGAAACAAATAGGGTATATATCTGGAAAAACAGGAATAATACGCGAAACATCTATCGGAGAAATACTGAGACCTCTGATACGGATACATCAGGTACAGAAGGCTCAGTACAGAGTGGTGGCTTTCAAAACTTGAGAATAGAAATTAAACGTAAAACTAAGAAAGGGAGGTATCAACAACCAAAAAGACCTGCCCAAGATAATAGATCAATTCCACAATCATGCCCCACAGGGACTATAAGACAGCCCTGTATGGGATTAAACAACACCATGACCAACATGGGTGTCAATCCATCTATAGGTATAACATCTACCTCTACATCTGTACAACCTTTCTCCTTTGGTCAGTCAGCACAGGGCACTCAGAATGTAGTTCAGAATGTAACCGCAAGCCCTTCATTAACAACACAGATGAATACACAGTTGAATGCACCAATAGCTCCTCTTTTTTTAGGTCAGACAGGGATCCAATCAAGGGATCGAGAAAAATGGGGGTACAGCAAGTAGTAGATACGGCAGTGATAGAAGATAGACAAATTATAAATTTGTCTGCACACGTATTGACAACAGCACAGAGAACACTTCTAAATAGAGGTTTAACCTTTTCACCGGTCCCACAGAGCGATAAATTCCTGTGGATAAAGGATATTAATCTTTTTGCGTGGAAACTGGCCTTACACAAGGTCCATAAACAGGAAGAGTGGGACCTAAGAAAGGTATATGAAAATGAAAAGAGATGTGTTCAGACACTGGAAGATCTACTGAAAGAAAACGAGGGACAGTGCATTGCTCCAGACCCCCCTTTTTCATCTCTGAAACCTAAATCAAAAATTACGCCCTCTTTTACACAATTTAAAGAGATTGATACGTTTGTAAATCTCGTAACACAGGATATCAAGTCTCTAAAAATGAGGAAGGATCATATTACATCTAATCTAAGTACTCGGGAACTAGAGGCCCTGGAAGAACTTAAGAAAAATGAAAATATCATTATAAAACCTAGTGATAAGGGCGGAAACATAGTCATCCAAAATAGAGATGACTATGTCGAGATGGTACTGAGACTGTTATGAGATAAAAAAACGTATCAAATAATCCCAAATGACCCTACTAGGACCTATACAAATGAATTAAAAACTCTACTGTCTGATGCCAGATCCAGAGATCTGATATCAAAGGATGAATTTGTGTACCTTCTAAAAAAAGACCCTACCATCTCCACTTTCTATGCATTACCAAAGGTGCATAAGGATAAAACTCCGATTCCAGGAAGACCAATAGTGTCCGGGAATGACAACCTGACTCAGGGTATAAGTCAATATGTGGATCAGATATTAAGACCATTCGTCACCACATTACCTTCCTATATTAGGGACACAAAAGATCTCCTCCTGAAAATTAACGATATGATAATAACACCAAATACTATCTTAGCGAGTTTGGACGTCGAGTCCCTATACAGTAATATAAAACATTCACTAGGCCTCAAGGCCGTTCACCAATTCTTGAGCACAAGAAGTAGTATTTTTCACCCACATAATCACTTAGTATTATCTATGCTGGAATTTGTTTTGGAGCACAATTTTTTTTATCTTTCAAGGGCACTTTTATAAACAGGTCAATGGGACCGCTATGGGGACGTCATGTGCCCCCACTTACGCAAATTTATTTCTAGGGTGGTGGGAGAATGAGATAGTATTTACGGAGGGGATGTCGTCGTATACCTGTCACATTTTCTTTTGGGGCAGGTATATCGACGACATCCTCATCCTTTGGGATGGGGGACAACCATTATTTAAAGAATTCACTCAAGTATTAAACAATAACAGTATAGGGATGAGATATACGTACGAAATACAGGAGCGAGAGATAGTCTTCCTGGATTTGAAAATTAAAATTATGGAAAATGGACGTTTCAATACGGAAGTACACAGGAAGCCAACTTCTACCAACAGCTACCTACACTGGACGAGCTGGCATCCAGAGCCACTCAGGAGAGGAATACCTACGGGTCAATATTTGAGGGCCCGTAGGAATTGCTCTGATGAAGGATCCTTTGAAAATGAGAGTAGGAATCTTCTTGAGAGATTCAAGAAGAGGGGATATCCGTCGGCTCCCCTAAAAAAAGCCTATAATAGAGCAAGGACTGTGAGTAGAGAGGACCTTTTAAAATCTTCCCCTCAAAAAAAGAATGACATCATCCGGTGTATAGGAACCTTTGATGGGTATAATAGAGAGATACACAATATACTAAAGAAGCATTGGCATATAATACAGACAGATAGGGATTTAAAAATGGTACTTACCATCAACCCAAGTGTGACATACAGGAGAGGTCCCAACCTTAAGGATCAATTGGTGCACAGCTACCTAAAGGAGAAAGATAAAGAAAACAGTTTAAACAGAGGGAAATATCGAGGGTCATCACCCTGTGGAGACTGTTCTTTTTGTAAGTATATTCCACGGATTAAAAAATTCACAAATCCTGCTGATAAAAGGGAATATGACATTAGACAATTAATAACATGCAAAACTCAAGGAGTCATATATATAGCATCATGTCCCTGCCCCATGCTGTATGTGGGTAAAACCACTCAGGAACTGAGACGTCGGATATCAGGCCATCTCAGCTCGATAGAAACCGATAAGGATACACCGATCGCAAGACACATAAAATATGTGCATGGAAACAAACCATCAGTTCTACGGTTTTGGGGCATAGAAAAATTGACTATGGGTCCTAGAGGGGGTAACCTTGATAAAAAACTTTTGCAAAATGAGGCAAGATGGATTCAGCGACTCAATACAATGAGTCCAATCGGTTTGAATGAGGGCTTCACATATACGGCATTCATATAATGTCCTGAATATAAGAATGGGAACTATAAATAATGGAAGAGAGTCCAGATGGACCCCATATAGAAAATACTTTTCCTTTCTCAATGATATACCTGTAGATAACTACTACAAAAAATAGGAAATTAATTAAATTGAACAAACAGTTCAGAAAAACACAGGCCATAGCACATTCAGGGAATGTAAAAGATGGGTCCTGTATAAAATGAACAAAAGCGGATATTTCAGAAAGGTGGGGGTGAACCTACATGTGTATAAAGAACAAAAAAAGAAACCTACATGTGTATAAAGAACAAAAAAAAAAAAAAAAATAAAGAAATAAAGAAATAAATAAAAAATATTAAAAATAAAAAGTAAATAAATATATATAGAAAAAAGAAATAAGAACTAATTCTGAAAAATAAGAATATACTATGGAGATAGGACAATTGACTTGACAGATGTTGAAATACACCCATGTAGGAATACCCTGGGGCTTTGACAATAGAAAAATCAAAATGTGTATTACCCCCACAGAAAAAACGTTAAACTGCCGGAGTGGAGACCTTAATGTGTGTATATGTATATATATACATAAAAAGAATGGGGTTAAAGTCCCAATGCAGAAGCATAATGGGAATTTGGATAATTACCTCTGGTGAGAATATAGGTGAATGGTATATAAAGGAAGAAAAGCGGATATTTTAAAAAGGCGGGGGTGAACCTACACATGTATATAAAAAAGAAAAATATAAAGAAAAAAGAAAAAGAAATAAATATATAATAATAAAAAAGAAACAAGAACTAATTTTGAAAAATAAGAATATACTATTGATATAGGATAATGGATCTGACAGATGTCGAAATATACCTGTGTAGGAATACCCTGGGTGCCTTGATAATAGGAAAATCAAAATGTATATTATTCCCACAGGAAAAACTGTAACCTGCCGGAGTGGAGACCTCAATGTGTATATATACAGATATGTACACAAAAAGAATGGGGTCAAAGTCCCAGTGCAGAAGCGTAATGTAAATCTGGGTAATTACCCCTAGTGAGAATAAAGGCGAACACGATTATGTCATTGGAAAGAAAAATAAATAAAAATTTGCTGTACAATAGAAGATTCAGTAAACCAACAAGTGGATCTAATATAGGTATTTTAAAATACAAATAGAAGTAGATGCAAAGATGTACGTAATATTAGGATATATATATGAATACATCCGCGGATGTAAAGAAGAAAAAGGAGATGACCTCTAAGTCCGGATGTAACCAATGACAGGATAGCTGAGATCGTAGGAACCGGCAATTTAAAGCTGAACACAGAGGAGATGGGGGAAATAATTGAACATAAAGAGAAATTCAAGGTCCCGGAGCGTGCGTCCTGAAGGTACGCAACCATCTCCTGATGCATGCGCATAAACCCTTGATGGGTTCACATGTTAATTTTGAATGCAGAAGATAGGGGAAAATAATCAATTAAGGGATAGGAATTTAAAGTCCCGGAGCGTGCGCTCTGAACGTACGCAATTAGCAGTGAGTCTATCCCTTGAAGCATGCGCATTACCCCCTACAGTGGATTCTCAAACACCTCACACAAGCACAGAGCCCACCCTGGAAGAATGCGATTGGCCATTAGTAGACATCAATCAACATGAGAGTGCAATGCGATAGGAGGTCTAAACAAGACCCACCCTTCTGACATAAAAGACCGCAGATAGAAAGCACTCGTGTTGATAGTAGCTCCATCCCCCTGAAGACGCCGTGTTTGCGGTGAAACATGTTGGGGGAGCTGTGTCTGTAATATTTTAATAAGGATGGTAGGGCTGAGGATGGACTAGGGAGAGGTGATCTGCAGACGCTGAACCTGTGTGAGGGCCAGATTAGAAAGACGGAATGAATATAGTAACTGTGTAATCAGCAGTGAGGGACACAATAGATACATAGTTGCGGACCTAACACTATTACCAAGTACAGCGTTTGCCTGGTGTCGGGGTGACACCTACTGGCACTGAAGTGTCATTACACAATTAAATACAGAGAAGTCCATGATATCTATGAGAGAATGTCCCTCTGATTAATCGGACAATACGAATACTGAGCCCACAGGTCCAAGCCCTCCATATACATTTTAAAAGAGTGTGTTTTTTTGTTTTTTGTATGTTAAATATAGTATTTAATAAAAGGAAAATAAAAGTTATATTTTAATATAAGACCAGAAACAGGAATTATAGTCAGCAGACTATTGGAATATTGGTTTTTCCACACGCTTCTTGCGACCCTGTTGACTATTTTGAATAAAACGCTTGATTGTTCGATGATCACGCTTCAGAAGCTTTGCAATTTTAAGAGTGCTGCATCCCTCTGCAAGATATCTCACTATTTCTGACTTTTCTGAGCCTGTCAAGTCCTTCTTTTGACCCATTTTGCCAAAGGAAAGGAAGTTGCCTAATAATTATGCACACCTGATATAGGGTGTTGATGTCATTAGACCACACCCCTTCTCATTACAGAGATGCACATCACCTAATATGCTTAATTGGTAGTAGGCTTTCGAGCCTATACAGCTTGGAGTAAGACAACATGCATAAAGAGGATGATGTGGTCAAAATACTCATTTGCCTAATAATTCTGCACGTAGTGTATATATATGAATAAATAAATCAGGGAGCACCGCTGTAAATCAAACAAATGCTGGAGTGGCAAATATTTGTGGTATCGATTATATACAAAACAATTTACATTGAACTTGGCTCCAAACTCACTAGTTTCCATACGCACTCTGCACCATTCACAACAAAAAGAATTTTTGAAACTTCAACTGAATTTGCAAAAATAAAAATTCTAGAGATTCTCAAAATTCCATCGGATTTTACAAAAAATGTGTAAACTGTTAAACATTCTTAGTAATTCTTCCTGTTGTTGAGGTTTAGAAAGGTCTGTTGCAATCAGAGTCTTGTAATTGTCTCAATTTTGGACATTTTCTAGGAAGTTCTACAAGAACACATGACTGGCACAGGGCAGTATCCAAAAAGTATCTTCATGATTTCCTCAAAAAAGGCAAAATTCTTTAAACTTTTGTTTTTGAATGTGATCAGTACATAAGGCATTTGCTGTATTTTCCCAACTAAACACTTGTGAACTTACCAGAGTGATGGTTTACAGGAACAACAAGAAAATATCGCAAAAAAAGAGCAGGAGAAGGATCTAATCGAACAATCTACTCACAAAAATGTAAGTCATGCTACTTTATTGGTAAACATGCAAGCATATAAACTTGATTTACGCTTTTCTAAAATTATGTGCAAATGTTTGTGATTTTTAAATGTATTCCACTATTGTACTTGTAGTATATACTAACAGCATTTTTAATATCAGATCTGTTACAGTTTATTTATAAATATTTAGTTTATTTTGGATCAATGGAATGGCAAAATCCAATTATTTTATAAAATGTTATCAATTGCCAACAAGTTGAAATTTTGAAATTATCTCAGAAGTTCACTATGTCCTTAAACATCGTGAATTTTCCTGATTATAAGCATATAATTCTATATTTATGAAGTTCCCAACCTTTTGTAGGATATAAGCTATTTTCTGTAAAAATCCAAGACTGAACAAAATATTTTTTATTTTTTTAAACCGTTTATTTATTAAATTTAAAGCTTACAGAACAGAAAAAGAACAATATAAGACATTTTTGCAAACAAAAAAACAACAAAAACAACCAACTCTATATCCAAAACTGTGCTGCAGGAGAGAAAAGAAAAAGGGGGGAAAAATGAACATAGGATGCCAACATGTTGTTGCCAACCATAATGTTTTAGTAATATATATAACTCAGTGTGATGAAGTGATATAAAGACAACAGCAGCAGTCACTGTAAATTGTAAAATGATTATAATTGCAATCATAATCTGTACAAGCTCCTACAGTTTAAAAAAAATTATAGACACATGAAAATTTATTTAGGAAACTGAAAAAGTGTTCTATTTTTACAGACGATCCGTTAACCAGATATGTTACACTGGTCCCTCAAGTTACAGAAGCCCCTGAAGTTACCATATTAATTTGATCCGGGACAGTCATTGGAAGTTACAACCACAATAAAGCTACTTTCACACTAGCGTTCCATCATGGATCTGCAAAAACGCTTCCGTTACAATAATACAACCGCATGCATCTGTGAATGGATCCAGTTGTATCATGTCTTCTATAGCCATGACGGATCTGTCTTGTACACCATTAAAAGTCAATGGGGGACAGATTCGTTTTTCTATTGTCCCAGATTGTGTCAGAGAAAACGGATCCGCCCCTATTGTCTTACATTGTGTGCCAGGACGGATCCGTTTGGCTCCGCTTCGTCAGGCGGACAGCAAAACGCTGCTGGCAGCGTTTTGGTGTCAGCCTCCAGAGCGGAATGGTGAATGATCGGAGGCAAACTGATGCATTCTGAGCGGATCTTTTTCCATTTAAAATGCATTAGGGCAAAACTGATCCGTTTTGGACCACTTGTGGGAGCCCAGAACGGATCTCACAAATGGAAAGCCAAAACGCTAGTGTGAAAGTAGCCTAACTCAAGTCCATATCTCTATGGAAAACTAGTAATTGGTTCCAAAGCCACAAAATGTCATCCCAAGATAATAGAAAATGAAGATTTAAGAAAAATAATCAGATACCTAAGACAGATATACGGATGTGCTGCTGGATGACATCCATGTTGCTGTCGGGTTATTTTGCGAACTCATAGAAATAAACGGTTCCAGATCACAAGCAAAATGCGGTTGTGAGGGATTGTAAAGTTAGACTAGACTGTCTAAATGTGAGCCAGATTTATCCTCCAGCCTGAGCCCCTGTGATAGATCTGGTGCAGGTCTAGAAAGCCTGACTGCGGTAAGTTCTACAGGATTCATGAATCTAGGCCAGTATATCCAAGCGGATTAAACCCATTGTTTCTAAGCTACAGTGTTTCTAGTGCTGTCCTACAGTTTGGTTGCGTAAATCCATATGACAACCAAAAGGACAAAATGGAAACCATACAGCATTTTTCAAGAATATTTCCAGAACTTCAGAACGGTGCCTCACTTACCAGGTTTTATGGTATCTTTTATGGCTGAATTTTTTCCTTTTGGGGACCAAACCAAAATATAAGTTGATATCTTCTTATTTTTATGCATAAGGTATTTTAAAGGGGGTTTTCCATCTCGGGATGTGACTTCTTCATTTTCAAGTCTGGTGGTAATACAACGGTCTACCCTTCATCCCCCACCCCACCAACTATCAGAAAGTGATGACATACTCAGAATGCTACATGCCGTAGCATTCTGAGATGGGAAAACCCATTTCATTTAGAGATCTTCACCAAATGCATCTATTTACTGTTTGATTGTCTCTTAGGATAGGTTCACGTTGCCTTTTAGTCCTCCATTGGGCTTTCCGTCAGGGTATAGGTTGGAATACCAAAAAAACAGGGTCCTATGAAATTTTTCCCTTCTTTTTCACCTTTATTGTCGGACAGAATAACATAGCCTACCACACTGCTCTGTATGGCAAACATGACAGAAATGAACTGAACCAAGCCAACTTATTGTTTATGTTTTTCATGCCAGATTGCATCAGATATTCCCATGTCAGACATGACTGAAGATGGAGAAATATGTCAGGATTGCGAGCAAAGAAAATATGGTGTGTATAAGACAGCATGTGCACGTATAATCATAAGAGGGTACAGATAATGCCATGTATATATTGTGTTTGTATATTGCCCACTAGCAGTCACCAGCAGTGTACATGGTTTGCCTGCTACTGTATTACAGATATACGCTGAACTTCATTATTAGACATATGTACTGTAAGATCAGATCAAACCCCCTAGAGGACCCGCGATTTTCCAATTTTGCGTTTTTATTTTTCTCTCCCCGCCTTCCCATAGTCCTAACTTTTTTATTTTTTCGTTCAAATAGCCTTATGAGGGCTTATTTTTGCGGGACAAGTTGTACTTTCTAATGGCATCTGTTACTGTTGCATACAATGTAGTGGGAAAAAAAATTCGATTGAGACGCCGCCCTGGGCACTTGAGAGGGCGCATTTACAGAATCATAAAAGTCCATTTTTGGCTGAAAGAAAACTCCATTAGATACAACAAAGGTACCGTTTTTAAGTTCTCGGTGGCACATATAACGCTATTTGATCAGTCTAATATGCTCAAATGTGGTGACAGCCTCCCTTTAAATAACTTCAAAGTACCTAAGTCCTGGAGCCAGCAGAACAAGACTAATCTGGAGTCACATGAAAATGAATTTCTATCAGTGAAATGTGCAATCCTTTTTAAAGGGGTTGTCTCACTTCAGCAAATTGCATTTATCCTGTAGACAGAGCTAATACAAGGCACTTACTAATGTATTGTGATTCTCCATATTGCATCTTTTGCTGGCTGGATTCATTTTTCCATCACATTAGTTAATTCTTGTATCCAGGAGTTATAACAACCAGTGATTTGCGGCAGGGGCAATATTCGAATTTGTGATATTTCACGAACACTTGGGCGAATATTCTTCATATATTTGCAATTTCAAGAATTCGTGATCTCCAGGGATTATTTTCTTGATTGCGAAAATCGGCAATTTGCAATAAAGATTTGTGATACGAAAATTTGGGATCAACACTACTCCTAAAGTCAAAGATATTGCAGCCTTCTCATTGGCCCACAAGCAAGAAGCAGTGAGGGATCATTGGTACTGATGAAAAAAATCTAAAATATTTGCGATTACGAAGATATAGCACTAAATTCTAGATATTCGTGAATTCTCGATGTGCCAATATTCGCAATTAGAATATTTGTGATCAACACTAATGACCACCCTGCAATCCAGGAGTAGAGGTCGTGCTCGTACACTATAGGTAAAAGAGCCAACCTCCCGTGTGGCTGGGACAGTGAGAGTGACTGTAAGCACGCATGCACAGCAGCTCCCATAACAGGCACCTTCTATCTGCGCTGCAGCGGAGCCGTAACCCCTGGAAATGAGCCGTGTATCAAGCCAGGAAAGGAGGCAATATGGACAGTCACAGTACATTTGTATTAACTTTATGTACATGATAAATGCCATTTTCTGAAGTGAGACAACCCCTTTAAAGAGAGACCTGTCTCACATAGACAGGGGGATGTAAAGGGAGTCTTTGATGTTGCCAAAACTGCTGACAACACTGTATACTGTAGGTCATGAGGGGAGCAAGGCAAACATAAAAAGTTTGATGCTCATACAGGATGCATGTCAGAGAAATCAAACTTTTATTCTCCCCAGCCCCATGATCATACGTGCTAAGGAGTGAGACCTTTCATTTTCAGTACCATGGGCTCTATGCACTAAATACTTCCCAGCCCACCCCCTTTGCCCTGAGTGGCAGCGCAGGCGTACAATTAGGAGACTACTAGAGCTGTCAGCGAGAGCAGAGGGGAGGGGCTGGAAAGCATGCAGCGCAAAGATCCCTAAACACTGACCATAAAAAGGACTACATCCTTTTCACTGGCAGTTGTGGCGTTGCACTTCCAGGCTCATCTGTCCATATGGATGAGATGCTGTCCCTGCCAATCAGATATTGAAGTCCTACCCTAATGTCCCAAAATGACAGGTCTCTCTATGGGGAGTGACCTGTCAATGATACTTCCTGGCCATGACCCAGTATTAAAGCTTTGCTTTTCCATGGAGATATGAAACGCAATATGTACATTGGTATGCTACTGAATATCTGATCATTTCCATGAGTAAATTTTTTTTTTTTATATATACTGTATACATGTATACAGTACAGACCAAAGAGTTTTCTTTATTTTCATGACTATGAAAATTGTAGATTCACACTGAAGGCATCAAAACTATGAATTAACACATGTGGAATTATATACATAACAAAAAAGTGTGAAACAACTGAAAATATGTAATATTCTAGGTTCTTCAAAGTAGCCACCTTTTGCTTTGATTACTGCTTTGCACACTCTTGGCATTCTCTTGATGAGCTTCAAGAGGTAGTCAGCTGAAATGGTCTTCCAACAGTCTTGAAGGAGCTCCCAGAGATGCTTAGCACTTGTTGGCCCTTTTGCCTTCACTCTGCGGTCCAGCTCACCCCAAACCATCTCGATTGGGTTCAGGTCCGGTGACTGTGGAGGCCAGGTCATCTGGTGCAGCACCCCATCACTCTCCTTCATGGTCAAATAGCCCTTACACAGCCTGGAGGTGTGTTTGGGGTCATTGTCCTGTTGAAAAAGAAATGATGGTCCAACTAAACGCAAACCGGATGGAATAGCATGCCGCTGCAAGATGCTGTGGTAGCCATGCTGGTTCAGTATGCCTTCAATTTTGAATAAATCCCCAACAGTGTCACCAGCAAAGCACCCCCACACCATCACACCTCCTCCTCCATGCTTCACGGTGGGAACCAAGCATGTAGAGTCCATCCATTCACCTTTTCTGCGTCGCACAAAGACACGGTGGTTGGAACCAAAGATCTCAAATTTGGACTCATCAGACCAAAGCACAGATTTCCACTGGTCTAATGTCCATTCCTTGTGTTCTTTAGCCCAAACAAGTCTCCTCTGCTTGTTGCCTGTCCTTAGCAGTGGTTTCCTAGCAGATATTCTACCATGAAGGCCTGATTCACACAGTCTCCTCTTAACAGTTGTTCTAGAGATGTGTCTGCTGCTAGAACTCTGTGTGGCATTGACCTAGTCTCTAATCTGAGCTGCTGTTAACCTGCGATTTCTGAGGCTGGTGACTCGGATGAACTTATCCTCCGCAGCAGAGGTGACTCTTGGTCTTCCTTTCCTGGGGCGGTCCGCATGTGAGCCAGTTTCTTTGTAGCGCTGGATGGTTTTTGTGACTGCACTTGGGGACACTTTCAAAGTTTTCCCAATTTTTCGGACTGACTGACCTTCATTTCTTAAAGTAATGATGGCCACTCATTTTTCTTTACTTAGCTGCTTTTTTCTTACCATAATACAAATTCTAACAGTCTATTCAGTAGTACTATCTGCTGTGTATCCACCTGACTTCTCCACAACGCAACTGATGGTCCCAACCCCATTTATAAGGCAAGAGATCCCACTTATTAAACCTGACAGGGCACACCTGTGAAGTGAAAACCATTCCAGGTGACTACCTCTTGAAGCTCATCAAGAGAATGCCAAGAGTGTGCAAAGCAGTAATCAAAGCAAAAGGTGGCTACTTTGAAGAACCTAGAATATGACATATTTTCAGTTGTTTTACACGTTTTTGTTATGTATATAATTCCACATGTGTTAATTCATAGTTTTGATGCCTTCAGTGTGAATCTACAATTTTCATAGTCATGAAAATAAAGAAAACTCTTTGAATGAGAAGGTGTGTCCAAACTTCTGGTCTGTACTGTGTATATATATATATATATATATATATATATATATATATTCAGTACATATATATATATATATATATATATATATATATATATTTCTAATGGTAATATTGTAAATAGTGTTTACTTTTATATCACCATACTCTTCCCATGTTCTACTTAACAATTCAAACTACTTTTAACAGGTGACCTGATTTTCCATCTATTATATTGCTATGATGTCTACATCGTATCGCCTCCTTGCCCACAGAGTCTCAAACAAAATGGAATAGACACCTATCTCAATGAGAGCATTGTCAAGCCTCTTGAAGACAAAGGATATTATTGCTACCATGGATCCAGAAACATAACTGGGGGTGACTATATTATTCAGGCTATGAGTTACCCTATTACCATAATCCCAACAACCATTGTACCAGTATTCAAAGATAAAAAGTTCTCAAACCTACGAAATTTACTCCTGAGACCAGATTATTTGGAACGGACTGTGTTTCTCTTATTTGATGCCTCACAAGCTTATCCCGATGCAATATCAAAGAACAGCTACTCATTGTCTGTACATGATCCCTATCTGCTGCCAAAACTGATCCAAACGATTGAACAAAATAGGAAAGAGACTCCTCTGCTGCAAAGGAAAATAAAGTATGAAATGGGACCATATCCTGGTGAGTATAGCAAGACTGTGTACAGAATTCCCAGGAAGTTAAAGGGGTTATCCAAGTTCCTTAAAAATGTGGCCTTAAAAGGAGTTCTCCAGCCTTTATGCTCAGGATAGGGTATCACTAGCTGATTAGTGGCAGTCTGGCACCCCACACTCCCATACATTAGCTGTTCGGGTGTACCTCTGTCAACAGAAGTACCATATGACATTCTGATCACTTTTTGTTAAAAACATTTTGGGGGGCAACGTGACCAAAGAACAACAAACAGGCTATTTTTTTTATGTTATAGTGTTCACTGTGCATTATAAATATTTTAATATATTATTACTTTGGACATTTTTAGACAATGCGATACCAATGAGGTCTATTTTTTATTGTTTATTTTTATGTGCAAAATTGGGTAGGGGGCTGATTGAAATTTTTAATACTAGGGAATTTTTAGATATTTTATTTGCATTATTCACTGTACTTTATGTCTCCCTTTGGGGACTTGTGCATGCCATCTTCTGATTGCTTGCACCATAGAGTGCAATTTAATACTATGCAGTAGTGTTGAGCGCGAATATTCGAATCACGAATTTTAATTGTGACTATCGCCACTTTGAGAGTCCGCGAATATTTAGAATATAGTGCTATATATTCGTATTCATGAATATTCTAATCATGAATTTATCACAAATTTATTGCAAATTTATCACGAATATCAGGACTTAGCAACATCCCTAGTAACAATAGGAAAGTTGCCTATAGGAGTAGTGTTGATAGCGAATTTTCATATCGTGAATTTTATCGCAAATTTTCCAATAGCTGATTTTTGCAATCAAGAAAATAATGACTGGAGATTACAAATTCTCGAATTCGCGAATATATGACAAATATTCACCCAAATATTCGCAAAATATCACGAATTCGAATATTGCCCCTGCCGCTCATCACTGCTATACAGTTTTTGGTATTTTAACAGGCTGCCTGTCAGGCCATGCCTCAGGCACAGCTTTTCAGCTTGCTATGACAGGCCTGGAAACCTTCACGAGGCCCCAGGCTGTTACAGCAACCGATCAGAGACCCATGTTTTCACCGCAGGGACTCCGATCAGATGACAGAGTAAGGCCTCATGCACACGACCATTGTGTGCATCCATGGCCGTTGTGCCGTTTTCTGTATTTTTTTGCGGACCCATTGACTTTCAATGGGTCCGTGGAAAAATCGGAAAATGCACTATTTTGCAGCCGAGACCGTGATCCGTGTATCCTGTCCGTCCAAAAAATATGACCTGTCCTATTTTTTTGACGGACAATGGTTCACGGACCCATTCAAGTCAATGGGTCCGTGAAAGAACACGGATGCACACAAGATTGGCATCCGTGTCCATGATCCGTGGCCGTAGGTTACTTTCATACAGACGGATCCGAAGATCCGTCTGCATAAAAGCTTTTTCAGAGCTGAGTTTTCACTTCGTGAAAACTCAGATCCGACAGTATAGTCTAACAGAGAGGCGTTCCCATGGTGATGGGGACGCTTCTAGTTAGAATATACAACGAACTGTGTACATGACTGCCCCCTGCTGCCTGGCAGCACCTGATCTCTTACAGGGGGCCGTGATCCGTACAATTAACCCCTCAGGTCCTGCACCTGAAGGGGTTAATTGTGCGTATCATAGCCCCCTGTAAGATATCCGGGGCTGCCAGGCAGCAGGGGGCAGACCCCCCTCCCTCCCCAGTTTAAATTTCATTGGTGGCCCAGTGCGGCCACCCCTCCCTCCCTCTATTGTAATAATAGCATTAACTCCCTCTCTTGCATTAACATTGGTGGCAGTGTGCGCCCCCCCCCCCGCCCCCCTCTTCCTCCCTCTATTGTTTTAATACATTGGTGGCAGTGTGCGCCCCCCCCTTCCTCCCTCTATTCTTTTAATACATTGGTGGCAGTGTGTGGCCTCCCCTCTCCCCCCCCCCCGATCATTGGTGGCAGCGGAGTTCCGATTGGAGTCCCAGTTTAATCGCTGGGGCTCCGATCGGTAACCATGGCAACGAGGACGCTACTGCAGTCCTGGTTGCCATGGTTACTTAGCAATAGTAGAAGCATCATACTTACCTGCTGGCTGCTGCGATGTCTGTGTATGGCCGGGAGCTCCTCCTACTGGTAAGTGACAGCAATGCGCCGCACAGGCCTGTCACTTACCAGTAGGAGGAGCTCCCGGCCGGACACAGACATAACAGCAGCCAGCAGGTAAGTATGATGCTTCTACTCCGCTGCCACCAATGATCGGGGGAGGGGAAGGGGAGGCCGCACACTGCCACCAATGTATTAAAACAATAGAGGGAGGAAGGGGGGGGGGGCGCACACTGCCACCAATGTATTAAAAGAATAGAGGGAGGAAGGGGGGGCGGGGGGGCGCACACTGCCACTAATGTTAATGCAATAGAGGGAGGGGGCGCACACTGTGCCACCAATGCTATTATTACAATAGAGGGAGGGAGGGGGGGCGCACACTGGCCACCAATGCTATTATTACAATAGAGGGAGGGAGGGGGGGCGGGGGGGCCTCACTGGCCACCAATGATATTCAAACTGGGGAGGAGGGGTCTGCAGCCCTGATCTCTTACAGGGGGCTATGATACGCACAATTAACCCCTTCAGGAGCGGCACCTGAGGGGTTAATTGTGCTGATCACGGCCCCCTGTAAGAGATTGGGTGCTGCCAGGCAGCAGGGGGCAGTCATGTACACAGTTTGTAGTATATTCTAACTAAAAGCGTCCCCATCACCACGGGAACGCCTCTGTGTTAGAATATACTGTCGGATATGATGTAACTCATATCCGACAGTATATTCTAACATAGAGGCGTTCCCATGGTGATGGGGACGCTTCAAGTTAAAATATACCATCGGATTGGAGAAAACTCAGATCAGATGGTATAAAGGGACTCCAGACTTTACATTGAAAGTCAATGGGGGACGGATCCGTTTGCAATTGCACCATATTGTGTCAACGTCAAACGGATCCGTCCCCATTGACTTGCATTGTAATTCAGGACGGATCCGTTTGGCTCCGCACGGCCAGGCGGACACAGAGGCCATCTGTCTAAACCCCACAGATGCCATTGACACTGACATCTAAGGGGTTAAGCAACTGGGATCAGAGGCATTTCTGAACCTGCTGCAAATTGAACAAGCTTAGGGCACATTGCTTGGAGGTAGAAAGAATTTGAAATTAGACTTAAAGTTCTTTGAACAGGTCTTTGAACAGGTAAGCAAAAATGTATTCCATATTATTTCCCTTTTGTAAACATGACCAGCATCAGCCGAGCAAGGTATGAAAATTATGATTTGTTTGCAGCACATCTTCCCATGTAAACAGGGGATGTGCTGCCAAGAAGCTGAGTACTCTATGAGAGGAGAGGATTCAATGAGCATTGTTCATTAATTCAAAGCCACCAGCTGTCTTCCTACATCAGGGGTACTCAAGAACTTTTTTGTAAAGGTCCACGTACCTGGGTTTTATGTTGGGCACAGGTCTGAGCCACAAAACCTGAGGAACATTTCTAGAGGCATGTAGTGTGCTGCGGCAATTAGATTTTTAAACAATAAGCCATGCCTCTAATCTTCCCCAATC
Organism: Bufo gargarizans; assembly: GCF_014858855.1. Classification (NCBI taxonomy): domain Eukaryota; kingdom Metazoa; phylum Chordata; class Amphibia; order Anura; family Bufonidae; genus Bufo; species Bufo gargarizans. The sequence continues at coordinate 273,365,915 of NC_058085.1, read as the reverse complement.
CCGCCTATACTCTCCACACAGTAAGGATTCTCCCATAATGCCTCCCCACACAGTAATGATGCCCCTTAGTGCCGCCCTAGACAGTAATCTTGCCCCTTAGTGCCCCTTGAACAATATGATGCCCTTTAGTGCCCCTCTCAGGGTATGATGCCCTCTTTGTGGCTCCCCATGTAGTATGATGCCCCCTTAGTGCCCCCTATGCAGTATGATGCTACTAAGTGCCCCCTTCACACAAATGTAATCCCTTCATGCCCCCACACAGTATGATACTCATTTAGTGTCCCTGACCCAGTATGATGCTCCTTTAGTGCCCATTCACAGAAGGATGGCCCCTTAAGTGCCCCCACACAGAATTAATCCTCTAAAGAGCCCCACACAAAGTGATGCCCTCTAAATGCTCTTCACACAGTATGTTGTCCCCTCCTTAAGTGGCCCTACATAGATTGGGTGATACTCATATTCCATCCGATCTAAATACTCACCGACCCCGAGGTGAACAGAGCAGAACAGGTCTGCTCCACGTTGTGCTTGTGCTGAACCACCGATGGCAGACGGATGGTGAGGCAGGGAGCGGATGGCTCCACCATTGTATTGAACTGTATCTGTGTCCCAAGGGCTCAAATACTGTTGAAAGCGGGACATGCAAGGTTCCAGACAGCTTACAACCACAGTCCGTATTTGAACTGTGGTCTGCCAGGTGCCTATTCCTGTTTTACATCATCCATTGGTACGTGTTATAGGCAGGCAATTTGTCATCCTCAGGAATCTTAAGATAGCGATACACATTAGATTATTGTGAGCCAAAATCACAAATTTACACATGACCAACCTACCATCTAATGTGGGTGATTTGATCTTTCCCCTAATGGCAGTTGTCAGAAGAAAAAAGGAAATCATTACTGATAAAATCAGTGTTTTTTATTATTTGTTTCAGCTTCTACAGTATCCTCCATTCCATCGGAAATGTGCATAGAGAGTGAGTATGGTATTCTTATAGTAATTGTTAAATTATGTTATTGCAGTAATAAATTAAAGAGCTCATTTTTATTTAACACTTTACATGGTTTTGTATGAGTTGAAAGAAATAGCTGCTTTCTTCCCAACAAGTACCACTCTTGTTCATGGGGCCTGCAGAAATCTATGTGCTTGCTTCCTCATTCAAATGAATGGAACAGATTTTCAGTCACAGAATTTTCTGCCACAAAATATGCCGTGTGTGAAGGCACCCTTGCAGTTTATCACAAGAGGAGACTAAAATAACTTCCTCCTCAAGGAGAAAGAGTTAGCTAGCTACACATGAAATGAAGAATCAAATACAGCTACAGCAAGTATTACTCATCTAAACAGAGACTAACATGCTATCTGTAGAGGTCATTTTCAGGTTGTGTACTTACAGCAGCATCTGCACTCATTCGAGCAGACAATCTCTCTGCAATGTAAAAGGGAAAGACAAAGAAGGCTAGAGTGTTGAGAGGTAGAAGGCTTGTAGACAGAGTGACCAAGACCGGACTGCAGCTCTACTGTATATGTAACATGATGGCAGATAAAAAATGTCCTGTTAGAAAGTTAGGAAAAAGGAGAGATCCACAGTGCAAACATCTGAGCTTTTAAAGACTATGCAAAAGCATCTAAGAGCACTGTCAAATGTTCTTTTTAATTCTGGGATGTGAAGTAGACCACGGACAGGAGTAGCACTGTTTCTGTCCATCTCATTCAACCCTGTAAACACCTGCAGAACACCTAGAGGTAGTCAGCAAATGCCTGAAAATTATCCTACAAATTCTGTTTTGCTATGTGATTTTCTTATAAAAAGCTTTTAGTACATGTTGAACAATTCAGCTTTGTTCATATTTGCTGACTGGTAAAAAACACAGCTCCTGCATTTTCACTAAATGGTGTAAGAAGGGGAAAGTACAGCTGTGCAGCATATTTTATGCATTCTTTTTTTACTGCAGGAAATTCCAGATCATCTCTCCTTGACATTTTCAAAATAGGTAATTGACTTACTGATTTTTAATTTAGAACATATAGAAATCTATGTATTATCTATTTATCTATCTAAACGAAAATGATGAGGCAGCGCTCCAAACGTAGAGATAAGGTGTGAGACCCTTTATGTATCCCTTGTGAAACGTTTCAGCCCAACTCATTGGGGTCTTTGTCAAGCAAACAAATGATGTCAAATACAAGTATATATATTTCCATAGTGCTTGGTGACAACATGATTACATGATTAATTGCCAATAATCCCAATAGTGTCAAATTTTATACAAAACGTGATTCAAAATACATGACAGTAATATCAAAAGTGTTACAATATGATTGGTACATAATACATGTCGTCCAGTAAAAAATCGATAATGTACAAAGTAATAATAAAGTGCACAGTGCATAACTGACCAATTGACACCCGCTGTGGAGAAGTGAATTGTGTATATTAAAAAGGGAGCAGCAGCTGGTTTGAATAAACTTAATAACAAAACATCTACTACCTCATTGGTGGTTCCAGTGTGAGCCATAGCGTTCAGGGCATGCTACTGCGCATGCTCCGGCGTACGCACAGTCACAAACCATTGCCCGCTAAGACGTGGGTTGCGTGACCCAGGCGCGTTATCATGTGACTGATATCACGTTAGCACTTCCTAGGAAACGCGGCCATGTCTTCTGGGGGATGGAGGGGAAAGACTGTCACGGGTGCACACAGGCAGTAACAGTCACATGACCCAACGGCAAGTACATATAAACAAAAATTCTAAGAAATGCAAACTGATGTGGCGATACTGGGACATTAAAGAACAAATCAAAACCAGGCAGAATTAGCCAGAGAGTGAAGAGAGTATCTACATTGTGTACAAACACAAATGTTGGGGACATTATTAAAAAGTAAATATGTGGGCTCCAGCACAATGTAAATAATAAGACCGAGAGGGAGATGTTGAACATGATCAATGTCCAAACAACTCCCACTCACTATATATATATATATATATATATATATATATATATATGAGACAACGGAATTGGGTGTGCAACAGTGCCACTGACCATGGCTACATCTGCACCACCTGCTATGGTGCCAAGGAAGAAGGGCACAAATCCTTGTCCATCCCCAAGGGACCAAATTCTCATCCTAAACTCCCTATATGAAAAGTACATACACCAAAAAAAGGTGGTAACGCACATTAGGAACCCTTGAAGGCAAAATATAATATGGTTGAACCAGATAGCTGAAATACAGTATATAAGGTGTATTGCTCTCATAGTAGCTCCCAGAAAGCCAGACCAGAATAACAGAGAAAATATAATATAATGCCAAGGGTCACAAAATGGAACCATCAGGATGTAGAGATGACAAAGATGACAAAGATGACGTGATTCTAAAAAGAAAAAGAAAAGATTTGTAACTTAGTAGAAAATGATATAGATGACATCATTCATGATATCCTACAGGTTGTCATGATGTGGATATTAAACTACTCTGGACTGTAGCAGATCCCTGTATCTCACTCACAGAGGCTCCACTTGAACTCAGCGTTTAAGCCCTTAGGTTTAAGGGTCTGTAAATGATGAATCCTTTGGAGCTCCCTCTGCTTGAGAATTAGTTCTCTATCACCCCCTCTTCGTAACGGTGGAACATGATCAATGATTCTAAATTTCCAATCTTTTTCTTTGTGTCTGGATTCAACAAAATGTTTAGGAATTGGTAAGTATTTCCTTTTTTGTCGAATGGTGTATCTATGTTGATTTAATCTTGTCTTCGAGATACACCACAAATGTACTGTCACAAGTAAGAAAATGACGTATATCAAAATGTGTACCCAGGGTGGGGTGAATTTATCTATCACCCTTCAACATATATGTGCAGTTCACACAATTCAAACAGTGATATCTTCCCATCCTTTTAGACCCGATGTATGTCTGTAACTTCTTTTTCACAATGACATCGGCTTTGACAAGTTTGTCACGCAAAATTCGGAGGGCGTCGGTATGACATGAGTGGGGTAACAGTGAGTTCATTAATATGTTTGAGATTACTAGTTAAAATAGGCCACTGTTTTCTAACGATGTTGCTGATGTAGTTGCTTTGCTCTGAGTAGGTAGACACAAAGGGAATGCGTGCTAAAGGAGACTGTTTCTCAGTGACAGCAATATTTTGTGGTTTGAGTGTATTTGTGAGATGTTTAGCAATAACAGTTGAGGGATAACCTCTATTTTTAAATTTGCTAACCATTTGCTGATACCTTACGGGATGTTGTTTAGGGTCCTGGACTATGCATTTAATTCTCCACCTGCTTAACTTAGTTCTGCGTCATAATTATTTTTAATTTGTAAACCATTTTAATTTACAACTACGTGGGACCGTGATGGGGCCCAACGTGGCGTCTACGTACGCAAATATTTTAATGGCAGTTCTAGAGGAGGAGTACGTCTATGTGCCCCATCACTTCAACCATGTGTTGGGGTGGTGGCGATACATCCACAATATCTTCCTAATTTGGACTGGAAATGTAGCTGCATTACAGGAATCAGATTGACCCAGACATCACCTTTACTTTGACTTACTCTATGGAACAGGTATAATTTCTTGATACCACAGTATATGTGAGGGGTGATAAGTTGTGCACTGACCTTTACACCAAGCCCACAGATTGTAAGAAGTTCTTGAGGTATGAGAGCTGTCACCCTCGGTCCACCTTTGACTCATTACCTCATAGTAATTTTTTTAGAATCAAACGCATAGTACAGGACTCTAAACAACGTCTCGTAAGGTATCAGCAAATGGTTAGCAAATTTAAAAATAGAGGTTATCCCTCAACTCTTATTGCTAAACATCTCACAAATACACTCAAACCACAAAATATTGCTGTCACTGGGAAAAAGTCTCCTTTAGCACGCATTCCCTTTGTGTCTACCTACTCAGAGCAAAGCAACCACATCAACAACATCATTAGAAAATAGTGGCCTAATTTAACTAGTAATCTCAAACATATTAATGAACTCACTGTTCCTCCACTCATGTCATACCGACGCCCTCCGAATTTGCGCGATAAACTTCACAAAGCCGATGTCATTGTGAAAAAGAAGGTACAGACATACAGTACATCGGGTTTTAAAAGGATGGGATGTTATCACTGTTTGAATTGTGTGAACTGCACATATATGTTGAAAGGTAATAGATAAATTCACCCCACCCTGGGTACACATTTTGATACACCACAAATGTACTGTCACAAGTAAGTATATCTCCCATGTGGCCTACTCTACAGGGAGTGCAGAATTATTAGGCAAATTAGTATTTTGACCACATCATCCTCTTTATGCATGTTGTCTTACTCCAAGCTGCATAGGCTCGAAAGCCTACTACCAATTAAGCATATTAGGTGATATGCATCTCTGTAATGAGAAGGGGTGTGGTCTAATGACATCAACACCCTATATCAGGTGTGCATAATTATTAGGCAACTTCCTTTCCTTTGGCAAAATGAGTCAAAAGAAGGACTTGACAGGCTCAGAAAAGTCAAAAATAGTGAGATATCTTGCAGAGGGATGCAGCACTCTTAAAATTGCAAAGCTTCTGAAGCGTGATCATCGAACAATCAAGCGTTTCATTCAAAATAGTCAACAGGGTCGCAAGAAGCGTGTGGAAAAACCAAGGCGCAAAATAACTGCCCATGAACTGAGAAAAGTCAAGCGTGCAGCTGCCAAGATGCCACTTGCCACCAGTTTGGCCATATTTCAGAGCTGCAACATCACTGGAGTGCCCAAAAGCACAAGGTGTGCAATACTCAGAGACATGGCCAAGGTAAGAAAGGCTGAAAGACGACCACCACTGAACAAGACACACAAGCTGAAACGTCAAGACTGGGCCAAGGATTATCTCAAGACTGATTTTTCTAAGGTTTTATGGACTGATGAAATGAGAGTGAGTCTTGATGGGCCAGATGGATGGGCCCGTGGCTGGATTGGTAAAGGGCAGAGAGCTCCAGTCCGACTCAGACGCCAGCAAGGTGGAGGTGGAGTACTGGTTTGGGCTGGTATCATCAAAGATGAGCTTGTGGGGCCTTTTCGGGTTGAGGATGGAGTCAAGCTCAACTCCCAGTCCTACTGCCAGTTTCTGGAAGACACCTTCTTCAAGCAGTGGTACAGGAAGAAGTCTGCATCCTTCAAGAAAAACATGATTTTCATGCAGGACACTGCTCCATCACACACGTCCAAGTACTCCACAGCGTGGCTGGCAAGAAAGGGTATAAAAGAAGAAAATCTAATGACATGGCCTCCTTGTTCACCTGATCTGAACCCCATTGAGAACCTGTGGTCCATCATCAAATGTGAGATTTACAAGGAGGGAAAACAGTACACCTCTCTGAACAGTGTCTGGGAGGCCGTGGTTGCTGCTGCACGCAATGTTGATGGTGAACAGATCAAAACACTGACAGAATCCATGGATGGCAGGCTTTTGAGTGCCCTTGCAAAGAAAGGTGGCTATATTGGTCACTGATTTGTTTTTGTTTTGTTTTTGAATGTCAGAAATGTATATTTGTGAATGTTGAGATGTTATATTGGTTTCACTGGTAAAAAGAAATAATTGAAATGGGTATATATTTGTTTTTTGTTAAGTTGCCTAATAATTATGCACAGTAATAGTCACCTGCACACACAGATATCCCCCTAAAATAGCTAAAACTAAAAACAAACTAAAAACTACTTCCAAAAATATTCAGCTTTGATATTAATGAGTTTTTTTGGGTTCATTGAGAACATGGTTGTTGTTCAATAATAAAATTTATCCTCAAAAATACAACTTGCCTAATAATTCTGCACTCCCTGTATGTTGGAGAGACCATTTGGGACTTGAAGACAAGATTAAATCAACATAAATGCACCATTCGACAAAAAAGGAAAGACTTACCAGTTCCTAAACATTTTGTTGAGTCCGGACACAAAGAAAAAGATTTGAAATTTAGAATCATTGATCATGTTCCACCGTTACGAAGAGGGGTGATAGAGAACTAATTCTCAAGCAGAGGGAGCTCCAAAGGATTCATTATTTACAGACCCTTAAACCTAAGGGCTTAAACGCTGAGTTCAAGTGGAGGGTCTGTGAGTGAGATACAGGGATCTGCTACAGTCCAGTGTAGTTTAATATTCACATCATGACAACCTGTAGGATATCATGACTGATGTCATCTATATCATTTTCTACTAAGTTACTAATCTACCCTTTTTCTTTTTCAAATCACATCATCTTTGTCATCTAGTCATCTCTACATCCCGATGGTTCCATTTTGTGACCCTTGGCATTAGATTATATTTTCTCTGTTATTCTGGTCTGGCTTTCTGGGAGCTACTATGAGAACAATACACCTTATATATTTCAGCTATCTAGTTCTACCATATTATATTTTGCCTTCCAGGGTTCCTAATGTGCGTAACCACCTTTTATTGGTGTATGTACTTTTCATATAGGGAGTTTGGGATGAGAATTTGGTCCCTTGGGGATGGACAAGGAATTGTGCCCTTCTTCCTTGGCACCATAGCAGGTGGTGCAGATGTAGCCATGGTCAGTGGCACTTTTGCACACCCAAACCAGTTGTCTCCTTTATATACACTCAACTAAAGAATTATTAGGAACACCTGTTCTATTTCTCATTAATGTGATTATCTAGTCAACCAATCACATGGCAGTTGCTTCAATGCATGAAGGGTTGTGGTCCTGGTCAAGACAATCTCCTGAACTCCAAACTGAATGTCAGAAAGGGAAAGAAAGGTGGGCTACAACAGCAGAAGACCCTGCCGGGTACCACTCATCTCCACTACAAATAGGAAAAAGAGGCTACAATTTGCACGAGCTCACCAAAATTGGAGTTTGTTGAAGACTGGAAAAATGTTGCCTGGTCTGATGAGTCTCAATTTCTGTTGAGACATTCAAATGGTAGAGTCCGAATTTGGCATAAACAGAATGAGAATATGTATCCATCATGCCTTGTTACCACTGTGCAGGCTGGTGGTGGTGGTGTAATGGTGTGGTGGAGGTTTTCTGGGCACACTTTAGGCCCCTTAGTGCCAATTGGCCATCGTTTAAATGCCACGGGCTACCTGAGCATTGTTTCTGACCATGTCCATCCCTTCATGACCACCATGTACCCATCCTCTGATGGCTACTTCCAGCAGGATAATGCACCATGTCACAAAGCTCGAATAGTTTCAAATTGGTTTCTTGAACATGACCATGAGTTCACTGTACTAAAATGGCCCCCACAGTCACCAGATCTCAACCCGATAGAGCATCTTTGGGATGTGGTGGAACGGGAGCTTCGTGCCCTGGATGTGCATCCCTCAAATCTCCATCAACTGCAAGATGCTATCCTATCAATATGGGCCAACATTTCTAAAGAATGCTATCAGCACCTTGTTGAATCAATGCCACGTAGAATTAAGGCAGTTCTAAAGGCAAAAGGGGGTCCAACACCGTATTAGTATGGTGTTCCTAATAATTCTTTAGGTGAGTGTATATATATAGTGAGTGGGAGTTGTTTGGACATTGATCATGTTCAACATCTCCCTCTCAGTCTTATTATTTACATTGTGCTGGAACTCACATACTTACTTTTTCATAATGTCCCCAACATTTGTGTTTTGTACACAATGTAGATACTATCTTCACTCTCTGGCAGATTCTGCTTGGTTTTGATTTGTTCTTTAATGTCCCAGTATCGCCACATCAGTTTGCATTTCTTAGAATCCTCCCCCAGATGCAGACGCTTTTCCTAGGAAGCGCTCACGTGATATCAGTCACATGATGACGCGCCTGGGTCACGTGACCCGTGTCTCGGCGGGCGATGGTTTGTGACTGGCTCAAACTGGAACCACCAACGAGGTAGTAGATGTTTTGTTATTAAGTTTATTTAACCCAGCTGTTGCTCCCCTTTTAATATACACAATTCACTTCTCCACAGCTGCTGGTCAATTATTTACTGCTTTATTATTACTTTGTACATTATCGAGTTTTTGCTGGACGACATGCATTATGTACCAATCATGTTGTAGCACTTTTGATATTACTGTCATTTATTTTGAATCACGTTTTGTATAAAATTTTACACAATTTGGATTATTGGCAATTAATCATGTAATTATGTTGTCACCAAGCACTATGGATATATATACTTGTATTTGACATAATCTGTTTGCTTGACAAAGGGCCCAATTAATGGGATGAAATGTTGCACAAGGGATATTAAAGGGTCTCACACCTTATCTCTGCTTTTGGAGTGCTGCCTCATCATTTTCATTTGGATTTACCTGTGGACTTCACCACCTGTTGTACAAGATGGATTGCACCCACACTTACAAGTTTGCTGTTCTGATGTTGCTCTTTGTTTCATCTATCTATCTATCTATCTATCTATCTATCTATCTATCTATCTATCTCCTATCTATCTGTCTATCTATACATCTCTTATCTATCTATCTATCTATCTATCTAAACATATACATAGAGAGAAAGGGTGCCTGTACCTTTTGCGTTCAGGCTTTGGGATCTAAATGCTGAACTGCACTTGTACAGCAGCAATGTGGCAAGTACAGGTGCGGCCAGCAATTAGCGATAATCCGCTTGAAGATCTCGCAGCTGAACTACACTGTGTATGGGCACCGTAAGGCCTGGTTCTCTCTTCTGTAATTTGGTCAGTGATTTCCATCAGTGATTGTGAACCAAAACCAGGAGTGAATGCTACACAGAGATGAAGTAAGGGAAAGATCTCCACTGACGTGTGAACTAAGCCTAAGAGAGAAATTTTCGTAATTTATGTGTTTTTAATTTTTTATAAGGCCGCCTCTTTCATTGTAAAGACAGAATGAATAGTCATCCTTTGCATGAAGAAGGTATGTTTTATACAGTATCTATCTATCTATCTATCTATCTATCTATCATCTATCTGCAATGGACGGGGGAGGGGGCAACGGCCATGGGTCCCTTAAAGCAAACGTTTGTCATGACGCCAGTTGCAGTGAAGCAACAAGGGCACAGGGCCCCTATTAGGGATATGGTGGTACCCAGGTGTAGGAATGCCAGAGTGGTGTAGGGTGGCCTAAATGCCCCTCAATGTTAGTGCACGTGTCACAGTGCTCCTAACTGGATACGCTGGAACCCAGGTGTTATTGTCCGAAGCAGAGCAAAGGGGATTTTGTTGTAGGGGATGAAGCATAATTTGAGTCCAGACCTTGTGATAAAGTTGATAACAGCTTTACTTTCAATAAACGTTTCTCCAAAGTTTCAGGCTTTGTCTTGGTTCCCAGAAGGCTTTGGCATTAACTGTGGCAGGCAAACTCCTCTTTGCTGCATCAGTCATTCTCTGACACTGCTGTGCTGACAGGGTTGCTATAGAACTCAGCTTCCTCTTTATGCTGTACTTCACTTTGTAATCTGGTCTGTCTCTAACTTTGTCCAGGGAGCACTTTACTTCTGGTCTGGACATATCCCCTTCTAAACAGCCCCTCTGAGATGAACATACAGTCAGGTCCATAAATATTGGGACATCAACACAATTCTAAAATTTTTGGCTCAATACAACACCACAATGGATTTGAAATGAAACGAACAAGATGTGCTTTAACTGCAGAACGTCAGCTTTAATTTGAGGGTATTTACATCCAAATCAGGTGAACGATGTAGGAATTAAAACAGTTTGCATATATGCCTCCCACTTGTTAAGGGACCAAAAGTAATGGGACAATTGGCTTCTCAGCTGTTCCATGGCCAGGTGTTATTCCCTCATTATCCCAATTACAATGAGCAGATAAAAAGGTCCAGAGTTCATTTCAAGTGTGCTATTTGCATTTGGAATCTGTTGCTGTCAACTCTCAAGATGAGATCCAAAGAGCTGTCACTATCAGTTAAGCAAGCCATTATTAGGCTGAAAAAAACCAACAAACCCATCAGAGAGATAGCAAAAACATTAGGCGTGGCCAAAACAACTGTTTGAAACATTCTTAAAAAGAAGGAACGTATTGGTGAGCTCAGCAACACCAAAAGACCCGGAAGACCATGGAAAACAACTGTGGTGGGTGACCGAAGAATTCTTTCCCTGGTGAAGAAAACACCCTTCACAACAGTTGGCCAGATCAAGAACACTCTCCAGGAGGTAGGTGTATGTGTGTCAAAGTCAACAATAAAGAGAAGACTTCGGGGCGTGGCCTGGACGTCTTCAGGAATGGCCGCGTGAAGGCTGCGCTCCGCCGCCATTAGCTGCTAAAGGAGATTCTCCGGCCGTTCCAGCGCAGCACATGGGGAAAAAATTACCGGGCAAGCCCTCCAGCTCATCCCGATCGTCCACCTGGGTGAATACGACGCTCGATTCATACCTGAGCCGTCCTCTCCACACGGTCCCGTCTGGCCGCGGCCTGCTTCCACCTCAGGCCTCCGACGCGTGTAGGAGTGAGGAGACGCGCGCACAGCCGCCATCAGGTACAAGCTGCACTTCAGCCAAACGGCTTCCTACCTCCTCCCTGTCCCCATTAGCAAAGGCTTTCCTACCCAGCAGCGCTGAGAGGATACAGCTGAATCCCACAGAAGCGAAAGAGGGGTTCTATTCAGCGGGAGACACTACCGCCATTATGCCGCCAAAATCGGCAGTTAAGCAGGCTAAGCAAGTGGCCACTCCGTCCCAGAAGCGGCGGGACTGGGCCGAATCCTCTGATGATATCCCTAGCCAAATGTCTCAAAAGAGGGGAGAGGGGGGAGAAGCTGCCAACTGGGAGCAAGGGAATGAATATGTGGACGAGGGAGAAGAAGACTTTCTGCAACCTACCCAGGGCTCTGCAATATTGCAGCAAACTTTACAGCATTTGCCTACCAAGGAAGATTTTAAGATGCTGGTCTCAGAAGTCAGAAATGCCTGCAAATCTGAAATCTCATCTTTGAGGCAGGATTTAAAGCATTTAGCAGATTGCATGGACACTATTGAAATAGACCATGATGACACCCGTAGAAGTGTTGCACATTTACAGTCTGTTATTGCTTCTCAATCCCAAGTCATCAGGGACAATGCACGTCATCTAGAAGACCTGGATAACAGGGGACGCAGAAATAACATTCATGTGCAGGGTTTGCCTGAAGCCTCTGCTGAAGAATATCTGCAGGAAATATTATCTGAGCTTTTTAATGCTATATTAGGCACTCAACCACCCCAGCTTATCAAATTGGATAGGGCTCACAGAGCATTGCGACCTAAGTCCTCTTCCTCGCAGCCCAGAGACGTCATTTGCTGTGTGCATGATTTTCAGACAAAGGAAAACATTATGTCCAAAGCCAGGGAATTACGCTCCATTGACTTTCATGGCGCTTCTGTTCACTTGTACCAGGATCTATCTTGGTGGACACTTCAGAAAAGAAGAGTTTTACAACCCTTATTGCAACTGCTAAAGGAGAAGAAGACGCCCTATAGATGGGGGTTCCCGTTTGCACTAATAGTTCCGAAAAATGGCAGATCCTCCATCTTACGTCAGCATGCAGACCTCCCTGATTTTGGTGCTGCTTTGGGCATTGAGACTCCATCCATTACGGATTGGGAACTACCGGATCCACAGCCTGCCCTGGGTCCAATTTGGCAACCTACCAGACAAAAGAGGAGAAGATCGTCCCCTGCTGGAGGGACCCCCTCACGTGAGCCACAAGATGATCCCCCATGATTGCTGTATGGACATCATTTGCTCAATTTATATCTCCTAATGTTTTTACTCGCCGGGAGGCGACGGCCTTATGGTTCTTTGTTTAAGTTCCTATGATTGCAGAATTGGTTTATTGTTCAATTCTTTGGTTCTTTCAAGTTTTAATCGGCTTTGTAACCTGGCCCATCCTGTGCCAGTCCAGTCATGCTTCCACTAAGCAGACCGGTAGTTTCGCCCTCTCCCCCCAGCTTTTGTTAGCTGAGGTGGAGGGATGGCAGTTTGCTGATATTATTATTATTGGTTGCTACTTACCGATCTGTCTCTGGGTGACAGCACCCAATGTTCTGATACGTATGGTGTATCTTTAATGTTTGTATGGTCTTGTGTCTCCCCCCCTTCCCTCTTGTGTCTTTTTTTTAATGTTTTTTATATTCAGGTCTCTGGATCCCAGTCCACAAACGACTGAACGCATTAAAGTGTCTTCATCTCTGGCGTTGTCCTTGAGGAGGATCTATGGTAGCCACATAGCAAGTACATTTATCCCATGTTTTGAAAATGGTTAAGTATGTATCACTTAATGTAAAAAGGTCTTAACTCTAATGTGAAGAGACGCTTGGCACTTACTGAGTGCAAGTCTCAAAAAGCTGACATAGTTTTTCTCCAGGAGACCCACTTTGATCACCAGGGCTCTTTCAAGTTTGCGCAATATTTATTCCCTCGTATATAATCTGCTACCTCTGGGAGGAAGACGGCAGGTGTTGCCATTCTCATGTCTGCTGGTTGCCCTTTACAGGTGGAAGACACTATTATTGACCCTGCTGGCAGGTATATTATACTAAAAGCCACACTCAATGGTAGCCCGCATGTATTGTGCAATCTCTACGCTCCGAATACTGCTCAAATCCCTTTTCTTAATAAGGTGTTTTTGAAATTATCTAAGTTGCTCCCAGCTGCATTACTAATAGGGGGAGACTTTAATCTCTCCTTTTCCGAACGTCTAGATAGATTAACACTTCAGAATAGACCACCCACTAGAGACCAATGTCGGAACTCACGTCTTTTTAGGCGTCTTATTAGAAAATTCGAATTATATGACCTGTGGAGAATTAACTATCTCACTGCAAAAGTATTTTCTTTCTTCTCACACCCACATAATACGCATTCCCGTATAGACTACTTTTTTGGTAATGTCCCAATTCTAAGGATGCTTGCAGATGCTGACATAGGGCCTATATCTTGGTCTGACCATGCACCAGTTACAATTGACATTAAAACTTCAGGTTACCACTCTAGACTTTGCCATTGGCGGCTTAATGAGTCCTTTTTACATCAGCTGCCTCTTAGACAGGGGTTGCGGGAGGGCCTTTCAGAATACTTTACCTTAAACCAGTCCTCTGGTCCCCCTATATCTGTGATATGGAAAGCCCACAAGGCAGTCTTTAGGGGCACATGTATAGCCATGGGGTCTCGATTAAAAAAAGATCGTACTATGCAACAACGTGTTATCACCTCGCAGCTGAAGGACTTAGAGAGAATGCTAGAATCCTGATGCTCGCGACCCTTGCTTAGAGGCATTATCATTCTGCGTGCCAGATTGAGGGAACTAATGTTTTATAAATCTTAGAAAAAATTACTTTACTCGCGACAAAGATTTTATATGTGGGGGAACAAACCACACACCCTCTTGGCTCGACAGCTTCGGGAGTCTAGCACTATAAGCACTCCGACTGCTATGAGGCGAAATTATGGTGCAATAGTATATGATCCGGAGGTCATCTCCAACTTATTTCAGGACTATTACAAGATGCTTTACTCTATCCCACAACAACTTCCATCTGATCCAGGGCGAAGTCGGCTCCTCCTAGATTCCTTTCTTTCTGAATGCAACCTCCCTCAACTGACTGGAGAAGCTCTTGCCTCATTGAATGCTCCTATTACTGTAGAGGAATTGCAGGAGGTACTGAAACAACTGCCCAATAATAAAGCCCCTGGGCCAGATGGTCTACCATACATTTACTATGCAACATTTTCCGACATTCTTCTGCCGCGCATGACACTCGTGTTCAACTCCTTTTTACAAGAGTCCCCAGTACCCACTTCAATGTCACATTCCTATATAACATTAATACCTAAACCGGGTAAAGATCCCCTAGAATGTGGAAATTATAGGCCCATTGCACTTCTTAATTCGGATTTGAAATTTTTCACGAAAACTTTGGCTAACCGACTTTCAGACTGGTTGCCCCAACTGACACATAAGGACCAAGTGGGCTTAGTTCGAGACCGACAGGGCGGAGATAATACAAGGCGCACCTTTGATCTAATTGACATCATGAATAGACGCGGAGACTCAGCTTTGTTGCTAAGTCTGGACACGGAGAAAGCGTTTGATCGCTTAGGTTGGCCTTTTATGTTCTCTGCCATGGAGGCTTTTGGTTTGAGAGGCCCCTTCCTTACAGCCCTCCGTGTTTTATATGCCCAACCTTCAGCGACGGTGAAAATGAAACATGCTCATTCCCTGCCTTTCCCTATAAAAAATGGTACGCGCCAAGGATGTCCACTATCCCCTTTGCTTTTCGTTCTATGCATAGAACCCCTGGCGGCGGCCATACGTTCTCACCCTGATATCCATGGGATTACAGTGAATACAGTTGAATTCAAATTTCACTATTCGCTGATGATATTCTACTAACATTGACTGACTTGCATATTTCGCTCCCCAACCTTTTTAAACTATTAGAGACTTATGGTGGGATATCTGGTTTTAAAATGAATGCCACAAAAACGGAAGCTCTCCCCCTGATCACCTTAAAGTCTAACTTTCACTTTCAATGGACAGAAACATCCCTGAGATATTTGGGGGTAAATTTAACCCCTACTTATTCTTCGCTGTACGCTCAAAATTTTCCATCTATGTTCCGAAAACTTAAAGCCTTGCTGATTGAATGGATGCCTTTTCCCATTTCCTTACTGGGCCGTATAGCATCAGTCAAGATGAATATTTTGCCTAAATTGCTGTATTTGTTTGAAACTCTCCCAATTCCTGTTCCTGAGAAGGAGCTGCGTGATTTTCAATCATGTATACTCAGGTTCATCTGGAATGGAAAGAGGCATCGTATAGCTTGCTCAATTTTAATGTCACCTAAAACTCAAGGAGGATTGGCAGTTCCGGATATCAAAAAGTATTACTGGGCTACACATCTTAGAAGACTGCCAGCTTGGTCCAACTTATATGCATACTCCAGATGGATGGAAATAGAAAAGTTGTGGATAGCCCCGATACATCCGAACTCGCTCATTTGGTGTTCCCTGCAACCTTCACTTAGACCTGAGCTATTAGGTCCCATGTCCTTTACCTGTAACATATGGTTGAGATGCAATAGATTGTTTTCGCTTGCGTCGGAAACATTTTCTATGATCTCCTTTCTGTATAATCCACTATTTACATTGGGAATGCACACAGCTTTTCTTAAAATATGGTTTCCTAAGAAACTGTTTAGATTTGCGGATGTTGTAAACTATAGGACTCTGGGTTTATTATCATTTGATGAGGTGCGATCCTTGCATCAATTACCGGAGTCTTCTAGGTTTCAATATGTGCAGATTTGCCATTTCTTTTCGGGCCTCTTTCACTCATTGAAGGTGTCAACCCCCTCACCATTTGAAAAACGATGTAAAATGCAGGTTACACCGCGGGGTCTCATATCAGATATTTATCTTATCCTATCATGCTCCTCTGTTACTCATTCCTATATGACTAAATGGGAAACAATTCTAGGCCATCCTATAACGTGTGCAGATTGGAAACAGATATGGGAGCGAGCAGCGAAGTCGTCTTCGTGTGTTACATATAGGGAAAACACATATAAAGTGCTTATGTTTTGGTATCATACGCCACAACTATTAAAACACTTTAACCGAGATACCTCTGATAGATGTTAGAGGTGTATGATAGGTGAGGGGACTCACCTTCACATTTTTTGGGAATGCCCTGTGATTGTGCCCTTTTGGAGAATAGTGGGATCGGTTCTCTTTCAACTCCTCGCTATCCATTTTCCTTTCACACCTGTTTTTTACCTACTGAATATGCCAAAAATAATATTAAAGAAACAATTCCTGCTTCTAGTCCTTCAGGTGTTAACGGCGGCTAGGCGCCTAATTGCAGGGTTTTGGTTGAGGACAGACGCACCTACCCGACTGGACCTCATACACAGTGTGGGGGAAGTTAGGAAAATTGAATATTTAACTGCATGCATTACTAACTCAGTTGATAAAACACAAAGAAAATAGCAGCAGCACTACTTAACAGATGGAGCCGAGTGCAAAAATCCTCTGACCTTAGGCTGTCGGGTCAATTTGTTATAGATTTTTCAAAGAAGAGGCAGCACTCCAAGATACGGTGAAAAAACGACCCTCTTTATTTCCCCTGTGCGACGTTTCAACTGCTCATTGCAGTCTTTCTCAAGCATAACAGTGATGTCACAGCATTTACATTTATACCCACAATGCTTAGTGGGTCAATTAACACAGTAATTGACAACAATATAGTCATATCAAGTATAAAAACGTGAATTACAATAAAATATTATCATGATCGTAGATATAACATGCGTGCCGGTCACAATCTTTACATACATCGTGCCGTTTCATAAAAATCACAAATCGATAGACAATACCAAGTGCATAAAGTGCCTTGTGCTTTGTGCCCAATTATAGTGATCACCTGTGTATATTAATTACGCGGTACAAGACCGCATGGTTAAAAACTTACATAGTGGAGTGTAATGATGGCAGGCATCTCGGCGTCCCTGTAGCCTCACCGCGCATGCCCGGTATCCTGGATACCGACGTACACAAAGGGGAGACACAACCGGAAGTGACGTCAAACCCAATGCGCACATCCGCATCCCGGCGCCAACCCCACAGCCGACAGAATGGAGGGCAGCATCTCCCTGTCCAGCCTCCCGATCACATGACTTTGTCACGTGAATCGTTACCTGGCAGCCAGGAAGTGTTTACCCTCAACACCACGCCGCCTTCGGAGTTGATCCGGGCACGATCGTGAAAGCTATATCAGGGACAAATTAGTTGGAGAATGATAAAGTCATGCACACTATTCTCATGGTTATAGTAAAAAACTGAAAATGTAAAGATATATATGAAAAAGGATATCAAATCGTGAATATCGGAGGATTGTACTCCTTAAAGGGGACACCACATATATTGTTTTATTCTGTTTTTATGGAGGAAGGGGGGTATGGTCCATAAGGATGAACCACACAAGTGACCATCCCCATAAACCCGAAGGCCCGCGGGGCGCAAAATGTTGTCCACACCCTGCAACCCCACATGCCTTCTTCTACCCTCCATACATCTCCTATAACCATGACTTCCTCCATTCACGACTTATCCATTTTCTCTTTCAAAGTGATACCAAGATTCAATTGTGTGCCCCATTCTCCCATTCCATACTTATGTTGCCAAGGCGACCGCCATCATTTTCTTCCACCATGGAAATAACTTGAAGAGTGAGTATATCACTTTAGGATCCAAATAGTCCTAAAAAGAGAATAAAAAGAATAAATATAATTTTGACACCAAAGGTGGTCACATAATCAATTTGGCGGACTGAAACCCCACACAGGCGCAATAGGACCCAGTTTACATGATATTCCACTTAAAGTCTATATTCAGACCCTTAGGTTTGAGTGACTGTAGGCGATGTATCCACCGCAGTTCCCGTTGCTTAAGGGTCACTGTACGGTCGCCACCTCGCCTACCCCTCTGTACCTGGTCTATAATAATGCACTTAAGGTCTTTCTCAGTATGTCCATACTCCACAAAGTGTTTAGGGACCGGTAGGTCCAATCTTTTGCGTCTTATCGAATGGTGGGATCGGTTCTCTTTCAACTCCTCGCTATTCATTTTCCTTTCACACCTCTTTTTTACCTACTGAATATGCCAAAAATAATATTAAAGAAACAATTCCTGCTTCTAGTCCTTCAGCTGTTAACGGCGGCTAGGCGCCTAATTGCAGGGTTTTGGTTGAGGACAGACGCACCTACCCGACTGGACCTCATACACAGTGTGGGGGAAGTTAGGAAAATTGAATATTTAACTGCATGCATTACTAACTCAGTTGATAGATTTACAAAGATTTGGCAGACATGGGATGACGCTTTTGACCACTTACAATAAGGGGTCTCTGAACATTAGTTTATCTGTTTCCCCTTTTTTATTTACCCTTATGTGTCGTGTCATTGTAATTGTCTTATGGCCTATTGCGGTTTTGGCTCTCAATGTGCCTATTGGCTTTTGATGCAAAATATATGCTTGGTGTACCAATGTATATTTTTGATATTGATGTTATGCAATATGACATTGTACTTGTATTGCTTCTTACGGATATGCAATGTGACATTGTATCTGTATTACTTTTTCATTGACGAAAATTAATAAAATAAACAATAAAAAAAAAAAAAAAAAAAAAGAGAAGACTTCACCAGAGTGAATACAAAGGGTTCATCACAAAATGTAAACCATTGGTGAACCTGAAAAACAGGAAGGTCCTGATTAGAGTTTGCCAAACGACATCTAAAAAAGCCTTCACAGTTCTGGAACAACATCCTATGGACAGATGAGACCAAGATCAACTTGTACCAGAGTGATGGGAAGAGAAGTGTATGGAGAAGGAAAGGAACTGCTCATGATGCTAAGCATACCACCTCATCAGTGAAGCATGGTGGTGGTAGTGTCATGGCGTGGGCATGTATGGCTGCCAATGGAACAGGTTCTCTTGTATTTATTGATGATGTGACTGCTGACAAAAGCAGTAGGATGAATTCTGTAGTGTTTTGGGCAATATATTCTGCTCATATTTAGCCAAATGCTTCAGAACTCATTGGACGGCGCTTCACAGTGCAGATGGACAATGACCCAAAGCATACTGCAAAAGCAACCAAAGACTTTTTTAAGGGAAAGAAGTAGAATGTTATGCAATGGCCAGGTCAGTCACCTGACCTGAATCTGATTGAGCATGCATTTCACTTACTGAAGACAAAACTGAAGGCAAATGAACAAGCAGGAACTGAAGACGTCTGGCAGTAGAGGTCTGGCAGAGCATCACCAGAGATGAAACCCAGCGTCTGGTGATGTCTATGCGTTCCAGACTTCAGGCTGTAATTGACTGCAAAGGATTTGCAACCAAGTATTAAAAAGTGAAAGTTTGATTTATGATTATTATTCTGTCCCATTACTTTTGGTCCCTTAACAAGTGGGAGGCACATATACAAACTGTTGTAATTCCTACACCGTTCACCCTCAAATTAAAGCTGACAGTCTGCAGTTAAAGCACATCTTGTTTGTTTCATTTCAAATCCATTGTGGTGGTGTATAAATGTTAGAATTGTGTCGATGCCCCAATATTTATGGACCTGAATGTAGGAGCATTTCATGCAGCGCAGGGCAAGAGAGAGCATCGGACCATGAAATGCTGACCTAAGCCACTCTGTGCACCCTTGCTTGTCTTGCTTCCTCTGTCAGCTCCTTCTTGAATTTTTTTTAATAAAAAAAACAATGGCGGTGTATGGGAGAAAAATCTGAGGGGAAAAAACACCAGTGCATGTCACAATTAGAGAAATACGCCATAGAAACAAATAATACATCTTGAAGGGGTTGTGTCACTTTAGCAAATAGCATTTATTCTGTAGAGAAAGTTAATACCGGCCACTTACTAATGTATTGTGATTGTCCATATTGCTTCCTTTACTGGCTGAATTAATTTTTCTATCACAATAAATGCCACTTGATGAAGTGAGACAAATCCTTTAAGGGTAAAAATACACCACTACAGAAAAAAAAACAGTCTATCCTATGAATATTTCCCATAAACTTCTATGTGACATCTGGAGCTGGTGTTTTATCCCTAAATGACACAGCAAAAAGATGTCTTCCAAAAAAACACTATAAATAAAAAAAAGCCATAAAAACTACAAAACAATGTGTGAACGCAACCTTAGGTCTCTTTTATGACTATCCAACCATCTAGAGAGAGAACGAGGTAGATCTTTATTTTGTTTGTTTCTCTAGGACGACTTTTTCATGGTAGAGGCAGCATGGACTGTCCTGACTCAAGAACTTTGTGTGAAGACGGTAAGTTTTCTCTCCTCAAACAACTGGTAGTGGAAAATCATGGAGAATCATTATTAATACTAGAGTGACCACTTTGGTCCCCAGGGGCATGTGGTGCCGATTGCTATGGTACAGCCCAAGCATATTTTTATGCTACAAAACTAACTTACAAACATTTAAAGACCAAATTATGGGGTGTATTAAAGGGGTTTCCCAGTTTGCACCAACATTAAAATAATCATTTATGAAGCTGTAAAGTATTTCTTTTACCTTTATTGCCCCTATCTTCCGTTCTGGGTTGTGGTCACATGACCATGTCCATGCAGCTCTAATTTAGGCCTCTTTCACATAACTGTATGTATTTTGCGGATCTGCAAAAAATACAGATGACATCCATGTAACATCTGTGCTGCATCCTTTCTTTTTTTTGCAGATCCATTGTAATAATGCCTATCCTTGTCTGTAAATCGGACATGTTCTATTTTTTTTTTGCGGAGCTACGGAATGGACATACGGATGCGGACAGCACACAATGTGCTTTCCGCATTATTTGTGGACCCATTGAAATTAATGGGTCAGTATCCTATCCGCACAAAATGGGGATCAGATGTGGACGAAAAATACGGTTAGGGCTCATGCACGTGTCTATTCTGTTTTTTTCTGCCGTCTGTATGTGAAACCATTGAATTTGATGGGGCCAAAAAAAAAATTTAATTACTCCATGTGCGTTCCATGTCCTTATGTCCACATGTCCGTTCCGCATTATGGACACGATGTCTGTGTCCGGCCGGGAGCTCCTCCTACTGGTAAGTGAAAGGTCTGTGCGGCGCATTGCTAAAGAACTGTCACTTACCAGTAGGAGGAGCTCCCGGCCGTTCACAGACATCGCAGCAGCAAGCAGGTAAGTATGAATCTTCTACTGTTGTACTATTGCTAAGTAACCATGGCAACCAGGGCTGCAGTAGCTTCCTGGTTGCCATGGTTACCGATCGGAGCCCCAGCGATTAAACTGTGACTCCGATCAGAACTCCGCTGCCACCAATGATGGGGGGGGGGGGGAATGGGAGACCGCACACTGCCACCAATGTTACTGCTATAGAGGGAGGGGGGGGGCGATAGTGGTTGGCACACTGTGCCACCAACGATTTAATACAATAGAGGGAGGGGGGGGGCGATGGTGGGGGCACACTGTGCCGCCAACGATTTAATACAATAGAGAGAGGGAGGGGGGGCGATGGTGGGGGCACACTGTGCCACCAACGATTTATTACAATAGAGGGAGGGAGGGAGGGGGGGCGATGGTGGGTGCACACTGTGCCACCAACGATATTCAAACTGGGGAGGGGGGTTGCCCCCTGCTGCCTGGCAGCCCTGATCTCTTACAGGGGAGTACAATTAACCCCTTTAGGTGCCGCACCTGAAGGGGTTAATTGTGCTATCATATCCCCCTGTAAGAGATCGGGTGCTGCCAGGCAGCAGGGGGCAGTCTTGTACAAAGTTTGCAGTGTATTCTAACTAGAAGCGTCCCCATCACCATGGGAACGCTTCTGTGTTAGAATATACTGTCGGAAATGAGTTTTCACGAAGTGAAAACTTAGATCAGAAAAAGCTTTTATGCAGACGGATCTTCGGATCCGTCTGTATGAAAGCAACCTACGGCCACGGACACGGATGCCAATCTTGTGTGCATCCGTGTTCTTTCACGGACCCATTGACTTGAATGGGTCCGTGAACCGTTGTCCGTCAAAAAAATAGGACAGGTCATATTTTTTTGACGGACAGGATACACGGATCACGGCCTCGGCTGCAAAACGGTGCATTTTCCGATTTTTCCACGGACCCATTGAAAGTCAATGGGTCAGCGAAAAAAAAAACGGAAAACGGCACAACGGCCACGGATGCACACAACGGTCGTGTGCATGAGGCCTTATATTGATCTTTCATGATTCACACCTACGACACCTGGGTATGGAACGGTGTTTATCCAGATAATATTTTTTTATCTGTCTTTCTTTTTTCATTCAGAAGAAGAAGAACATGAAACTGTATTATTACCACAAATACAAGTGCAGCAATCAAGATGCTTTTCAACTGCCTTTAAGACGGGTTTGTAATGTAACTTTCATTTCATTAGAAATAGCTATCATGCATATGAGAAGCCATATCTACAAATGAGGGAGGCATCTACAAGTTTTGTATTGGACTTTGCATGACCAGGCTCGGCTCTAAAGTAATTCAGATTTTTTAGATGATTTGGGAAACACTAAAGAGATTTCTAATTAACAAATTAATTTGAGGGGCCTAGGTATTAAGAGCCCCACTGATAAATAGAAAATATCTACATATATAGGTAACTGCATTTGCAAATTTCTTTATAAAGGTTAAAAAAGGAGATGTGCATGGATTGATGGGGTTCAAAAAGTAGGATGGACCAATAAGATGACATCTCTGCTATACAGAACCATACAATACCTCCAAATGCCTTAGATTGTAATTCTGTATGGAAAAAAAAAAAGCCTTGTTACATTGAGTGCCATGTTGCTTCTTGGGAAGGATATCATAGAGCACTCTACTGTGGATCCTTAGAATACAGCTGGAGGCCCTCCATGTGCCTCCATATAGGCTCTGTGCAGCAGACAGAGGCTGTGTGAGAAGTCCAAGAGTCCCGGAACGTTCAGCCAAAATTTGTGATAGAAGAAGGGCCGTCCATTTGGTGTCTATACACCTTATCTGAGAACAAAAGGATCAGATATGTAGAATTCAACATGCCTGACCTTCAGTTAGAGGAGAATTGAGAAACCACCATACACCCACGCGATTCCGATTATGGCAGGAGAGGCGGACTGTATGTCAGTACCCACCTATAATCTGCGAGTTCATTAGAAAAAATAAATAAATAGCACAATACTCTGCAGCAAAATGCAAGAAAATGTTCTTTGTTGTGATATTGAAGTTCGCATTAGGTTTCAAAAAGTGTAATATCTCCAATTGTACATGGAGTAATTATGTCAAAAGTGTACTCCGTAATACATGTGGCTTATTGCGTTCGATTTCGGTCAAGGAAATTATTAAGTGCTGCTGAGCATGCTGGATATAAAGTGCTTCCCAGTGCTAGTGAGTGAAACCAGTGGATTCAGCCAACGTTATCTAATGCATATGGGCACCTGTAGTGGTGTGTGACCCATGCGATTGGCTATGGGAACCTAGGCACCCATAACATGCACACCCAATAATACACTTGGTGATCAGATCTATGGAAAGACAGGTACATGGGATTTAACTAAGTTAAACCTTCAGTTCTTTATCACGCGTGTGAAAAACGCATCAAAACGCATTGCACCCGTGCAGGAAAAACTTATCAACTGAACACAATCGCAGACAAAACTGCCTGAATTTGCTTGCAAAATGGTGCGAGTTTCCCTGAACGCATCCGTATAGTTTGTGTGAAAGAGGCCTAAGGATGTGGACTATGCTTGTATCTTCTGCCTTCTCATAGAACTGGGAGCATTTAGAATCTGCTTTCTGTGCCGCCGTCTGTGATTCCCCCAATTGGTGTTGAGCGATTTGAAGAAGAAGTTAACAAAGTGAACTTCGATCAAAATTTCAGGAAAAATTTGATTGGTCACAAAGCCGAATTTCCTTGCACTTCACGATAATGAATACATTTTTCCTGAAATGATAAAAAAATAAAAATAATAATAATACAAACCTCATCTATTTTCTTGTGGAGAGGCAGCCACAGCTATCTTGATTGAAGAAAACGTGCCAAATCTTGCGCGTGCTGACACGTAACGTCACCATGTCATCACGCTGGCTGGGCGTGGTGATGTCATCCGTGATGACATCAAAGTGCATGGTCTGTGTGATGATGTGGTGCCTTCAACTCGTGTGATATTTGGTGCGTTCTCTTAAATCAAGATGGCCGCGACCACTGGCATAACTATAGAAGTTGCGACTGGGCTCCTAAGCCAGTAGGGCCCAGATGGCCCCCCTTGCCAGTGGCACTGTACTTTGCCCTTTATAAGATGCAATAGATCTTATAAAGGGAATACTAGTGAGCGCTTACATAATGGAAGCTCTCACTAGTCTGCAGGAGGAGGGGGAGGGAAGCGCTGTACAGTACTTACCCCTTCTCCTGCTCACTCTTTTAAGGGCCCGCGCTGCTGTGTCCTGGCTGCCTGCAGCGTCAGGATGTACAGAGTGCACTCTGACCTGACACTGCCGGTGGTCAGGTGAATGCAGCGCGGGCCCTGAGAAGAGAAGACAGCCAGGACAGGGAGAGTGGTGGCAGGAGAGGTAAGCTACTTTATTATTTTACAGTCTGATCTGAGGTCTGATATGGAGGTCTAATAGGGGGTCTGGAGGTCTGACTGGGGGTCTGGAGAGGTCTCACTGGGGGTCTAAAGGTCTCACTGGGGGTCTGGAGAGGTCTGACTGGGGGTCTACAGTGGTCTAATGGGGGGTCTGGAGGTCTGACTGGGGGTCTGGATTGGCCTAATGGGGGGTCTGGAAGTCTGACTGGGGGGTCTGGAGGTCTGACTGGGGGGGGGGTTCTGGAGGTCTGACTGGGAATCAGATATGGGGGCCTGGAGGTCTGGTCTGAGGTGTAATGGGGCTCTGGAGGTCTTTTCTGATATGGGGGTCTGGAGGTCTGGTCTGATATGGGGGTCTGAAGGTCTGATATGGGGGACTGGAGGTCTAATGGGGTTCTTATCTGAGGTCTGACATTGGGTCGGGGACTTATATGGAGGTCTAATGGGGGTCTGATCTGATGTCTAAAACTAGGGTCTTATATGGGGTCTGACATAGAGGTTTAAAGGGGGTCTGGTCTGAGATGGAGATGATCTCATTTAGGGTTTTATATAGGGGTCAGATCTGAAAGGAAGGGGGTGTACTAGCGCACAATATAAAGGGGTGGTACCAGTATTTTCAGGGGGACTGTTTCTGCAATAAAGTATTGGGGAGCACAGTGGACACAGTATTGGGGGTGGCAGGATGGGGTGTTAAGAAGGTGGGAGGATGATGGAAAAGTAAGAAAGTTTGTTAAACTCTGCAAAGACGAGGTGCAGCTGAAAGAAGTCACCATGACGGTCTGGTCTGACAGGAGAAGAAGAGGAAAGAGAATCTCTGCATCAGAGAAGAGAAGTATGTGGCGCTGTATGACTCTGTATGTTCTGTAGCGCTGTATGTAATGTTTTCCAAGTATGTCTTTAAAGGGGTTTTCAGTTTTTTTTTTCCGTACAAGCGCTGCCTTCTCTGCTCTGTTTACCTGCTCATCACCAGTGATGGCCAATTCGCAGTGTTCGCCCGAGAACACATGCGAGCTGCCACCTTAAATCACAAGTCCGGCGAGGCACAGGTAAGTCCTTACCTGTGCCTGCGCAGCGAGCCGGTCTGAAACAAATGCGGTCACTCGGAGCAGGCAGTTCAGAGAACAGCCCGATAAAGGCCCTTGGCGGCTGTTCTCGGAACTGCCTGCTCCCGGAGACCGTATTTGTTTCAGACCGGCTCGTGGCACAGGCACAGGTAAGGACTTAAAAATGTGGGGGGTTCAGTCAGCACAACCCTGTATGCAGGTGCACATTACTATGGCGAAATACAGATACAAAAGCAAAAACACAAATGCAATCGCACTCTGCAAATCAGCACTCTGCCCTGCCTCTATGCTGGATGTTGAATGAGGCATTGGTGTACATTTTGGCCAAAGCATAATAAGCCACTCACCACGTCAAGGTCGCCTCCATGAGTGGTCCCTAACACTAGTTCCTACCTGTTATGGGCCATGACAGCCACACAAAGTCCAGGGAGCGCAGGTACAGCATGCACGCCAAGCACACTCTGCTTTTAACCCCATCCGGTGCCATTACAGCTTTCATCAGATCCAGGGATGCAAGTACCAACATGCATGCTGAGCCCAATATATACTTCTCCTGGAGCCAAATGGCTACTGGTAGGCGCTATGAAAGCAGACTCAGTTTTATACTGACTTTAAAACCAGCCTCCAGGGCATACTAACTGGTCAGGTGTGCATGACTGCATGGAGATCGCCACGCCTCCAATATATACTACAAAGAAAAAAATGTGGGGGTTCACATTGTTGGCCAATTCGCAGTGGTCGCCCGAGAACACATGCAAGCTGCCACCTTAAATCACAAGTCCGGCGAGGCACAGGTAAGTCCTTACCTGTGCCTGCGTAGCGAGCCGGTCTGAAACAAATGGGGTCACTGGGAGCAGGCAGTTCAGAGAACAGCCCGATAAAGACTCCTGGCAGCTGTTCTCCGAACTGCCTGCTCCCGGTGACCGCATTTGTTTCAGTCCGGCTCACGGCGCAGGCACAGGTAAGGACTTACCTGTGCCTCGCCGGACTTGTGATTTAAGGTGGCAGCTCGCATGTGTTCTAGGGCGAACACTGCGAATTGGCCATCACTGAAAATGTTACGGTGAGCAGGTGAACAGTAGTGATGAGTGGCATAGTGTCACTACCAGAGCTTTGAGACGTTCTCAAAGCTCTGTGTCTCCACCCCTGTGATGATGTCACTTAGGGTTGGAGGTTTTCTCACTGTTCTGTTTCTCCGCCCCTGTGATGAGGTCTTACTCTCAGCTGTCTCTCCTGCGTTTGATTTCTCTGCCTTTAAATCACCCCTCCTCCTATTGCAGGGCGTGGATTATATTTCTCCTTTCAGTTGTAGCTCTGCCTTGAGTATCTTCACTCCTTTAGCTACTAGTTCTCTGGACCTGTGTTCTGCTGCTGCAAGCACTCCGGATATTGCCAGCGGTCCTTGGATCCGTCTTCTCTACGGCTGCAGCTCCATCAGCTAAGTGTGCAGACTTTGTTATGTACCTGGTGATTTCCTGACTGGATCTGAGGTGGCCCCGGTTCCCTCCTTATTCTGTGCAGGGCATCGGAGGCCGTGCCCCTTCCACTATTGTAGGGGTTACAGGGCTCATCAGTCTAAGGTACGCGGGCATGCCTCGTTCCACCATTTGGATCCGGGCATGTGCTTTAGCAGCATAGGGAGAGTGTTGAGGGTCTGACAGGGGTCACCCTTTCTCTTCCCTAGTTTGGGTCCGGTCAGTAGCTCTTTTTACTGTGTATACTCTTGTTACCCTTAAACAGCCGTGACATTATAATCCACCAAAACCGTCCTTGTTGACATGGATCCGCTTTCTGACCTGGTTGACCGCATGCAGGGTCTTTCTTTGGAAGTAGCGGATCTCCGTCAATCTCTGACTCAGCTACAAGCATTGGGCTCTGCTCCGGCTCATGGAGTCTGTTGCGAGCCAAAGGTCTCACTTCCGGAAACGTTCTCCGGGGGCAGTGAGAATTTTGTTCGCTTCAGAGAGGCATGTAAACTCCATTTTTGTTTGTGTCCCCACTCCTCTGGTAATGAGGAACAGAGGGTGAGGATTGTCATCTCCCTGCTCAGAGGTAATGCTCAGACTTGGGCTTTTTCGCTGCCATCAGGGGATCCTTCCCTGCGATCCGTGGAGAGGTTTTTTGTGGCCCTGGGGCAGATATATGATGACCCGGATCGTGTTGCTCTGGCAGAATCGAACTTACGTGTTCTATGCCAGAACAAACTGTCTGCGGAGCTTTATTGTTCTGAATTTCGGAGATGGGCAGCTGATTCAGGCTGGAATGATGCTGCACTCCGAAGTCAGTTCTGTCATGGTCTCTCAGAGGGTTTGAAAGATGCCTTTGCTTTCCATGAGAGACCAACATCCTTAGAGTCTGCCATGTCATTGGCGGTACGCCTTGACAGGCGTCTAAGGGAAAGAAACAAGACCTCTCCGTCCAGCCATTGTCAGTCTAGGGGCAATGGTGCGGACTCATTCAGTATGCAGGGGTCTCATCCTGTCTCGCTCCCCTCTGAGGAGGAGCCCATGCAGCTAGGCCGACTTGCCCCTGATAAAAGAGGATTTAGTCCTCAGAATATGGTGTGTTTTTGTTGTGGGGGCATAGGTCATTTGGCAAATGTTTGTCCGTCTAGGAGATTCCTGAACTGTACTAAGAGCGATAATAAGAGAAAAACCTCAAGAGGTAGATCATCAAGTTCTGCTTCATCTGCTACTTTGGGCAAAGTTGATGTGGGAATTGATGCTTTTCCTCTGACCTGCAGTTCCCGTTTTCTCCTGTCTGCCAGGGTGGCGCTAGAGAGCAAGGTCATTCCTTGTGAGATTTTTGTCGATAGTGGAGCGGCCGTCAATCTTATTGACACTCAATTTGTAGCTTTGCATGGGTTTCAGGTTTGTACATTAGAAAAGGATATACCTGTTTTTGCTATTGACTCTGCCCCACTCTCGCAGAGATCTCTGAAAGGCATTGTTCACAATATCCGGCTAGCTGTAGGTGACACTCATGTGGAGGAGATATCTTGTTTTGTCCTTAACGGATTGCCTTCTCCTCTAGTTTTGGGGCTACCCTGGCTCACTAGACATAACCCCACTATTGATTGGCAAGGAAGGCAAATAAATGAGTGGAGTGACTTTTGTAGAGAGAATTGTCTCACAGCCACTCTTGCTGAGGTGTCTACTAAAACTCTGCCATCATTTCTCTCTGATTTCTCGGATGTGTTTTCCGAGAGCGGTGTTCAGGAGCTACCTCCTCACCGGGAGTTTGACTGTCCCATTAACCTCATTCCCGGCGCCAAGCTGCCAAAGGCACGCCTCTACAATCTCTCACAACCGGAGAGACTCGCAATGCGAACCTATATCTCTGAGAGTCTCGAGAAGGGGCATATTCGTCCCTCAAAGTCGCCTGTTGCCGCGGGTTTTTTTTTTGTTAAAAAAAAAGATGGCTCTCTGAGACCTTGCTTAGATTTTAGGGAGCTGAACCGTATCACGATTCGCGATCCCTATCCCCTTCCTCTGATCCCGGACCTCTTCAACCAAATTGTTGGGGCCAAGGTGTTTTCCAAATTGGATCTGAGAGGCGCGTACAACCTGGTCAGGGTCAGAGAGGGGGATGAATGGAAAACGGCCTTTAATACCCCTAACGGGCATTTCGAGAATCTCGTTATGCCTTTCGGCCTGATGAATGCTCCGGCCGTCTTTCAGCATTTTGTTAATAGTATTTTCTATCATTTAATGGGGAAATTTGTATTGGTGTATCTTGATGATATTTTGATTTTTTCCCCTGATGTTCAGACTCATCAGGATCATCTTTTTCAGGTCCTGCAGATACTGCGGGAAAATAAACTGTATGCCAAGCTGGAGAAATGTCTTTTTATGGTATCAGAGATTCAATTTCTGGGTTTTCTCCTCTCTGCTTCTGGTTTTCGCATGGATCCGGAGAAGGTCCGTGCTGTGCTGGAGTGGGAGCTTCCTGAAAATCAGAAGGCATTGATGCGCTTTCTGGGTTTTGCTAACTACTACAGAAAGTTCATTTTGAATTATTCCTCTATTGTCAAACCCCTTACTGACATGACAAAAAAGGGGACGGATTTTTCCTCTTGGTCGGAGGAGGCGCTTGCTGCCTTTTCTAAGATTAAAGAGAGTTTTGCGTCTACTCCCATCTTGCTGCATCCCGATGTTTCCTTACCTTTTATTGTTGAGGTGGATGCTTCCGAGGTGGGTGTGGGTGCAGTTTTGTCCCAGGGCCCCTCTCCTGCCAAATGGCGACCTTGTGCCTTTTTCTCTAGAAAACTCTCCCCGGCAGAGAGAAACTATGATGTGGGAGATAGGGAGTTGTTGGCCATCAAGTTGGCTTTCGAGGAATGGCGCCATTGGTTGGAGGGGGCCAGGCACCCTATCACCGTTTTTACCGACCATAAGAATCTGGCGTACCTGGAGTCGGCCAGGCGTATGAATCCGAGACAGGCCAGATGGTCTCTGTTCTTCTCCAGATTTAATTTTGTTGTTACTTTCCGCCCTGGGATCAAGAATGTGAAGGCTGATGCTCTCTCTCGCTGTTTTCCGGGAGGAGGAAACTCCGAGGACCCGGGTCCCATTTTGGCGGAGGGGGTAGTTGTTTCTGCTCTATATTCCGATTTGGAGGCCGAGGTCCAGGCTGCCCAGTCTGAGGCACCTGCCCGTTGTCCCTCCGGGAAGTTGTTCGTGCCTCCTGAGCTACGTCACAAACTCTTTAAGGAACATCATGATACAGTTCTTGCTGGTCACCCCGGGAGTAGAGCCACGGTAGATCTCATTGCTCGGAGATTTTGGTGGCCGGCTCTTCGTAAGTCTGTGGAGGGTTTTGTGGCGGCTTGTGAGACGTGCGCTCGCGCTAAGGTCCCTCGTTCACGACCTTCAGGTTCCCTTCTCCCGTTACCCATACCTTCCCGTCCTTGGACACACCTGTCCATGGACTTTATCACGGATCTTCCTCGTTCCTCGGGGAAGTCGGTGATCCTGGTGGTCGTGGACCGTTTTAGCAAGATGGCTCATTTCGTTCCTTTCCCTGGTTTACCCAATGCTAAAACGTTGGCGCAAGCTTTTGTCGATCATATTGTTAAATTGCACGGCATTCCCTCTGAGATTGTTTCCGATAGAGGCACGCAGTTTGTGTCCAGGTTCTGGAAGGCTTTCTGTTCTCGCCTGGGGGTTCGGCTGTCCTTCTCTTCTGCTTTTCACCCGCAGTCGAATGGTCAGACTGAGCGCCTCAATCAGAATCTGGAGACATATTTGCGCTGTTTTGTGGCAGAGAACCAGGAGGATTGGTGTTCATTTCTCCCTCTTGCTGAGTTTGCTTTGAACAACCGTCGTCAGGAATCTTCTGATAAGTCACCATTTTTTGGTGCATATGGGTTCCATCCGCAGTTTGGGACATTCTCGGGAGGGGCTCTTTCTGGTTTACCTGAGGAGGAGAGATTTTCCTCGTCTTTGTCTACCATTTGGCAAAAGATTCAGAGTAATCTCAGAAAGATGAGTGAGAAGTATAAGCGTGTGGCTGATAAGAGACGTGTGCCTGGTCCGGACCTGAATGTGGGTGATCTGGTGTGGTTGTCTACAAGAAATATTAAACTGAAGGTTCCCTCCTGGAAATTGGGCCCCAAGTTTATTGGGCCTTATAAAATTTTGTCAGTCATCAATCCTGTTGCCTTCCGCCTTGATCTTCCACGGGTTTGGAAGATACATAATGTTTTTCACAGATCTCTCTTAAAACCATATGTCCAGCCCACGGTACCCTCCTCTTTGCCTCCTCCTCCGATTTTGGTTGATGGCAATCTGGAGTTTGAGGTTTCCAGAATTGTGGACTCTCGCATTGTCCGCGGTTCTCTTCAGTACCTCGTTCATTGGAAGGGTTATGGTCCTGAGGAGAGGATGTGGGTTCCGATGTCGGACATTAAAGCCACTCGCCTTATCAGGGCATTTCATAGGGCTCATCCTGGGAAGGTGGGTCCTGGGTGTCCGGAGTCCACCCGTAGAAGGGGGGGTACTGTCACTACCAGAGCTTTGAGACGTTCTCAAAGCTCTGTGTCTCCACCCCTGTGATGATGTCACTTAGGGTTGGAGGTTTTCTCACTGTTCTGTTTCTCCGCCCCTGTGATGAGGTCTTACTCTCAGCTGTCTCTCCTGCGTTTGATTTCTCTGCCTTTAAATCACCCCTCCTCCTATTGCAGGGCGTGGATTATATTTCTCCTTTCAGTTGTAGCTCTGCCTTGAGTATCTTCACTCCTTTAGCTACTAGTTCTCTGGACCTGTGTTCTGCTGCTGCAAGCACTCCGGATATTGCCAGCGGTCCTTGGATCCGTCTTCTCTACGGCTGCAGCTCCATCAGCTAAGTGTGCAGACTTTGTTATGTACCTGGTGATTTCCTGACTGGATCTGAGGTGGCCCCGGTTCCCTCCTTATTCTGTGCAGGGCATCGGAGGCCGTGCCCCTTCCACTATTGTAGGGGTTACAGGGCTCATCAGTCTAAGGTACGCGGGCATGCCTCGTTCCACCATTTGGATCCGGGCATGTGCTTTAGCAGCATAGGGAGAGTGTTGAGGGTCTGACAGGGGTCACCCTTTCTCTTCCCTAGTTTGGGTCCGGTCAGTAGCTCTTTTTACTGTGTATACTCTTGTTACCCTTAAACAGCCGTGACACATAGGCAATATTCGAATTTGAGATATTTGCAAATTTTTTGGCCAAATATTCGCCATAAATTTGCAAATTCGAGAGTTCGTGATCTCTAGTCATTATTTTCTTGATTGTGAAAATCAGCAATGTAATATATTCGCTCTAAAAATTTGTGATTAGAATATTTGCGATCAACACTAAGGGGTAGGCAACTTTCCTATTGGTTGCTAGGGATGCTGCTAAGTGCCGACATTCGCAATAAATTTGTGATAAATTCACGATTAGAATATTTGCGATCAACACGAATATATAGCACTATATTCAAAATATTAGCGAATTCTCAAAGTGGCAATATTCACGATTAAAATTTGTGATTCGAATATTCGCGCTCAACACTAGTGAACAGAGCAGAGAAAGCAGCTCTCATATGAGTGCTGCCCTCTCTTCAAACAGCTGATCGTTGGGGGTGCCGGAGGACCCCGGCCGATCTGATATTGATGACGTATCCTGAGGATAGGTCTAGTAAAAAGAGGACAACCCCTTTAACAGTAGGACTGGAGGGAAGGGGTTAGGTTGATAATTTGACATGGGAGGGCCATTAAAATTTTTGCCTAGGGCAGCAGAAAAGCTAGGTGCACCAGCGCTGAGTGAAGGGGGGCCCAAGGTGAACTCTTGCACCAGGGCCCATGAGCCTTTAGCTATTCCCCTAGCTGCAACGGCCTCTCTGCGAGCAAATGGATGAGGTGAGTATGTATTGTTTATGTTTTTTAACCCCTGATTAACTCATAAAAGGCCTTAAGGTGACTGTCAGATGCCATGATCAGTGTTGAGCGTGGCATCTGAGGGGTTCAATGATGGAGGGAGGCATGGTCGCTGTTCCCCGTTATTGTGCCCGCTACATACAATGGAATGCGATTTGTGAGAAAGTAATTTGTACTGTCTTTAATTAGGAGCCCATTCTGCTTTATGCGGTCTATTTAATTTTCAATGATATAGCACTACCAATTTTTTTTTTAAACTGTCAAAAATGTTTTTTTTTTTAATTATACGCATAATAAGTTTAAACAAGACTCCTCTCTGATGGAAGCAGGACACTAAGCTTTAGAGCCAAACTTAAAGAGCACCTGTTAAGCCAGTCACACTGCCTGGTAGAGTTGACCCTGTTTAAATTGATACACGTCTT
Organism: Bufo gargarizans; assembly: GCF_014858855.1. NCBI lineage: Eukaryota > Metazoa > Chordata > Amphibia > Anura > Bufonidae > Bufo > Bufo gargarizans. Next base: position 273,331,930 of record NC_058085.1, on the reverse strand, counting down.
GTGGACAATAGTTGTGTTTTTTCTTTTATTATTTATGCAAATGATAGCTTCAGTGCACAATGGGCGGGGCATAGCCTCTCAGCTACTCAACTTTACAGGGCTGCCCACTCCCCTTGGTGCACTGAAGCCCTAATTTGCATAAATAATAAAAGTCTTTTTTCTCTGGAAGGCAAGGCATTAATCATTTTAATGACTGGTATCAACCATACTAGGCAGTATGCCTTGTTAATAGGTTTCATCCTGCTGACAGGTGCTCTTTAAAGTATGGAATAAACTCCCTCTAACATTTAAGGCCAGAGTGTGCCTTGCTAAAATGGTTGTATTAGCGCAGGTGTTATATTTGATCCCTAATACTCCTGTTTGTTTAAAAAAAAAATCTGTATTTAGATCATTGGATGCGATGGTAAATGAGGTACATCTACGGCATTCAACGGATAGTGAAGGAGTTGGGCTTCGGAATTTTAGAGAGCACTTTCTGGCTGCCCAGTTACAGTGAATCATTTAGCGGAAAAATCAAGTGATATATGTGGTACTTTAGGCTATGGAACCTATGACAAGGTACTCTAATATATTCACCAGGTCCATCCTTCAGGGGCTTCCTCTCACTAACACTGGGCACGGCATTAGAAACTAGTTGGAATCTCCTGGACTAGTGGCTTTTACTTGTAGTAAAATGTTCCTTTATTTAAACAGATGACGGTACATACCTTGAAGACCTTAAGTCAACAACTTCTCCAGATGTCCTTTTGAGTCATTGTCACCACCATGATGAGAAGATCAGTCATTTTGCTGCTCGAACATTGACAAAAACAATCCAGAAGCGCATTAACACGTTTTATAGAAATATCAGTTTGTTAAGGTTCGAAACTGAGGTGAGAATTCTGCTGGAAAAAGATTATATGAGGAAATGTGAAATCAACAGCTACTATGAAAAGCTATACTTCTGGATCTTAGCTGCCATTTACATTAGGATCTATAAATGCAATGATAGCGACTTAAAGTACCATATGAAGGCTCTGACCCTGAAATGGTTCAAAACCAGCACCAAATCTTTTGAACAACTCTATCAAAACAATTATCTCAAACTTACCATTTCAATGATTGCAAGGATCAAGGCTTGGCCAAGGCGATTGGAAAAACATGAGGCGCATGTGCAAATGCTGGAAAACTGCATTTCTTTGATGGATCAAAATGGTTTTCGAGATGTTAGAAGGCCGGACATGAGCACAGTCGTTGAATATTTAATCCAGCTGCCTTGGGATATAAAGCATATTTTTGTTGTGGTTATTACTGAAAAGGTAAGGTGGCACATATCAGAAGTTTAGAACTGTTTAAGCAATATATACATTTTGGGGGTCACATTTTGTTTCAGGCGTACAAAATGGTCTAAATGTAACACAGCTCGGATGCTGTCTTACAATTAGAAACGGCGGTGAATCCACCAAAGTTATAAAGAGTCTGGCAACTCTTCATAACTCCACCGACAGTGCAAGTGTTCATTAAGACCAGCTTCTAAGACACTGGTCTTAATAAATGACTCCCTTTATGTTTTGAAGGATGGTACATGTAGACATATTATACAATCTATCAATATGCTTTCAGTATGAATACCAGTTGGAACCTTTAAATGTTTACTCCTGGAGAATAAAAATCTGTCCAGCAGGTTCATGGCTGATACACATAGATGGGCTCCTGCCACAAATGCCAGAATCAGAGATAAATCTGATCATGTCACTCTAACCCCTTAGATTTCTCAGTTAATAGCCACTGAAGCATCAAAGTGGTTAAACAGAGGGAAAACATTCCCTCCATCAACCTTCCCACCCATCCTACAACATGCAATTGTGAAGTTGCTAAGAAAAGCCTTCAGATGACATCTTTGAAAGCCTACTAAGCCCTGTCAAAAACAGTCCACGTCCTTCAGGAGTTAATGCTGCTTGTTTAAAGGTGGTCATACACATAAGAGTAATTTTGGCCAAACCTGCCCATTTCATCAGGGCCTGCTGACCATCTAATACATATGTAATGCATGGTAGCAGATTATTTCCCTTCTCCTCATTAAAAACATGCATGATTGGCTGAGCATTCATATATATGGAGGAATTGGATGGAATAGTTGTCAGTAGTCAGACACAGAATTGTGATAAGGAAGAGTGGGTAACAGCAGATCTCCAAAAAAAAGTATAAACAAAAAGTTGAACTTTAAGGGATTTTTTTTTAGAGTGTACACTATATGGACAGAAGAGGAAAAGAGATTTTGTCCAGCTTGTACTTGTGGTAATCCAAGGCTTCTTTATTGAAAATTCAGTATAAAATCCAGGTACAGAAAGCAGAGTCTACATGTTTCGGGCACAATGCAATCTTAGCCCTTACTCATGACCGGGCTAAGATTGCATTGTGCCCGAAACATGTAGACTCTGCTTTCTGTACCTGGATTTTATACTGAATTTTCAATAAAGAAGCCTTGGATTACCACAAGTACAAGCTGGACAAAATCTCTTTTCCTCTACACTTCCGTATTTCTCCTGATTCGGGTGAAGGAGCTGTTCCGTGCTATACCAGTGGAATCCCTGGCAGGTGAGAGCTGCTCAATACTTCTGTTTTCTTCACTATATGGACAGAAGTACAGTATTGGGACATGCCTCTTAATAATTGAATTCAGGTTTTTTCATTCAGTCCTATAAGCACAGGTGTATAAAATCCAGCCTTTGGCTGTGCAGTCTGCCTTGACAAAAATTCTGTTGAAGAATGGCTCATTCTCAATAAATTCCATTGTGGTACTGTAATAGGATGCAGCAGTGGCAACAAGTACATTTGTGAAATTTCTTCCATCCTAAATATTCCACCATCAACTTTGAGTGGTGTTATTGTAAAGTGGAAGTTTTTAGGAACCATAAGAACGCACCCATGAAGTGGTAGAGCATGTAGGGTCGCTGAGTGCTGAGGAGCATAGTGCATAAAAGCCGCCAACGCTCTTCTGACTCAGTAACTGCAGAGCTCCAAACCGCCTCTTGCATTAACATCAGCACAAAAACTATGCACTGGAAGCTTCATGGCTTTTCATATCTGAGCAGCTGCATGGAAACCTTGCATCAGCAAGCACAATACCAATTGTTGGATGGAGTGGTGTAAAGTATACCACCACTGGACTCTAGAGCAGTGGAAACATGTTCTGTGGAGTGATGAATTACACCTTTCTATCTGACAATCTGATGGAAGAGTCTTGGTTTGAGGAATACCAGGAGAACGCTATCTGTCTATCTGCCTGACTGCATTGTGACAAGTTTAATGGAGGAGGGATAATGCTGTGAGGTTGCTTTTCATGGATTATCCCAGACCCCTTAGTTTCATAGAAAGAATCTTAATGTTTCAGCATACCAAAACATGTTGGATAAGTGTATGGTTCCAACTTTATTGGAACTGATTGGGTAAAGTCCTTTTCTGTTCCATCATGACTGCACCCCAGTGCACAAAGCAAGGTCCATAAAGACATGGTTGGTTGAGTTTTGGTGTGAAATAACTTGACTGGCCACACAGAGCCCTGAACTCAACCCCATCAAACACCTTTGGGATGAATTAGAACAGAGATTGTAAGCCAGGTACTCTCCTCTAACATTAGTGTCTGACCTTACAAATGCTCTTCTGGATGAATAATTCCCATAGACACACTCCAACATCTTGTAGAAAGCCTTCCCAGAAGAGTGAAAGATGTTTAGCTGCAAAGGTGGGACCAACTCCATACTAATGCCTATGGATTAAGAATGTGATGTCACAAAAGCTGCTGTAGGAGTAATGTGTGGGTGTCCCAATACTATTGTTAATATACTGTATTTTCTATGTTAATCCTTTTACGCACCATGCTATAAATGTATGTTGGTGCAGCACATGCTTATGCAGCTCTGTGATGGTTCTGGCTCTGAACCTGTGCCCATGCCATCGCTTGCAGGTGCCAATTGTATTATACAGCTGGCATCCTGCTCTGATTGCCAGGATTGGAGATAATTCTGATCCCAGCAGTTTAGCCCCTTAGATGTTGTCAATGTATCTAAGTGGTTAGTGAAAGGGAAAGTCTCCCTCTCTCGCCTCATCTCACCCCATGATAACTCCGTACCGAGAGGATGCCATGGCAGCTGGGTCGCCGAACAATGGCTCCCAGGCCTACCATGCAAAGACACCTATAGGCATTATATCAGTTATTACTGTAGTTCACATAATACACTGGAATACAGAAGTATTCCAGAGTGTTATATGAGCGATCAGAAGATCGCAGAAAATGTGTTTAGAAAAAAAATATTAAGTAAAAAAAAAATCATCCTTTTTCATGAAAATTTGCTTACATGAAAATATATAAAAAATATACAGTACATGAATATACATAACGCTACAAAAACCCATAGAATAAAATGAGTAACATTTTTATTTCTTACAGTAATTCCGATCCCAAACATAAAAGCAATGTGCCAGGTGTATGATTCAGTCGACACCATAGGCAATGGCATGGGCCCATCTCCTGACGTAATACCACATCATTTCTTACAAAAATGTAAGAAATAAGGGCAAATACCTTTTCCCGGTAATATATGTTGTACACATGAAATATTTTTAATTAATATAATTATATAAACATTTTTTTATAGATCTTTGAAAAAAAATACACAGAGGCTTGCATAGTGTTCTTCTATCAAATCTGCTCTTCAGTCAGAGACAAACATCAGGAAACGTATCTTGATGTGGTGGAACGAGTGACTGAGTATATTCAGGAAAACTACACTAAAGGTAAACCAAACTAAGGGCTCATGCACATGATCGTATTTTCTTTCCATGTCCATTCCGTTTTTTTAGCGGACTGTATGCGGAACCATTCATTTCAATGGGTCTGCAGAAAAGAAGGAAGTTACTCCATGTGCATTCTGTCCGCATGTCTATTCTGCCAAAAAAATTCCTATTGTTGTCCGCATAACGGAGAAGGATAGGACTGTTCTATTAGGGGCAAGCTGTTCCGTTCCACAAAATACGGACTGCACACGGAAGTCATCCAATTCCATATGAATTGATACAGCTAGCATAGAACTCAATGTGAGCTATATAAATCACTATGCAATTAGTTCCCCTAGTGGCAGCTATAGGGAAATAATTTCATTCTATTTGGAAGGTGTATAAGAAACTCAGTGCCAGGACCTCTTTTACCATGTGCTCCATAGCAGTCATGTGGTCAACCTCCATGAAAGGTAAGCCACAGGTTTGCAGTTATTGCAGAGTGGGTCAGTGCCAGCAATACCACATGAAGCTGGTGTGGGAAGGCCAACCTGTGGAATACTGTACTGGACAACTTATGTTTGGGTGAAGAATCCAGATGGGCAGGACGCAAAATACAACAGAAAAGTGCGTTGTAGATTTTGATATGGCTCAGCAGCACAAACCACAGCAAATAATGAATGAATGAATGAAATAAAAAATGCATGATTTACATGTGGTTCTTGCTGTGGAGTTCACCTTCTCTATTACAAATGGTGAACAGTGCGTTGCTGCATAATTTTACATGTTATGCTGGGTTCACACGGGCGAGATTTCCTCGCGGGTACAATGCTTGAGGTGAACGCATTGCACCCACACTGAATCCGGACCCATTCATTTCTATGGGACTGTGCAGATGAGCAGTGATTTTCACGCATCACTTGTGCGTTGCGTGAAAATCGCAGCATGCTCTATATTGTGCGTTTATTTTTACGCAACACAGGCCCCATAGAAGTGAATGGGGCTGCGTGAAAATCGCAAGCATCCGCAAGCAAGTGCGGATGCGGTGCGATTTTCACGCATGGTTGCTAAGATGACAGTCTATTTACTGTATTATTTTCCCTTATAACATTGTTATAAGGGAAAATAATAGCATTCTTTAATACAGAATGCATAGTAGAAGGTCAATTGAGGGTTAAAGAAAATAAAAAAAATTAACTCACCTCCTCCTCTTGATCGCGTAGCAGCAGTCTCTTCTTACATCTTTATTCATGAGCTGCCGGCTAAAGGACCTGTGGTGACGTCACATCATATGGTCCAATCACATGGTCCATCACCGTGGTGATGGACCATGTGATTGGACCATGTGATGAGCTCAGTGACGTCACCACAGGTCCTTTGACAGGTCCTGAAGAAAGAACAGGAGACCGACAGCTACGTGATCAATTAGAGGAGGTGAGTTAATTTTTTAGTTTTTTTAACCCTCAATTGACCTTCTACTAAGCATTCTGTATTAAAGAATGCTATAATTTTCCCTTATAACCATGTTATAAGGGAAAATAATTACATCTACACAACACCGAACCCAAACCTGAACTTCAGTGAAGAAGTTCGGGTCTGGGTACCAAAGTCAGTGTTTTATCACGCGCGTACAAAACGCATTGCACCCAAAACTGACTGCAATTGCGTACCTACTCGCGCGGGTTTGCCACAATGCACCCAGGACGCATCCGGAGCAAAAACATGACGTCCGTGTGAACCCAGCCTTACAGATTTCAATCTCCACTGCAGGTCAAGATATGTTGCAGTTTTTTTACGCAATGTGTGAATGATATTTCTTAAAACACTGCATGTGCCATACGAAAATCCATGATGACAGAAGTATCAGCCATGCGTGAACCCACCCTTACCGCTGCATGTCTTGAATGGAGCACCTGTTTTGTTGCTGATTAGTGTTGAGCTAACTTCTGTTTTCAAGATCGGTGTAGAAGGTTTGGTGTTATTCTTAAAGTGAACCTTGTACACAGAACTTGAAAACAGAAGTTTGCTCAACACTATTGCTGATGCATGCTGGCTTCAGCCAGTTGCTTAATTAGCTCTTCTATGGTATTGTGCGGGTGCTGCCACACGTTGCGGCTGTGCTGCGTTCTGGGTGTGGCATGCGTTTTTTGTAGCAACAACAAACAACTGACTTAAATGGGGTTCTGCAGTTTGTTTAAACTGATGATCTGTCCTCTGGATAGATCATCAGCTTCTGATCGGCGGGGGTCTGACACCCGGGACCACCTCCGATCAGCTGTTTGAGAAGGCAACGGCGCTCCAGGAGCGCCGCGGCCTTCTCACTGTTTACTGCAGGCCCAGTGACGTCACTACTATTATCACTGGCCTGGGCGGGGCTAAGCTCCATTAAAGTGAACAGAGCTTAGCCGCGCTCAGGCCAGTGATACTAGTTGTGACGTCATTGGGCCAGCGGTAAACAGTGAGAAGGCCGCAGCGCTCCTGGAGCCCCGCTGCCTTCTCAAACAGCTGATCGGCGGGTGTCCCGGGGGTCGGACCCCCGCCAATCAGATGCTGATGATCTATCCAGAGGATAGATTATAAGTTTAAACAAACTGCAGAACCCCTTTAAATTACATTAATGTAACTGTATTTTGTAATTAATGTAATTCAGTTTTGCTGTGTTTGATTTGCTTTTTGCTGGAAGAAAACGCAGCATCAACGCAAGTCTGTTGTTACAAAAGCTGCATGCATAAAAAATTTTGCCACACCAAAAATACAGCACAGCCGCGATGTGTCGCAGTACCCTGCCTGACTTTGTAACAGTCCTTTTAGGCCCCTTTCACACGAGCGAGTTTTCCACACGGGTGCGATGCGTGAAGTGAACGCATAGCACTCGCACTGAATCCTGACCCATTCCTTTCAATGGGTTTGTGTACATGAGCGCTTTTTTCACGCATCAGTTCAGCGTTGCGTGAGAATCGCAACATGTTCTTTAGGCCTTATGCACACGACCGTTCTTTTGGTCCGCATCCGAGCCGCAAAAGATGCAGACAGCACTCTGTGTGCTTTCCGCATCCGTTGCTCCGTTCCGTGGTCCGCAAAAAAAAAATAACCTGTCCGTTTTGCGGACAAGAATAGGCAGTTATATTAATGGCTGTCTGCGCCATTCCGCAAATTGCGGAATGCAAAAATTTTATATGGAGCAATAATCAGGCTGATTATTGGGGCTGAGTGTTTGTATTCATGATAATTGGCCTGGGTAAAAGGTGCTGGAGATCATCTAAGGCTACTTTCATACTTGCGTTCAGAGCGGATCCGTCTGAGACGGATCTGCTCATATAATGCAGACGGTGGCTCCGTTCAGAACGAATCCGTCTGCATTATATTGTAAAAAAAATTCTAAGTGTCAAAGTAGCCTCAGACGGATCCGTCCAGACTTTACATTGAAAGTCAATGGGGGACGGATGCGTTTAAAAATTGAGCCATAGTGTGTCATATTCAAACGGATCCGTCCCCATTGACTTACATTGTAAGTCTGGATGGATCCGTTTGCCTCTGCACGGCCAGGCGGACACCCGAACGCTGCAAGCAGCGTTCAGGTGTCCGCCTGCTGAGCGGAGCGGAGGCCAAACGCTGCCAGACTGATGCAGTCTGAGCGGATCCGCCTCCACTCAGAATGCATTAGGGCTGGACGGAAGCGTTCGGGGCCGCTTGTGAGAGCCTTCAAACGGAACTCACAAGCGGAGCCCCGAACGTTAGTGTGAAAGTAGCCTTATCATCGGGTCATCTTGTCTTTCAGATGACACCAAAAGTCATTGGGGGAGATTAACCAAAACTGGTGTAAAAAGGAAAGGCTTAGTTGCCTATTAGTCACTCATAGCAACCAATCCGATTCCACCTTTCATTTTTCAGAGCTCTTTTACAAAATGAAAGATGGAATCTGATTGGTTGCTGAAAGATGGAATCTGATTGGTTGCTATGCAGCCCATAGCAACCAATCCTATTCCACCTTTCATTTTTCAGAGCTCTTTTACAAAATGAAAGATGGAATCTGATTGGTTGCTGAAAGATGGAATCTGATTGGTTGCTATGGGCAACTAAGCCAGTTTTCCTTTACACCAGTTTTGATAACTCTCCTGCATTTTTTTAGAGCAATGTGATTCAGAATTTAACAGGCACTCTGTCACCTGGAGCTGCACATGAAGCAAGTTTTGTTAGTATATAACGTACCTTTAATGAATTAAAATAAAATATATAACACTTAAAATAAAATATATCAAAATACATAAAAATATATATATATAAAAATGGAAGCGTAAAAAAAGAGTAAAAAAAGGTCCACCGTAGGACAGTTAATGATCCTGCAATAGAAAATCCTGCCAGTAGAGGGCGAAGCAGAGATACTTTACAATTGTAAAACTTCTTCGCAGTCCTAGAACTTCATCCAATAAGCTGACTACATCCTGATAGTTCATAAAAGTAATTTAACGATCAAAGAGGCATAATTCAACATTTAGTAGACAAGATTTTTCCTTTTACAATTGAAGCCTGTTCATGATTTTTCACTGTCCATTCAAAGATGATATGTCATAATATGGTAGTGATTCTTAGTTATTGTTGAATATTAGATATTAGTTGATTTCAGTTTATTAGTAGTTAATTGTAGGAAGATGAAATATAGGTATATAATTTTTGGAAACGGCTATATCGCTGTATCAGAATGCTGGCTGCTGGTACGAAGAATTATAATAGATTTGTTAGTGTGTCTCCAAGCAGATACCAAGTTGTTAGTATATGTCCCAGATAGATAAATAATAGTTGTACTTTACCGTAATGGCGATTTCCAGGTGATGTGTTTTACTCACGCCGGTGATCTGCTACGCAGCGTGTCATGTGTTTTTTCGGCATCCCACGTGTTAGATGCTTGTGCCGGGCTTCTATTACATCGCGCTTTACGGACTTCTATTAGAGTGCGCTTCACCTGGATGTCTCTGTTAGAAGAGTGGGTTACATATTATATTGTTGCTCCTGTCGTGTTCTCAAATCAATTAGTACCATACGCGTTCCGGAGGACCCTGCTCCTTCATCAGTGGCTGTCTATCTTTATATTTCTTGTTCGTGCTTTTATATACCCCATGTAGAGGTGGAGCAACATGTAATTATAAAGATTAGTGGATAAAGAGTGGGTAAAAAAAGGTGGAATGGATCTTCTTTTAATCATACTTCATATATAGATAGATCCAGATAGTCAAATTGTCATCATATATCATATATATCTTTTCATTGATATTCTTAACTATATAATGTATAAAATATAGAGTAACATATAACAGGAGCATTAGAATAATGGTAGTAGAATAATGGTACGTATAATAATAACATTAAGTGAAAAGAAGTGGCGCACTGGATTGGTGCTAACAGCTGGAGAGGTGCTCTCAGTAAAAAGGACTCACCCTTCCTTTGATATAATAGAAAAATATAAAACAGATACTTGGCACTCTCTTAATATGGGAACCTCATAGTTTATTAATAATACCGCACATAAACAGTTAATACTTCCCTATTTAAGATAATAAAACATGCAATATAAATGAAAAAATGCAATACAATAAAAAAGATTCCTCAAATGATTGGTACCGATTAGGGATGAGCGAACTCGAACTGTATAGTTCGGGTTCGTACCGAATTTTGGGGTGTCCGTGACACGGACCCGAACCCGGACATTTTCGTAAAAGTCCGGGTTCGGGTTCGGTGTTCGTCGCTTTCTTCGCGCTTTTGTGACGCTTTCTTGGCGCTTTTTGAAAGGCTGCAAAGCAGCCAATCAACAAGCGTCATACTACTTGCCCCAAGAGGCCATCACAGCCATGCCTACTATTGGCATGGCTGTGATTGGCCAGAGCACCATGTGACCCAGCCTCTATTTAAGCTGGAGTCACATAGCGCCGCCCGTCACTCTGCTCTGATTAGCGTAGGGAGAGGTTGCGGCTGCGACAGTAGGGCGAGATTAGGCAGATTAACTCCTCCAAAGGACTTGATTAACTGATCGATCTGCAGCTGTGGATCATTGAGCTGCTGATCCTCAATTGCTCACTGTTTTTAGGCTGCCCAGACCGTTTGTCAGTCACATTTTTCTGGGGTGATCGGCGGCCATTTTGTGTCTTGTGGTGCGCCAGCACAAGCTGCGACCAAGTGCATTTAACCCTCAATGGTGTGGTTGTTTTTTGGCTAAAGCCTACATCAGGGTGAAGCTGTCACACCAAGTGCATTTAACCAGCAATAGTCTGTTCATTTTTTGGCCATATACTAAATCAGGGGCAAGCTGCGCCTGTCACCAAGTGCATTTAACCCTCAATGGTGTGGTTGTTTTTTGGCTAAAGCCTACATCAGGGTGAAGCTGTCACACCAAGTGCATTTAACCAGCAATAGTCTGTTTATTTTTTGGCCATATCCCAGTCTAATTCTGTCACTAAATCCATACCGGTCACCCAGCGCCTAAATACTAGGCCTCAAATTTATATCCCGCTAAATCTGTCCTTAGTGCTGTAGCTGGGCGAGTTATTTAGTGTCCGTTCAAGCACATTTCTTGTTCTGGGTTGAAATACAATTCCCAATTTAGCAATTTCATAATTTAGTGGTTTCTGCTATATCAGAGCTATTTGAAATCTATCCCTAAAAGGGTATATAATATTCAAGGTGCACATTGGGTCATTCAGAATAACTTCACACACACCCGCTACTGTGTATTTCCAAGTCTAATTCTGGCACTAAACCCATACCTGTCACCCAGCGCCTAAATACTAGGCCTCAAATTTATATCCCGCTAAATCTCTCGTTAACGCTGTCCTGTTGTGGCTGGGAAAGTTATTTAGTGTCCGTCAAAGCACATTTTTTGTTCTGGGTTGAAATACAATTCCCAATTTAGCAATTTCATAATTTAGTCGTTTCTGCTATATCAGAGCTATTTGAAATCTATCCCTAAAAGGGTATATAATATTCAAGGTGCACATTGGGTCATTCAGAATAACTTCACACACACCCGCTACTGTGTATTTCTAAGTCTAATTCTGTCACTAAACCCATACCTGTCACCCAGCGCCTAAATACTAGGCCTCAAATTTATATCCTGCTAAATCTCTCGTTAACGCTGTCCTGTTGTGGCTGGGAAAGTTATTTAGTGTCCGTCAAAGCACATTTTTTGTTCTGGGTTGAAATACAATTCCCAATTTAGCAATTTCATAATTTAGTCGTTTCTGCTATATCAGAGCTATTTGAAATCTATCCCTAAAAGGGTATATAATATTCAAGGTGCACATTGGGTCATTCAGAATAACTTCACACACACCCGCTACTGTGTATTTCCAAGTCTAATTCTGTCACTAAATCCATACCGGTCACCCAGCGCCTAAATACTAGGCCTCAAATTTATATCCCGCTGAATTTGAATACAATACATTGGGCCAAATAATATATTTGTTGTTGTGGTGAACCATAACAATGAGAAAAACATCTAGTAAGGGACGCGGACGTGGACATGGTCGTGGTGGTGTTAGTGGACCCTCTGGTGCTGGGAGAGGACGTGGCCGTTCTGCCACATCCACACGTCCTAGTGTACCAACTACCTCAGGTCCCAGTAGCCGCCAGAATTTACAGCGATATATGGTGGGGCCCAATGCCGTTCTAAGGATGGTAAGGCCTGAGCAGGTACAGGCATTAGTCAATTGGGTGGCCGACAGTGGATCCAGCACGTTCACATTATCTCCCACCCAGTCTTCTGCAGAAAGCGCACAGATGGCGCCTGAAAACCAACCCCATCAGTCTGTCACATCATAAAAATGAACCAGGCATGGATCCCACAGGACCTGTCCGTCCCTTGTCCAGATTAGACATTAACTACCTCCCCATAACCATATATTATTGGACTCCAGGGCACTTCCTCATTCAATCCTATTTTTATTTTCATTTTACCATTATATTGCGAGGCTACCCAAAGTTGAATGAACCTCTCCTCTGCCTGTGTGCTAGGCCTAAATATATGCCAATGGACTGTTGCAGTGGTGGCTGACGTGAAGCCTCATTCTCTGCTATGACATGCAGACTGATTCTCTGCTGACATGAAGACAGATTCTCTGTTACGGGACCTCCCTCCTCTGCCTGGGTGCTGGGCCTAAATATATGCCAATGGACTGTTGCAGTGGTGGCTGACGTGAAGCCTCATTCTCTGCTATGACATGCAGACTAATTCTCTGCTGACATGAAGACAGATTCTCTGTTACGGGACCTCTCTCCTCTGCCTGGGTGCCGGGGCCTAAATATCTGAGAATGGACTGTTCCAGTGGTGGGTGACGGGAAGCCAGATTCTCTGCTATGGAACCTCTCTCCAATTGATTTTGGTTAATTTTTATTTATTTAATTTTTATTTTAATTCATTTCCCTATCCACATTTGTTTGCAGGGGATTTACCTACATGTTGCTGCCTTTTGCAGCCCTCTAGCTCTTTCCTGGGCTGTTTTACAGCCTTTTTAGTGCCGAAAAGTTCGGGTCCCCATTGACTTCAATGGGGTTCGGGTTCGGGACGAAGTTCGGATCGGGTTCGGATCCCGAACCCGAACATTTCCGGGATGTTCGGCCGAACTTCTCGAACCCGAACATCCAGGTGTTCGCTCAACTCTAGTACCGATCACACATAGAGTAAAACAAATAAAATAGAATATATATAAAAATATATAAATATATATAGAATGTCTCTGGGTATTTAAGGGGTGAAACAAGATCTCCAATTTGCTGTCCCTCCAACTGAATTTGGATGTAGGAAAGGTCGTTTATGGGAGTGTTGTATAAGTCCTCCCCAGACCGAAATAGCGATATAGTTGCAGTGATCTATTAAAGCGGCGTCCCGCAATTACTCACTGTTTCGCTGTACACTGTGCACTGACCACTGAGGAAGGGGTAACAATAGACCCCGAAACGCGTTTGGTGCTAGGACCCCTGGATGGACTTGGACTCTGTGCGCTATTACACCGCCCGCATCAAAATTACTCCTGTCTTCAACTGCAGACCCTACACGCACTTCTGAGGACAGGCTGTAAGAGTCTATCACGCTCACCTATACAGCAAGCTCAGCGTGGTACAAGGAGTCTGTAAACTTACCCAAGTGCCGGCTCTTAGACCTACGGAGCGGCGCCGGGAAGACAGCAAAGGGAGTGTGACCATCAGCGAACATCCCTGAATTACAACACGGACATAGCGGCGGATGCACAAGTGTACAGCGAAACAGTGAGTAATTGCGGGACGCCGCTTTAATAGATCACTGCAACCAGGCTCGGACTGGCCCACAGAGGTACAGGGGAATCCCCCGGTGGGCCCCTGAGCAAGGTGGGCCCCTAGTCTCTCACCCCCTGCACAAGTGGCACATAACACAGTAGATTTACTGCACTACATACATATATTCAATGTACAGCCCCTCAACCAGCCTATGTTCATATAAAAAACTTGTTAGATTATTTATTATATTTGAATGTATTTGTACGGTGGGCCCCCAAAATAAATTTTACTGGTGGGCCCTAGGCATCCCAGTCCGACACTGACTGCAACTATATCGCTATTTCGGTCTGGGGAGGACTTATACAACACTCCCATAAACGACCTTTCCTACATCCAAATTCAGTTGGAGGGACAGCAAATTGGAGATCTTGTTTCACCCCTTAAATACCCAGAGACATTCTATATATATTTATATATTTTTATATATATTCTATTTTATTTGTTTTACTCTATGTGTGATCGGTACCAATCATTTGAGGAATCTTTTTTATTGTATTGCATTTTTTCATTTATATTGCATGTTTTATTATCTTAAATAGGGAAGTATTAACTGTTTATGTGCGGTATTATTAATAAACTATGAGGTTCCCATATTAAGAGTGCCCAGTATCTGTTTTATATTTTTGTATAATAATAACAGTCATGATACATTTAAATATCTCTTATCATATCTTTTCAAATATTATAGAAAAATATTCAAGTGTAAATGAAGTTGCAGGCACAAATGGAGAAAATGAATAAGAAGATGAAAAAAAAATAACCACTGGGATAACCCCTTTAAGTCCTGCTACTGTATAGTATCCCTACCATCAGTGGAGAAAGCTAAGTCATGTGATGATGTCATTACAGGTCCTGCAAAACTAGTAAAGGAACTGCACAATTAATGGTGTAGTTCCTACCAGGACATGGCATGATATCATCTTCAGCATCACAGGTTCTGTAGAACTAGAAAGAGAACTGCACAGAGCATGGTGTAGTTCCCTGATTAGATAGAAGCATCCGCCAGGACCTATGATGACATCATCATCATCACAGGTCCTGTACATCTAGTAAAAAACTGCACAGCCCATTATCACAGGTACTTCAACCACAAACAGCATGGAAGATGAGCTCTCCACTGAGACTAGAATGGAGTGGTAAGAGGAGGTCCTCCTCCTCCTTCTTTCTCTTTATTTGCCACCCACCCCACTCCCTATTCACATATATATATATATATATATATATATATATAGTACTGCAGACAGTTACAACCACTTTTACATCGTGAACCTCACACAATAACCATAATATATAACTGACCACATATATCTGTACACACTGCATCTATAATCAACTGCTCTATATACTATTAATATATATATATATATATATATATATATATATTGCAGTATATATATGCATATATAGTGAGACAGTGACTGGAAAAGTAGTAGAGAATCGTTATATTTTCCCTAGGTTTATTTCATATACCATGTACTAGGCTACAGGAGTTGGATATCTTAACTAGGAAAGCTGGGTGAGAGATCAGAAATCCAGGAAAGATGGTCTGCCTTAGCAAAACATAGTTTGCTGAGGACTTTGGGTAAATGGTGTTGTAGGGCCTGGATTTTAATGGAACGAGGATGCAGGTTGGTAGTGGGGTTCCTCATTCCCTTCCTGTACAGAACAGGTTTCCTATAGAGCTCTCAGCCAGGTGATGGAGCTCAGCTCATTTCTGGGCTATAAAGGTTTGGACTATGAGCATGTCTATGTGGGGGACTGGTTGAACCGACTGGCTTTCACAATTGCTGCTGAAGTCTGCTTAACAACAAAAAGGATACTCTGAGTTTATTTTGATTTGTGTCGTGTGGCTGGTAGTAGGCCGCCCGTATAGAAAGGGTGATTTTATGTTTAGTTAGTGTTCAGCCGAGCAGAAATGTATTTCATGTTTTGCCTTAATGTAAAAGGCCTTATATTTTGCTTGTGGATGAGAATAAAGAAAACAGGCAAATCCCTGTGTGAACTGTGCCATTGTGTCACTGTCTCTGACTGCTGTGCCTACCACTATTGAGCTGACCCCCACAATATATATTTCAGGAAGGCACAAGGGTCAGTCGTTGATGGAAGGTATGTGTCACCGAGATTCCTGGCCTCGGTGAAGTAAGAGCCGGTATTTTCAGGTGTCAGCGGCAGGTAATGCTGATTGACACTTTACTATTTTAGTATGGCTGTATAGCTGATCTGGGACAGGTCTTACTGGGGATAGGCAAAGTGCTGGGTGGGTAACTACTCCCCGCGTTCCAGGCTGGATCTTGGTTTTGGGCCATAAAACACAGGCAGCACTTTCAGGTGGTGTGGATTACTCCTCTCTGACAGTGGAGCTCTGTCAGTCTCTGTGTTGGGACCTGGGAGTTTGGGCCTGGATTAAGGGTCCATTCACACATCCGTGTGTGTTTTGCGGATCCACAAAACACGGACAACGGCAATGTGCGTTCCGCATTTTGCGGACCGCACATTGCCGGCACTAATAGAATATACCTATTCTTGTCCGCAATTGAATAGGACATGTTCTATTTTTTTGGGGAACAGAATTGAAGACCCAGAAATGAATGGGTCCGCAATTCCGTTCCGCAAAATGCGGAACGAAATTGCGGGTATGTGAATGGGGCCTAAGGCCTGCTACCTTGTTGGTGTGAAAGCAGGTAGATTCTGCTTTGTCCAAGGACTTCTTCTTTGCTGCCTGGTGTGAACGAACACCAGAATCACAAGGTGACTGTTTTCCTTGAAACTGACTTTTTGTTTTGTTACTTACTTAATGTGTGAATAAACTCTGAACTGTTTAATTTAAAGACTTTGTTGTTGCCTCTATATGGTACAGCCGGACTAGAGCGCAGCCTAAGGGGAGGCTGCCATGATAAGTTTAGGGGACGAGGGGACGGTAGTTTTAATTAGAGCAAGGAAAGGTTAAGTCAGGAAGGGGGGCTGGGTTAGGTTAGGGCGGAGCATTAGGTTTTTAAGGGGGGAGCGAAGCGGGAAAATAGGCGCCATTTTTTAGAGCAGGAGAAACTAGCTGAGGTGCGCACGCTTACTGTAATGGAGGCTATCCTGGACCGTTTGCGGGAGGCGGCGGAATCGCGGGGACCGGAGTGGTTGGAAGTGCAGGTCGTGGGCCTGCTTGGTGGGGAGGCTGCGGGCACAGTCGGCTCAGCGCCGGAGGGCAGACGGCCGCGGCAGGCACGGCCGCTGGCGCGCCTTAGCCCGAGCAAAACCCCACGGGCTCGGTGCCGCATTGGGAGCCCCTCTAGGGACCCTCCACGCCGGGGAGGCTCGGCACGCACTCCTGGGGCAGTCTCCCGGCGTGGGAGGAATCCTGCAGTACGGCGGAGCTCAGCGCAGGGCAGGGGTACCCCCCCCTGCCCTCCCCAGCAGGCGGCGAAGGATCCGGACCGGGACCTGCTGGATCTCTCCCCTCGCCTGGGGATGAGGTGCCGGCGCGGCGGGGGAGTGTGCTTCAGAGCGAGTGCGGGGCTGGGCTGTCTTCTGGCAGGCAGGGGCCCAGGCCTTGGGACACAGATAGGAGCGCTGGCAGGTGGCAGGAGGAGGAGCGCTTGTCACCTTCATCAGGCGCACCCAGTACCGTGGACGCTGGGGTGCAGGGATCCGGGTCTTCTGTGGTGTCGGCGCATGAGGACGAGGCCTTGCTGAGACGGAATCGGCTGGATGCAGGAGAAACGGCTGCGGGGTTCACAGCGCCCGGGCAGCCAGGTAAGACTTCTGGGGGACCCTTGTGTGTGGTGGATAGTGCTCCTGGGGGGGTGGGGGCGGGGGGGAGTCAGAGGGAGCTAGTTGGGGGGCTGAGTCAATTGTTGGGGAGCCTGGTGGGTTGGGTTGCTGGGCTTGGGAAAACGGGTTTGTCCCCATTGCCGGCTTGGGGGGTTGGGGGGGGCCCGGGGTGTCGGGTCAAGGGGGGTCCGGGGTTGCCAACTCGCAGGTGCAGGGGGGGGGGAGTCGGTGTCGGTGCAGACGCAGGCTGGGGGTGAGGATGAGCGGCGGAGGGTGGATGATTCGGCGCAAGGGGAGGTGTATGTCTGTTTTGAGGGCCCGCTGGGGGCGCATTTGAAGATGGACGTGAGGGAGCGGATTTGGAAAGGGGAGTATATTGAAATTTTTTCCTTTTTGCCGTTAGAGAGGTTTCAGTTGGATAGGGCGCGGCGGGATGAGGGGAGGAAGGAGGAGGACGAGAAACGCAGATATCGGCTGATTCCGCGTACCTTTGCTAACTGGCTGCAGGCATTTGCCATTTTGGCGAGTGTCATTGGGGAAAAGGCTACGGGTGCTGCTCCGCGCTTTTTTGTTATATGGATGCTATTGGGGAGGCGTATCGGGTGTATGGGGGCGTGGGTTGGCTGCGCTATGATGAGCAGTTTAGACAGAGGAAGGCGGTCCGCCCGAATATACGGTGGGACCATAAAGATATTGGTTTGTGGATGTGGGTGATGGCGCCGGGGCGGCAGGGGCAGTCCTTTCGGGGGGACACAGGTGGCGGGGCGTTGCAGTCCGGATTGTCAACGACTGCGGCGAAGGGGCTGTGCTTCCTGTTTAATGAGGGGAACTGCAAGTTCGGAACGAAGTGCAAGTTCAAGCACGAGTGCACTTCTTGTGGGGGTGCCCATGGGGCGTCCAGATGTTTTCGGGGGGGGGGGGGGGGTAGGCCGAGGGGAGGGGATTCGGGTGGCAAAGGGGGTGACGCCGGTGCGGGTGGGAAGGATGGAGCCGTTTTTATATAGGTATCCGGTTTGGTCTGCAGCTCAGTTATTGTTAGAGGGTTTTGAATTTGGGTTTCGTATCCCGTCGGAGGTCGGCCCGACTCCTTTTACGGGGAAGAATTTGCGTTCGGCGGGGGAACATGCGGAGGTTGTGTCGGAGAAGCTGGCGAAGGAGGTGTTGTTGGGGCGTATGGATGGGCCATTTGAGTCCCCGCTGTTTGCGGATTTTAAAGTTTCGCCGTTGGGGGTGGTGCCGAAGAAGGAGCCGAACAAGTTTCGGCTGATCCACCACTTGTCATTTCCGAGGGGGGCGTCGGTCAATGAGGGTATTAATCCGGAGCTGTGTTCAGTGGTCTATACCTCATTTGATGCGGCTGTGGAGTGGGTGCGGCAGTTGGGCCCGGGCGCTTTGCTGGCGAAGACGGACATTGAGGCGGCGTTCCGGCTACTCCCGGTGCACCCGGATAGCTTACATCTATTGGGGTGTTATTGGGATGGGGGGTTTTACGTGGATAGGTGTCTGCCGATGGGCTGTTCTTTGTCTTGCGCCTATTTTGAGGCTTTCAGCTCCTTCTTGGAGTGGGTGGTGGTGGATGTTTCGGGTTGTAAGTCGGTCATGCACTACTTGGATGACTTTTTGTGTTTGGGCCCTGCGGGTTCACGGTTGTGTCGGCTGTTGCTGTCTACAATACAGTCGGTGTTTGCATCCTTTGGGGTGCCGCTGGCGGAAGGGAAGACGGTGGGGCCCACGATGGAGTTGAGTTTTTTGGGAATTGTGTTGGATACGGTGGCGATGGAGTGCAGGTTGCCGGAGGATAAGTTCTGCGATTTGAGGGCGGAGGTGGGTAAGGCGAGTAGGTCGGTTAAGATTCATTTGCGGGATTTACAATCATTGTTGGGGAAGTTGAATTTTGCGTGTCGCATTATGCCCATGGGGCGCATTTTTTGTAGGAGGTTAGCGGCTGCGACCGCGGGGGTGACGGCTGCGCATCATTTTATTAGATTGAGGCGTGATCTGCAGGGGGATTTGGAGGTGTGGGCTAGGTTTTTGGCGGAATTCAACGGGAGGGCTTTGGTGTTGGGGGATGCGGTGGATAGCGTGGATTTTGATCTGTTCTCTGATGCGGCGGGGGGGGGGCTTGGTTTCTGGGTCTATTGTAACGGGCAGTGGTGTGCGGACCGCTGGCCTGAGTCGTGGGGGGAGCGAGGTTGGGTTAGGAATGTGGCATTGTTGGAGCTTTTCCCTATTGTGTTGGCATTTGAATTGTGGGGGGATAGGTTTCGTGATAAAAAGATAAGGTTTCATTGTGACAACATGGGGGTGGTGCAGGCTATTAATAGCTTGACGGCTTCGTCCCCTCCGGTGGTTAGGTTGTTGCAGCATATGGTTTTGCGTTGCTTGGCATTAAATGTTTGGGTGGTGGCGGTTCATGTGCTGGGGGTCTCTAACGGTATTGCGGATGCTCTTTCTCGTTTGCAGTGGGAGCGGTTTTGGCAGTTGGCGCTGGGGGCGGAGGTCATCGGTTTGGAGTGTCCGGGTATGCTGTGGGAGATCTTGGAGGTACTGTGAGCAGGCTTTTCAGGGCTTCTCCGGCGGAGGGTACGTGGGCTGCATATGAGGGAGCGTGGGACAGTTGGGTGAGTTGGTGTGGCATGCTGGGTGTAGGGGTGGATGCGGGTGAAGGGCCCTTGGTGTTATTTTTGGGGTGGAAGAAGGAAGAGGGGTGGTCGGTGGCTCAGGTGAATAGGTGTATGTCGGGTTTAGCTTTTGGTTTCAAATGGCGGGGATTGGAGGATTGCACGAAGACTTTTATGGTGCGACAGGTGCTGAAAGGTTGGCGACGGGGGGGGGGGGGGGGGGGCGGACGGAAGATCGGCGGTTCCCAGTTTCGTTTGGGTTGTTGTTGGATCTCGGGGTTAGGTTGGAGGTGGTCTGTAGGTCAGTGGCGGAGGTGAGGTTGTTCAAGGCGGCGTTTTCACTGGCTTTCTTTGGGGCGTTTAGGTTGGGGGAGTTGGTTAGTAGGAGTGTTAGTTGTGCTGGGGGGTTAAGGGATCAGGATGTGCGGGTATTGGAGGATAGGGTGGTGGTGTGGTTGCCCAAGTCTAAGGTGGATCAGGAGGGGCGTGGGTGTAGCATCTGTTTGTTCGAGGTGCCGGGCTGCGGAATGTGTCCGGTGGTTTGTTTGCGGGAGTATAGGGTTGGTAGGGGGGCATGCGCGGCTCCGTTTTTGAGGCATGAGTATGGGTCGTTTTTGTCCAGATTCCAGTTTGTGGCGGTTTTGAAGAGGTGTTTGGGGGAGTTGGGGGTAGATCCGGGGTGCTATACGGGTCACTCCTTTCGGATTGGGGCAGCTACGGAGGCGGCGCGGTTGGGGTTGAGTGAGGAGGTTATTAAGAGGATTGGGAGGTGGGAGTCAGGTAGATTTCGTTCATATGTGCGTTTGGGCCGGCGGTGAGGGTGGCGGTGTTTTCGGTGGTTGTTAAGAGTTAACGAGGTGGTGTTTTTGTGCTTGTTTTTGTTTCAGGTGTTCCCCCGGTGTTGGTGTGGATTATGGGACATTCGTTTGTTTTTTTGGGAGCATTGAGGGCGGATGTTAGGCCGAACGGTCGTCAGTTGGGTTTCGATAGGGAGGTGGCGTCTGTCCGGTGGCTGGGGCAACGAGGTATGTTGTGGGGGGGAGTTTTGAGGGAGGTTCATCGTTTTGTTCAGCTGGACAGGCCTCCGGATGTATTATTTTTACACACTGGTGGGAATGATTTGGGTATGAAGCCGGTGAGGGAGCTTATACGGGACATTAAGTTTGACCTGTTACGTTTGTGGTTATTGTTTCCCAGGATGGTAGTGGTGTGGTCGGATATAGTTCCCAGACGCCGTTGGCGGGAGGCGCGATCAGTAAGGATCAATAAGGCCCGGATTAAAGTTAACAGGGCGGTGGGAAAGTTTGTGGTGCGGAATGGGGCGGTCGTGGTACGGCATTTTGATTTGGAGACGGGAGTCGGTGAATTTTGGAGGGCGGATGGGGTTCACCTCAATGCAGTGGGCATTGACCTGTGGTCGTTGGGGCTGCAAGGTGGGGTTGAACGAGCATTGGGGGTGTGGAGGGCCGCGCAAGCTTGAGGTGGTAGGTCAAGTTGCGCGTCGGTGGCGGTAGGTGGTCCTGGAAGACGCTGGTAGGGCTTGGTGTTTGTGGATGGGAGGGCCTCAATTGGTGGGGCTGGACTCCCAGGTATGGAAAATTGGTGGGTTTCAGTGGGGTGACCATCACTCGGTGTCTTCCGAGCTGGAGTGATACGGCTGGAGGCAAGGTGGCTTGACCCGGTGTTTGGGTCATCAGCTGGAATCGGGGGGCTTCTAGGACCTCCTTCGTCAGGTATAGGATTATTATATATATGTATATGTTTATATATATATACATTTATATTGCAATTTTATGTTATGTTTGTATTAATAAAAGGCTTCTGTGGCCATTTAATTCCAAGATAAGGCTCCGTGTTATTCTTGGGGGGAGTTTGGGTAGGGGTAAGGTAAAATGATCATAGGAATGTGGGGAAGTGAGGACCCGAGGTAATTCCCCAATAACGTTATCATGCGTCCGCTAACCTGCCTATCAGAGCGAACCCCCACAGTGTAATAGATGCAGTGACACAGGTATGTAGTATACCCAGCAGTGTTCTGATATATGATGTATAATACATGCAGTGTGTACAGATATATAGCATAAACAGCTGTGTACTGATATGTGAGGTATGAGGTTAATAGATGTAGTGTGTACTAAAAAAATATATACAGCAGTGTACTGATATGGGAAGTGCGAGTTATAATATATGCACTGTGTACATATATATATTATATACAAAAGTGTACTGATATGTGAGATATTACATATAATACATGCAGTGTGTACAAATATACAGTATACAGCAGTGTACTGATATGTGAGATATGATTATAATACATGCAGTGTGTATAGATATATAGTATACCACAGTGTACTGATATGTGAGATATTAGATAAAATACATGCAGTATGTACAGATATGTAGTATACCACAGTGTACTGATATGTGAGATATTAGATGTAATTTATACCTCATACCTCACATATCAGTACACTGATAGCCATGAACAGGTGCTGGGAGGGGCTATGAATGGGGCATGGGGGCCCAATTTAGATTCTTGCTATGGGGCCCAGTGATTTCTATGTTCACCTCTGTGCTCAGAAACAGTAATTTTCCATGGGATCGAGTGATCACTGTATGGATCGCTTGTTCTCACACAGCAGAGCCACTCATGGTCAAACAATTATAGGGAACATTTAGTTTGTTTGTTAATTTCCATATATATTGGTCCGTGTGAAAGGACACCAGTTACAGCTCCTGACCCATCTGTTTTAGTAACTACTTGCATTTCCCATATAATAATCCTGAAGGATCTATTCTTACGACTTTGTGTTTTGCCATTCCTGTACTATTCCTGCTAGAAGTTTACAAATACATTTCTAGCAGTAAAGGTACTGATGGGTGTTACTGGTAGTGGGTGTGTCCAATCAGTGCTGCTGGTGTCAGACATGGGTATGTCTGACACCAGCAGCACTGATTGGACACACCCACTACCAGTAACACCCATCAGTACCTTTACTGCTAGAAATGTATTTGTAAACTGAGACTCCCCCTCCCCCCAACTTGTAACATCCATTTGTACCTTTGCTGCAAGCTGTTGGCAATTCATTCATTCATTCATTAATATCTTCTAATAGAAATAACAAAGAAATGGCACAACATAGGGTCACATGAATAGATGCTCCAGGATTGTTGTTACATGGGGAATCCAAGTAGTTCAGACATGTCAGAAGAGGTGACAAGTCCTCTTTAAAGGGGGTTTTGCCACTTCAGCAAATAACATTTATTATGCAGAGAAACTTTCCATGGTTACGACCACCCTGCAGTCCACGGCAATGCACGGCAATGGCCATGGGTCCCTTAAAGCAAGTGTTTTTCGTGACGCCAGTTGCAGTGAAGCAACAAGGGCACAGGGCCCCTTTTTAGTGATACTGTAGTAGATGGTACTCAGGTGTAAGAATGCCAGAGTGGTGTAGGGTGGCCTAAATGTCCCTTAATGTTGGTGCACGTGTCACGGGGCTCCTACCTGGATACACTGGAACCCAGGCGTTGTTGTCCGAAACAGAGCAAATAGGGGTTGTTGATGAAGGAGATAGAGAAATAAATTGAGTCTAGACTTTGTGATGAAGTTCAGTAACAGCTTTACTTGAATAAATGTTTACAGACTTAAACGGTTTACAGACTTTATCTTGGTTCCCAGCAGGCTTTAGCATGTAACTCTGCAGCAGGCAAACTCCTCTCTGCTATATCTGTTGCTCTCTGGCTCTGCTATACTGACAGGCTTAAATAGAGTCTCTGTTTCTGCAGGATGCTGCAACTTCTCTCTGTAGTCTGACTCTAGCTTTATGCAGGGAACTCTCCTCCTGGCTTCAGAGGCTTTAAGCTGTGGCCTCTACATCCAGCAGAGCTGAAGGTGCTCTAGCTGGCCTAGACAAGGCACGTCCAGCAGGGACATGCACCTGCTTCGTTCCCCTAGCAGGGGGTTAGCTAAACTGCAACTTCTAACTAGCTGGCCCCTTCCCTTCTTAGAGAGAGGGTGAGAATGGAAAGAAGGATTCCATTCTCTCCAAGTGTAGCTCTGCCAGACTTGCTGCCACCTTCTGGTGAAACACGTACATTACCTTATAACATAACAGTTGCAAAATAGATAAAGCACATTGTGAAGGACCTGCAATAAAGACACAGATGACATGATATTAGCCCATTAGAGATAGTAGCAGGGTGAAGAAGTAGGAATGCCACTCTGGGGTATTACACACACTATAGAGAAAAGTACCAGCCTATGTGAGCTCCCACCGTCCCGGCTGGCATTTTTTCTTATAGTGTGCAAGCATGACCACCGATGATGGATTACAGGGTGGTTGTAATTATGGAAAGAAGCAGTGTTTAATGTGATGGGAAAAAATGAACCAAGCCAGCAAAGGAGACAATATGGATAATAACAATAGGTGACTTGTATTAACTTTCTCTACATCACATTATACATTGCTTGTTTCCATGGTTACAACCACACTGTAATCCAGCAGCGTTGGCTGTGCTTGTACTATAAGAAAAAATGCCAGCCTCTGGTGGCCGGGACCGTGGGAGCTCACGTAAGCTGGTACTTTTTCTATAGTGTGCAAGCACAGCCATGCTGCTGGACTGCAGGGTGGTCGTAACCATGGAAACTTTCTCGGCATTAAAAAATGCTATTAGCTGAAGTGGCAAAACCCCTTTAAGGCAGCTTTAGATTTTACCCAGGATATAAGTAGTATGCAGACTTCTAACACATACGGTAAGTTGCAACCTGAGCCTCCCCCACCAATTGTCAGGTTCTGTGCGTGTGAGAGTGCAGTAAGCGATGAAGCTTTGTGAGCTTAAAAGTCCAAGTATAGCTTATCTTAAAGTTTAACAAACAAAACAGGTACGTTCCAGCACGCAAGAAACGAGGTCAAAAGGTAGTCACGTATGGCACCTGAGACATTAGCAGGAAAGTCGGGACGCATATAAAGGGTATTTCCATACGAGCTATATTATCGAAAGGGGTGGTGGTTAATCTGACTTCACTGTAACCCTTTTCTCCATCTGAGGGTTACATGTGACAAAGAATGTCCATTGTACTTAGAGTTTTTTTTTTCCAAGACTTACGTATACGCTGATGACCTATCCTCTAGATAGGTCATCAGTATCTGACAGTGGGGGTCCGACACCCGATCAGCTGTTTGACAAGACAGCGGCGCCAGCAGTAGCACCGCAGCCTTTTTACAGCTTTCCCTGGTCCAATCATGACACGCTCATCTAGTAGCATCTCATTCCCATAGAAGTGAATGGGGCTGAGCTGCGATACCAAGCACAGCCGCTATACAATGTATGGCACTGTGCTTAGTAAGCTGTGAAAAGGCGCCGATACCTTCTCAAACAGGTGATTGGCGGGGGTCCCGGGTGTTGAATCACCACAGATCAGATAATGATCAGTTTTAAAATCTCTGGAAAATAATTTTTATTTAAACAAGTGACCAATCCACACATGTGCAGTCATTCTCATTCTAGTCTACAGATAAATAAATATTAGAGAGAGCTCTCATCTACTGTATATCTGTATATCCCTTTTTAATGTGTTGGAGAGTGACAGAATGTGCAACTTTTTTTTTCAGAATCTGTGGAGTCCAATCATTTGATTTCTACTTTCTACTGCACCATTTAAAATGTATGGCAGATCCAACTGATTTATCACAAATGTGAAAACAATGAGAAAACTCCTTAGATAATGTTGCTAGTGCTGAGAAAATAATAATGGTTAGCATCCAGACAGTTCTTCATTCTACACTTGGTATCGACACAGGATAACTATGCTCAGATGGAAAGAGAGAGCCACTGGGTGGGCAACTGTGGTCCGCATAAACTTCCCACCACTGAAATTAAATTTACTGTACAAATATTCAATCCTTAAAGGGGTTCTCCAGGATTACTATAGTTTTTAACAGATGTGCTCATGTAGTTGCTTACCTCATGTACATGTCCCCCATGCTTTTTCTTTTTCAATTTGGACTCCTGACCTGTTGTCCTTGTAAACCAATCTCTCTAGTTTATGTTCATCCTGTATATAGCACTTCCTGTTGATGTACCCAACTAAACCCATGATGCACTTCTACTTTCTGTACCACAGCTCCACATAACGATGCTTAGCTAGTGTATAGCTCCTCCCACCAGCTAGTTACATAGACACTCCCCTATCACTGCCGCTAACAACTCCCAGCTAGTTTATAGCTCCTCCCACCAGCTAGTTACATAGACACTCCCCTATCACTGCACCTAACAACTCCCGGCTAGTTTATAGCTCCTCCTACCAGCTAGTTACATAGACACTCCACTATCACTGCCCCTAACAACTCCCAGCTAGTTTATAGCCCCTCCCACACAGTTAATTTATAGCGCCTCCCACAAGCAAGTTATATAGACACTCCCCTATCACCGCCCCTAATAACTCCAAGCTAGTTTATAGCCCCTCCCACCAGCTTGTTACATAGACACTCCCCTATCACCGCCCCTAACAACTCCAAGCTAGTGTATAGCCCCTCCCACCAGCTAGTTACATAGACACTCCTCTATCACTGCTCCGCCCATGGACATAACATCACAGGAAATAAGAAAGAGCTGCATGGACATGGTCATGTGACCAGAGTCCAGAACGGAAGATAGGGACAATAAAGATAGAAGAAATACATTAAAAAATGACAGCGACAATGATAAGTGATTATTTTAAAGGATTTTGATGCAAACCGGAAAACCCCTTTCAGTAAATCAGTCACCAAGTGTATGATGCCATATCACAGGTCAGCATAAAGTAGAGGCATCTTGATTATTGCAGCCTATTTCTAAATTAACCACTTACTGACTCATCTGAATTTTTTTTTTTATAAAATTAGGGGCAGTGTGAGGTGGCAAGGTCCCTCTGCTCCCCCATGGCTGAGTGACAGCATTTTCTCTATACTCTGCCTAAATTAGTATTGATTGTTTATAGCTTGATTCAATAAATCATATTATATTTCATTTCAGGAGAATTAACATTCAGTATAAAACTACTTGGAATTTTGTGGGACTTTCTCAAAGACGGGAAGAGAAAGGATGAAAAGCTGCTTACTATCCTTAAACATTTTTTTAAAAAACTACTTTATCATCCAGTGACTGACGTCAGAAACTTTGTTGCCCCTCGTCTATTTAGTGATGATGTGAATGGTATTGATGTGTCTCAGCTGGGCAGTAGCTGTATCATCGTAGATGAAGACCTCTTGGAGACATGCATACGTGAAAAGATGTCCCTCAACTACCCAGACATGGTCCTTCGTGGTCAACTACCAACAACTGCAGAAAATGTCTTGCTGTTTGATGCAACTATGGCAGACGGTGACACTCTAGTACACGTATTAAGGCAGAGGACATTGAATGACATTCTGCAGACAAATTCTACAGATGGTGATTATGAACGCTTTCAAGAAATATCTAGAGCGTTAGCTACGTGTCAAGGACATAGGAACATAGTGACACTGAAGAAGCTTTCTGCAAATGACGTCTTACCCTTGTTTATGGTTGAACATGGAAAACCCCTTCTACAATTTTTACACAAGAATGAAAATCATCTCACTTGGTCCCAGATGCTTGAAATTCTTTCTGATATCACATCTGCTGTTCAGCATTGCCACCAAAACAACATTCTTATCTGTGACATCTCTCCGGCTAGTTTTGTAGTCACTTCTGGGCCAGGTGGCTTCTGTACTACAAAGCTGTCCAATTTCCTATACTCAAAGTGCATTACACATGTGGAGTATTATGATCCTTGCGAGGCGTACATTGAAGAATACAATTCTATCTGTGTTGAAGGTATGATATAAAAATACTACTGCATAGAGGCTTGAATAGGACAAGCATTTACAGTTATACTTCTCCAACGCTCTAAGCTAGACAGTTAAACAATGAAGAGGACGCAGCACTCGCACAAGCACCACAACCCCATTCAAAAGGCTGATTGGTGGGGTTGGTAGGAGTGGGACCCTGGCCAATCTGATATTGATGACCTATTGTGAGAGTGGGGGCCCATTCTTCCCTCCGATCATGAGATCGAAGACCTGAGCCCCCCGCCGTTGGTGAGTGGGAGCCCATGCTCCCCGCTGATCATGAGGACGGCGGCCCATGCTCCCTGCTTGAACGCACTGTTCAGCTCTGTGGGACTGCTGGAGATAGCCGAGTACACACACTCTGTTATCTCCAGCAGGCCCATAGAGCTAAATGTAACCACAGCACATGTGCATGATGGCCGCTTCATTCAAACGGTGGAGCGTGGACCCCCATTCTCATGATCGGCATTGGTCCCAACTGTCATACCTCCCCCTCAGGGGGAATCTTATTCCATGGCACATGGTCATACTTGGGCCCTCCAGAGGAAATTATTCTCAGGGCCTAACCCCCATGATCATCAATAAAGCCTAATAGGTTTTGATTCAATGAAATAGACACTAGAGGCAAGTGACTGGATCCAAAGGCAGCTCCACATGTGGTGTTTTTTCCCTTGGGCATTTGGGGCCTACCGTAGTATCATAGCCTGGGCCCACCGGAGGATCCTCTGGTGGGACGGTCTGATGCTGCCATGGCCGATGTCACAGGAAAGAATGATCAGGCATGTTAGATTTCAACATGCACCATCCTTTGTTTCCACAGACAATTAGTCAGTGCCAGAGGTGTATGGTGGCAGCTTATTCCTCTCTGCCCATTAAAAATGCATACACCCAGCCAGAGCTGATTGTGCATGGGTGGGGGGCAGGTGGAAAATCTGCCTGATGGCCACATGCTCAGGTATTGGTATTTAGCTGACTTTACACAGCCTCATAGGCCTTTTCTACATCTGCCTTTTTTGCTGCCCGACAAGCCATATATAATAAATCCTACCCAAAGGGCGCATAGAAATCGCTGAGATACCCCATTGACATTGCTTTAAAGGGGTTGTCTCACTTCAGCAGGCGGCATTCATCATGTGGACAAATCAATACAAGGCACTTACTAATGTAATGTGACTGTCCATATTGCTTCCTTTGCTGGCTAGATTCCTTTTTTCATTCATTATACATGGTTACAACCATCAGTGATAGTCATGCTTGAACAAAAGCACTGGCCTCTCTGGTGACCGGCACCGTGGGAGCGCACATAGGCTAGTGCTTTTTCCTATAGTGTCCAAGCACGACCACCACTACTAGATTGCAGGGTGGTCTGTAACCATGGAAACGAGCAGTGTATAATGTGAGGAAGAAATTAATCCAGCCAGCAAAGGAGGCAATATGGACAATCACAATACATTAGTAAGTGCCTTGTATTAACTTCCTCTACATAATAAATGCTCTTTGCTGAAGTGGGACAACCCCTTTAAACACCATGGTTTCCATGTGCTAGTGCCATGTCTACACTTTGCCTCTTGAGAACTACTACAGAATGCCCTTCATATGTCTGCTGAAATGGAGAATTTCAAATAAAAGAGATAAAAGAATCCCACGGCGCAAAATCACCCAAAGGTTGGAGTAATGTTGATGCTTATTTAATCAGGTAAAATAGTACAACGCGTTTCGGGGTTTAACCCCTTCCTCAGGTACAGAATGTCTTGCATACATATATGTAACAATGCATACATTTAAATACAATAAAAAACCGCCAAAAACCACACTGGGGGGCGGGGTAGAGGCGGGTCAAATGGGTGGTGCTGAGTATGCTCTCAAAACTAGATAAACAGAAAGATTGAAACAACTCAAATACTTTTAAAATCAATTGTTAATATGTGGCTTAAATGTCCCTACCAATAGGAGATCCATCGGAATATTGCGATTTGTTTAACTATTAGAATGCAATCATTATTCAATGTCAGATTGCAGAAGATGTAGGACCTTAGTAGGTCATGTGGTGCGGTCACATGATGATACCATGTGACCGCCACCAATAGGAGACCGCAAGTGTCTATGGAGGCGGGAGCAGCTATTGGATGCAGGGGGCGGTTACTTGAGGGAGCCGCCGATTGTGTGTGGGATGACGTCACGCTCCGTCTCCTAGTAACTGGACGCTGGGGCTACGTCAGGAGAAAGAGATATGGGGCCGGACTTACTTGGAGCGCGATGTGTACGTACTACACCGGCTAGATACTAAGGGACTTGGCAGAACATACACATTGCACAGGCTTGCCGCATTGGGACCTGTTCAAAGGACATAATTTAGGGCTGAGGCAATGTAAGAATAAATGTAAAAAGAATAAAATTGTATATTAGATGATTCAAATGATGTTAAGATACAATAAAATATTTTTGGAGGATCTAAAATATATTTATAATTAGAATGTATTGATTCATTGGTTCCAAGCTATTCCTGATCTATGGCATAAACTAAATGCTTGAAAATAAATTAAATTAAATGAATAGATAAAAAGTTTGTGGATAAAATAAAATAAAGAACCACATCTATTCATTTAATAGGGTAGCAAAAAGGGGCAGGATGTCCAGAACAATAGTTTAGATAAAATTGCAATTTAAATATCTGGTTTGTAGATTGTCTCAGTTATATATTGTTCGTTAATTAGTGCGGTGGAGCAATACTTGGTGAAAGGAGATGATGATTATTTGGAATTCACAGATTGATTTCAAAGGCCTCGTTCAGGCCATATGGTTTCAAACAGTTTAATTTGTAGATCCAGAACATCTCACGTTTTCTCAAAATTTGGATTATATTATATCCGTTTGATCGAACTTGCTCAATCGGGGTCACCGTGAATCCAAAGAACGAACCTTGATGGTGGACAGTAGCATGTCTGGAGATGCTGTGCTGAAGAAATTTTTTCTTCACATTAGATCTATGTTTATTAAGTCGATTGCGCAGGGTCTGGATGGTACGCCCTACATAACGAAGGTTACAAGGACAAGTGATGAGGTAAATAATATTGGAAGATCCGCAATTTAGTTCGTCTTTGATTTTAAAAGATTCCTCATTTAGGCCAGAGAAAGTCGTGGTAATGTTTAAAGATCTGCAACAGAGGCATCTTGATTGGTTGCATCTGAAGCTTCCTGGTGTCTTGGTAACAGCTTGGCTGGCTGTATCTCCACTTTTTTTCTTTAGTTTACTTGGAGCTAACATATTTTTTAATGTTTTCGCTCGTTTGAAAACTAGAGATGGTTGTTTCGTTATCTCGGAGTTCAGAAACGGATCTTTTCTTAAAATATACCAATGTTTGGACAGAATTTTGCGAATATCTACATGATTACTGTTATAAGTAGTTAAAAAATTGGTATTATGATATTTGGTATCACTTTGTTTCTTACTTCCTGCCAAACAATCCAGTTGTGTCAATGTTTTTACCCTATTAAAAGCTGTATCTATGATGTCTCTCGGATAACCCTTTTGTAAAAATCTGGACCGTATTACGTTGCTTTGTGTGACAAAATCTTCATTCCTGGAGCAGTTACGCCTAATACGCTTAAATTGGCTGAACGGAATATTTTTCTTCCACTTTTTGAAATGCTCACTTGAGTAATCCAAGTAACTATTGCAATCTACTTCTTTAAAATAAGTCCGTGTATTGATGGATCTATCATTTAGATGCAGTTCCAGGTCGAGATATTCGGCTTTCGCTTTATCACTTTTGCCTGAAAAATTTAGACCCCAGTCGGTAGAGTTCAGCTCCTTAATAAAATCGTTTATTGTTAAAAGGTCACCTTCCCAAATAAAAATCAAATCATCAATATAACGGCGGTAAAAAATTATATTCTGTGTCCAATATTTTGATTTATAGATAAAAGTGTCCTCAAAAGCCCCCATAAAAAGATTGGCAAAACTGGGCGCGAAACGCGTGCCCATCGCGGTTCCTTTAGTCTGTAAGTATAAATTATCCTCAAATTTAAAAATATTGTGAGTTAAAATGAAATCGATACTCCTTAAAATAAAATCATTTTGTTCAACTGGTAAAAGGTCATCCGAATCTAAAAAGCCTTTCACACATTTTATGCCCAGTTCATGCTTAATATTCGAGTAAAGTGATGTAACATCTAGGGTCAGCCAATAGTATGATTCTTTCCATTCAATATTCTGTAGCAATTGGATTAAGGTAGTGGAGTCTCTCAGATAAGATGGTAATTTCACCACATATTTTTGTAAAAGAATGTCAACATAGTGGGATAAATTGCACGTAAGTGATGAGATGCCTGAGATGATGGGGCGGCCAGGGGGATTCGAAATACTTTTATGGATTTTTGGCAAGTGGTAGAAGGTGGCGATGACTGGATTAGTGACATGAATATAGTTAAATTCCTTTTTACTCAGAATGTGGGATGCAGAGTTTATAAGAGTTTTAAATGTTTGTTGATGTTCCATAAGGGGGTTTTCAGTCAACTGTTGGTAATATTCACTGTCCGACAAAATCCGGTTTGCCTCCTTGATATAGTCATTCCTATCCTGAAGGACAATGCCTCCCCCTTTGTCTGCATTGCGGATAATTAGATCCGAATTGTCCTGAAGCTGTTTAATAGCCAGTTTCTCTTTGATACTAAGATTGTGTTTATCAATTGATAATTTATCAACTGATCTAAAGTCGTCCAAGACCAGATCATAGAAAGTTTCGATGAAGTTCCCCCTATGGTGAAGAGGGTAAAAGTTGGACCGTGGTCTTAGGTCAGTGTTGATGAAAACGTCTTGAGATGTAGAATCTGCTGTTGCTTCTGTTTGTTCTGCCTCTTTATTATGTTGTTCTGCTGTTGTTTCTGTTTGTTCTGCCTCTTTATTATGTTGTTTCGCTTTAATATTAAAATGTCTCCTTAGAGTGAGATTTCTAATAAAATTATGTAGGTCTAGAAAGAGGTTGAATCCATCTGCCCTTACAGATGGACAGAATGAAAGGCCTTTGGATAGAACCTCCCTCTCATCATGATTCAATATGTGACTAGAAAGATTGAAGATTTTTCTCTCACTCTTCTGGTTATATTTTGATTTCAAAATCTCCTTTTGGGCTTGGCCCCCCCTACTTCCTCTCCTACATTTTTTCTTTTTAAATTTCTGGTTCCCAACGGACGGAAGTAGTTGGTAATCGTTACCGTAGTTGGGCTTTTCCTTATGGGGTAGGCTGAGACTGGTGTAAGTAGGGGGGGCAGGGATAAAAAAGATATCTGGCCCTTTGTCGTCTGCAGAGAAAAGTCGGAAAGGGCCGTTGTTCCAAGGTCTAGATCTGTATCTAGACAAGTTTGTCCAGTAGGTGGTGTTGTGATTCCTATGGTAGCAGTGTCTATATGGGTGGGGGACTCAGTGTGTACTGTGAGTAGTGAATCCAATTCCACTGACGTTGACGAAGATACTGAGGTGGTGGATTGTCTGGGCAGAAGTTGGTTAGTGGAATTCTTAGTAAAGGAAGTGGGGGGTAAATTTAGAGGTGCACAGTTAGAGAGGACTTCTTGACTAAAACAACTGGACACTGGAATAATGGTATGGGAAGGGGGGGGGGAAAGTGGAAAATTTGTGTGGGGAAGGGAGGGAGGGGACCCTCCCATATTAATCGTTGTAGAGAGGAGGGTCGTCCTTGGAGATATCTCTATAACAGTAGACGGGGTATCTACTGTTTGATTTGAATACATTATAAATATATTTTAGATCCTCCAAAAATATTTTATTGTATCTTAACATCATTTGAATCATCTAATATACAATTTTATTCTTTTTACATTTATTCTTACATTGCCTCAGCCCTAAATTATGTCCTTTGAACAGGTCCCAATGCGGCAAGCCTGTGCAATGTGTATGTTCTGCCAAGTCCCTTAGTATCTAGCCGGTGTAGTACGTACACATCGCGCTCCAAGTAAGTCCGGCCCCATATCTCTTTCTCCTGACGTAGCCCCAGCGTCCAGTTACTAGGAGACGGAGCGTGACGTCATCCCACACACAATCGGCGGCTCCCTCAAGTAACCGCCCCCTGCATCCAATAGCTGCTCCCGCCTCCATAGACACTTGCGGTCTCCTATTGGTGGCGGTCACATGGTATCATCATGTGACCGCACCACATGACCTACTAAGGTCCTACATCTTCTGCAATCTGACATTGAATAATGATTGCATTCTAATAGTTAAACAAATCGCAATATTCCGATGGATCTCCTATTGGTAGGGACATTTAAGCCACATATTAACAATTGATTTTAAAAGTATTTGAGTTGTTTCAATCTTTCTGTTTATCTAGTTTTGAGAGCATACTCAGCACCACCCATTTGACCCGCCTCTACCCCGCCCCCCAGTGTGGTTTTTGGCGGTTTTTTATTGTATTTAAATGTATGCATTGTTACATATATGTATGCAAGACATTCTGTACCTGAGGAAGGGGTTAAACCCCGAAACGCGTTGTACTATTTTACCTGATTAAATAAGCATCAACATTACTCCAACCTTTGGGTGATTTTGCGCCGTGGGATTCTTTTATCTCTTTTATTTGAACCACTGGTCTTCTGCGGGATCCCAGGCATCCCTGAACAGGAGCATCCATCCCGGGCTGCACATCATCCGTTGCAAGGAGTCTATGGGAAATCGTTCTATGTCCTCATTAGAGTTGTGCCTAAATTAGCACAACTCTATCAGGTGAGCCTCCCCAGTGGAGATACCTATTCTATATATTTCCTAACTTTATTACCCTATGGTGCGCCATTCTCTTTTGTTCTCTAGTGGAACGACGCCTGTTTTCCGAAATGGAGAATTTGACAGGTAACATTTTCATATTGTCCCTTGTTCCTAAGGAGAATATAAGCAACCTCTTGCAGCTTATTTCAGTGCCCCTGAAACACTGAAAGGGAACTACTTTTCCAAGTCCACAGAAGTATGGATGCTCGCTGCAACGTTTTACTCAATCTTACTTTATGGCAGACAGCCGTTTGAAGAATTGTCTCATCTGCAAACATCTTGGTTTGTAAGAGAGGTATGTTATCATTTTATTATGCTTCAAGTCATTAAAGTCAATGGAAGTAATCCAGAGCATGATTGGCTAAGAGACCTTGCACACGACCATATGCCCTCCGAGACATACTGTCCATGAGCGGGCCATATGTTCTGGAGCGGCATTGATTGAGCACACAGCATCACAGATTACAATGATGCTGTGCAAGTCGGGCCGCCCGTGGGGCTATTGTCCCGCACTCATATGATCTTAGGATCCATGTGAGGTCCAGCACTGATTCTGGCTCTGTTAGGAAGAGATTGTCATGTACAATATGATGTTTGATTTAATTTTTTTACATTAATCATGGGATAACCCCTTCAATTTGTCACATCATCTGTTGTTTGTGCACCAGAATAGAAATCTACCCCATAATGTGCGCCAAACATGCTGGTAAATGAGTCGCACCATGGAGCTCCCCCATGGCCTGCCTTCTCCCACCCAAACCTCACCTACTTTTTGGAAAAGTGGAAAGGGTGGCGGAAATATCTAAAAAGTTGCAAAAGCTGGCGTAGAATGTTATTACCCGGTCACCAATGTTTTCATCAATTCAACACATCTAAAATACACTGCCTGTCCCAAAAAAAAAAAAGTCACACACTGTAATATTTTGTTGGACCACCTTTAGCTTTGATTATGGCACGCATTCGCTGTGGCATTGTTTCGATAAGCTTCTACAATGTCACAAGATTTATTTCCATCCAGTGTTGCATTCATTTTTCACCAAGATCTTGCCTAGATGATGGTAGAGTCTGACTGCTGCGCAAAGCCTTCTCCAGCACATCCCAAAGATTCTCAATGGGGTTAA
Organism: Bufo gargarizans; assembly: GCF_014858855.1. Taxonomy (NCBI): domain Eukaryota; kingdom Metazoa; phylum Chordata; class Amphibia; order Anura; family Bufonidae; genus Bufo; species Bufo gargarizans. The sequence goes on along the minus strand of NC_058085.1, from coordinate 273,295,740 downwards.
GGTCTGGACTCTGTGGTGGTCAATCCATGTGTGAAAATGATGTCTCATGCTCCCTGAACCACTGCTTCACAATTTGAGCCCGATGAATCCTGGCATTGTCATCTTGGAATATGCCCGTGCCATCAGGGAAGAAAAAATCCATTGATGGAATAGCCTGGTCATTCAGTATGTTCAGGTAGTCAGCTGACCTCATTCTTGTAGCACATACTGTTGCTGAACCTGGACCTGACCAACTGCAGCAACCCCAGATCATAGCACTGCCCCCACAGGCTTGTACAGTAGGCGCTAGGCATGATGGGTGCATCACTTCATCTGCCTCTCTTCTTACCCTGATGCGCCCATCACTCTGGTACAGGGTAAATCTGGACTCATCAGACCACATGACCTTCGTCCATTGCTCCAGAGTCCAATCTTTATGCTCCCTAGCAAACTGAAGCCTTTTTTCTGGTTTGCCTCACTATTAGTGGTTTTCTTACGGCTACACAGCTGTTCAGTCCCAATCCCTTAAGTTCCCTTCGCATTGTGTGTGTGGAAATGCTCTTACTTTCACTATTAAACATAGCCCTGAGTTCTACTGTTTTTCTTCGATTTGATTTCACCAAACGTTTTAGTGATCGCCGATCATTCAGGATTTTTTTCCCGCCACATTTCTTCCTCGAATACGATGGGTCCCCACTATCCTTCCAGTTTTTGGAAGTTGGACAGTTCTTAACCCAATTTTAGTAGTTTCTGCGATCTCCTTACATGTTTTCTCTGCTTAATGCATGCCAATGATTTGACCCTTCTCAAACAGACTAACATCTTTTCCATGACCACGAGATGTGTCTTTCGACATGGTTGTTTAAGAAATGAGAAGCAACTCATTGCATCAGTTGGGGTTAAATAACTTATTGCCAGCTGAAAGATAATCGCCCATGCAGTAATTATCCAATAGGAGGCTCATAACTATTTGCTTAGTTAAATCCAGGTGGCAACTTTTTTTGGGGGGGACATGCATCCTCAAACTGTGGCCCTCCAGCTGTTGTAAAACTACAACTCCCACAATGTCCTGCTGTAGGCTGATACCTGTAGGCTGTTCGGACATGCTGGGAGTTGTAGTTTTGCAACAGCTGGAGGGCCGCAGTTTGAGGATGCCTGGTATAAAGTGAAGCAGCCATGCAAATAGTTGTGATTGTTAACACATGAAACCTGTTTTATACATTCAGCTCCTATGCAAACCTGTCCAGTCACACATGACTGCAATTTCAGACTACACCCAAAGTTTCTTTGCCGTGGATTCCGCATATACACTGCTTTCTGCTTTCATTTGTTTTTTGATTCCTCAACAATTTCTAGATATTGGTTTGCTATCTGTGGATAGGAACCTTCTTGATTACATTCAGTGGCTGCAGTTTAGTATGTCATTAGCTCTGCTGTCTTTGCAGTCCAGAAATACAGTACCATACTGTTTTGTACAGTCATGAAAGAAAATGTGAATTTATAGGATGCAACTCTCCAATGGGACCATATTACTCCTTGTAGAATGGATGTTGTACATTTTTATGTCTCATTCTGTGTAATAACCTTTTTTTTCTTTTGCATAGATTACTTCATGCCACACACCTCAGATACCTGGCTATTTTCTCCCTGATTTGCAGAGAATTCTAAGCGTTAACTTAGATCATAAAATATGCAACCGCATGTCAATAGAATCAGTACTGGAAGAACTGGATACAATAAAAAGTACATTGGGTGCGTTTGAAGGTTCCTTAGCTTAACTGTAAAATAGGAGCATATTCTTTGGCCGGGTTCACATCACTGTTTAATTTTCTGTTCTTCTGATCCATCAGAAGAATAATAAAAAACGGATCCTCTATTTTAAGCATCCACATGCTCAGTTATTCGTCATCCGTTTTAGCCATTTTCGTTATTTTAGACGGATAAAAAGGGAGGCATGTAGGATCTCAGATGGAAATGGCTAAAACGTATGCTGAATGTGCTTAACTGAGTATAAGGGCTCATGCACACAAACGTGTGCACAACCATTCACTTCAATGGGTCCGCAAAATAAAACGGAAGTTACTCCGCGTGCATTCTGTTTCCGTATGTCCGTATTTCCGTTCTGCAAAAAAATAGAACATGTCCTATTATTGTCCTCATTACGGACAGGGATAGAACTGTTCTATGAAGGGCCAGCTGTTCTGGTCCGCAAAATACGGAATGCACACAGATGTTATCCGTATTTTTTGTGGATCCGTTTTTTGCGGACCGCAAAATACATACGGTCATGTGCATGAGCCCTAATGGATATTTAAAATAGAGGATTCGATTTTTTGTATTATTCTTCTGATGGAAAATGGAAAAATAAACAGTGATGTGAACCTTTTCTAGCACCACCATATTCTGCGGTGCTCTACTCACAGCCAGGGCAGGTTTTAGACAAAATGTGGCCCTGGGCGAAATTAAAAGCGGGGTCCCAGATTCTGAAGTACTGTATCAACAGTCACATTTATTCACTTGATGCAAGGGGAGAAGACACCGCCACGATTGGTTGCAGGCAGCGATGATGACATCCAGGGACCTGAGCAAAGGTCGGAGAGCACTGGAGCTGAGAGCCAGTGTCAGGAAGCAGGTAAGGCTCAGTTCAGACTTCAGTTATTTGGTCAGTAGCCCAAACCAGTAGTGAAGGCTACTCAGTAGTAGTGAAGGTATAATGGAAAGATTTCCTCCTGTGTTTTTGACCTGCATCTGGTTTTGGCTCACAATAATTGATGGAAACAACTGAAGTGTGAACTCAGCCTAAGGGCTCGTGCAGATGGCCTTGCTCGTCTACAATATGTGGGCACCGACCCTGTGCCCCCCCCCCCCCATCACAGGTGCGGATCCATTCATATGAATGGATCCGCAATCCAAAATGAGCAGTGTGCAATGGAGACACGGAAGCCCACCGAAGCACTACGGAGTCCTTCCGTAGGGTTTCTCCATGTGCCTCTGCACTGCAAAAAGATAGAACATGTTCAATTTTTTTGCGGTGTGGACGGATCACGGATCCATTTAAGTTGAATGGGTCTGTTACCGTCTGCAGCAACCGCGCGGATGGTCCCCCTGCATTGAAACGGCTGGCACACGTTTGTGTGCATGAGCCCTAAGTGTGCTTCCCTTAGCAAGTTTGTCAGGAGAATTGCTTAACTCTCTTAGGCTACTATCACACTAGTGGATCCGTCATGGATCAGTAAAAACACTTCCATTCTGATAATACAACCGTCTGCATCCGTTATAAACGGATCGGGTTGTATTATCTTTAACATAGCCATGACAAATCCGTCATGAACACCATTTAAAGTCAATGGGGGACTGATCCGTTTTCTATTGTGTGAGAGAAAATGGATCTGCCCCCACTGACTTACATTGTGCGTAATGATGGATCCGTTTTGCTCCGCACCATATCGCAGACAGAAAAACGCTGCTTGCAGCGTTATTCTGTCTGTGATGGGAGCGCAACCAAACGGAATGGATTGCATTTTGGTGTATTCTGCTTCGTTCAGTTCAGTTTTATCCCTATTGACAATGAATGGGGACAAAACTGAAGCCGATCTCATTAGCGGAAAGGGAAAGGGAAAGTGAAAGTAGCCTTAAATGATCGGAAAACACCTAATAATAGTCACTGTTTCCAGTGCTCTGTATATAGAGACAGCAGGGACATGTAGATAATGTGCTCTCTGCATTCCAAGTAAAAACGATTAGAAATAAATATGAATAAAAAAAAAAGTAAAAATGAAAAAAAAAGTGGATTTCTTTATTTACCCAAACGCTCACTGGCTTTGAGTGTTGGGCGAATAAAGGAACCCATTTGTTTCACTGTATGCTGCCTTTCTTCCATAATTTTAGATAGATATGAGATAGATAGATAATAGATAGGAGATAGATAATAGAACACAGATAGATAGATGCTAGATAGATATGAGATTGATAGATAGATATGAGATAGAACATAGGAGATAGATAGATAGATAGATAGATACAGATGTAGTAGAGTTACCGCACATGCTTCATGTTATCTAAATTAAATGCGTTAAGCAAACACCTTCAATTGCTTTTCAATGATTTTAGTTTCAAGATAACACAATAAATTTGAGTTAAGAGTTTGTGTGTTAACCCTGCTACATCTGTATATAGCTACATAGATAGATAAATAGATAGAGAGATAGTTGCTGACCAATCTATCTATGTCAGGTCATTAGAGGGTGACATTCTGAACTGATCAGTAAACCTCGGGAGCAGAGGAGGCCATTACATTCACAGTGCAGGGCCTCCGGTGAGAGAGAGAAAGGGGCGGGGCCAAGGTCTGTCTGACTGCTGCGGAGCCGGGAGACCAGGGACCAGCGCTCCTTGCTGTGCTGTCTGTGCTCTTCTCAGGTGCAGCCACCAGCTCTTTTCCACGTCTGTCTGGGCAGCTTAGCAGGGGGCCCCATTTAGGGATAGGGCCCTGGGCAATGCCCTGTTTGCGCTCCCCTAACGCCGGCCCTGCTCACAGCAGATGGTCATTGTCCTTCTTGCCCTTAGTTGTACCCTGATTTAGACACATACAGGAGGTTAGCCATACAGATATCATGGTTATAAATTCATGTCAGATGATGTGGTTGGTCAGGTTTGAACCAAAGATCTCTACGGTTCAGGACACTGGCACAAACCACCAAACCACCACGCTGTGCCTAGTAATGTCTTATCTTTCAATGTCAATTAATTGTTTTACTAATACTAGCGTGGATAATACTAGTGTGAACATAACCTTATAATAAATTACTATAATATTATGTATACTAAATGGTACTTTTATTGTGTTTTCAGGAGCGAAAGGTGATGAAATTTACTGTGTAAGATCAGTCTGCCCCTGTATTAATCCAGAAGACATCCAGATGGTATAGTATTACTTACTGTGAAATAGTGATTTACATTCTACTGGCATATACTGTATAGTCTGATTCACTTGGCAAACCTAGAAATAGCTTTAGGAAGGATAACCCAGGAGGACTTAACCCCTTTGCACACTTAGACATAACTATATTTGTAAGTTGTACGACAAGTGTATGGAACCCGCTTACAACCTAAGCCTGCTCCATATTCAGTAAGTGCCAGCTGTGAAATGCTAGGCAATGACCAGGATGGGAGATCATACCAATCCTGGTAATTTACCCCCTCAGCTGCCACTATTAATACGCAACTGCAGCACCTGAGAGGATAGCTAGATAGATAGAGGGATCTCCCTCTAACCTTCAATCAGAGCCAAAACAGTGACATCACAGGGTTCTTATCACTTGCTATGGCAGTCTGGGGCCTTATGAGGCTCTGAGGTCTACCAAAGCAAACCGCCTATTAAGCCCTACCTGTGTCAGGGCTTAAACTTGTTGTCTTCTCCTTTTTATATTGATGGTATACCTTCAGCTGTATAGCTCTATCTATTGTGTAGTGGAAGGAGCTGATTACTGCAAACCTGTTCCAGCTGTGTAGTTCCCGGCCTGTTTCTGCTACTCCTGAACAGGGTGCCGGCTGTTGAACCCCCAAAGGACAACCACTTTAGTAGGAAGTATGGAGAATAGCCACAAGTTCCCTAAAAGGAATTTAAACAAATGTTTTTAAAAATATTTAGAATTTAACATACATTACATTTTTAAAAATTTTACTCACCCCCTTTTTCCACTTTTACATATATACCATGGACACCTCCCCCCTTAAAAAAAAATAATTCAAATGTAATCAAAAAGTTGCATGTTCACGAAAATAGCACTAATAAATATATTCATGCCCTTTATCTGAAGATGGAAAAAGCTATGTCTGTCAAAATATGGTGGTGCAAAAAAATGGATTGTTTTTAAAGGGAACCTGTCGCCTCCAAAAACCATCCCAAGCCGCCAGCAGTACCTGAGAGTAGCCAGCAGCGTGTTTCCGACGATCGTTTTCTTCCTGAAGGCAGATGAAGCAAAAGCTCAGAAAACATTCTTTTATCCCCTGCCCGCGTAATTTTCTAGTCATGCTTAAAGTCAAAGGGGCAGCAGCCTCCTTGCTTCAAGTCAAGGTAACCGCGCCCCCTTCCCTGCCCCTTCGCTGTGACTGACAGCGCTTATGCAGAGAGTTTGGCTGCCTTTGCCGAACAGCCGGCTGTCAGTCACAGGCGAAGGGGCAGGCATGAGGCGCTGCTGGCTACTCTCAGGTACTGCTGGCGGCTTGGGATGGTTTTTGGAGGCGACAGGTTTCCTTTAAAGGTTTTTAAAAATGTAAGAAAAACTTTGTAAATTTCGTATGCTATAATCATACTGATCTGCATAATGAGGTCACAACATTTTTAGCACACAGGGAACACCATAAAACAAAACCCCAAAACAATGTCAGGATTTTTTAGTTTCATACCACAAAGAATGTTTTTCCATTTTACATTACAAGAGATGATAAATCAAATGCTGCAATTAAAATACAACTTGTCCCAAACAAAACAAGCCCTCACACAACCAAACATAAAAAGTTTGGGCTCTTGGAAAGCAGGTAGAAAATAAAATAAAATGCTAAAACAAAAATTAGCCTGGTCCCAAAGGAGTAAAATAACCATATATTTTGCAATAACATATACAACAAAATAATATAAAAATATAAAGAATTTGACTGCACTGTACAACCTCTGGGGGACTTAAAATATTGAGTTTAATGGGAGCTGTATTTATTAATCTTTAGTAAGTTCCCCCTAGCGGCTGTTGCGGGCAGTCAGAATGTTATCATTATACTTTATTGCTGTATGAAGGAAAGCAGGGGGATTGAAGCTACATAAGAATAAAGAAAGCTCTGAGCCCTATGAAGATGTATTAAGAAATAAATCAGGAAAGAATTTCAGACTTTTTTAGAAAAGTTTCACTTTAAATTTAAACATAATAATAAATATATATATATATATATATATATATATACAGTACAGGCCAAAAGTTTGGACACACCTTCTCATTCAAAGAGTTTTCTTTATTTTCAGGACTATGAAAATTGTAGATTCACACTGAAGGCATCAAAACTATGAATTAACACATGTGGAATTATATACATAACAAAAAAGTGTAAAACAACTGAAAATATACAAACTGAAAAGAATGGCGTGGTATTAGCAGGAGGTGCTCAAACCCACATGCAGTCGTGCATATATATAGGGCCCGTTGTGGCCCGTTGCTAATGGCGATCCCCAGCAAAAAATTCATACGGTGGAGGATGCCTGCAGCGAACCACAAGTACCACAATAGACATCCTACACAAGGTAGCAATTATGTGGATGTGATAATCAATATAACAATATAACAAAATCGCAAAGACAGGTGCACTCTGCGGTCTTACTAAACCCTCAAACTGATTTTAAAATTGAGAGATTAGTCAACATGTCCTATGGTGTAGGACATGTCTAAGCCCGGGCACCACGCCAAGGTTTCTCAAGTAGCCCGGGACCTAACACTCTCCTACCTGAGCCGTATGGGCAAATACCAGGAGCCAGTGGGCAAATTACAGGAGCATGAGGCCGACTCACAAACAACTCACCAGTTACCTCCAGCATGTAACCATGCTTGCAATGGGAGGAGGGAGGAGTCTGAGAGTCCCACTCAAGACTGGCTGATATGGCCCAAAGTGCACCTGTATTTGCTATTTTGTTATATTGTTATATTGATTATCACATCCACATAATTGCTACCTTGTGTAGGATGTCTATTGTGGTACTTGTGGTTCGCTGCGGGCATCCTCCACCGTATGCATTTTTTGCTGGGGATCGCCATTATCAACGGGCCACAAGGGCAGGATTTGCTCCCCTATATATATGCACGACTGCATGTGGGTTTGAGCACCTCCTGCTAATACCACGCCATTCTTTTCAGTTTGTATATATAGAGATTCTTGGAGGTGTATAAACTCCAATTTAAATGTGCCTGTTTTCCAACTACAGGCCACATTTAGGTGCAACTGTGAGGCCTGGGCCATATCAGCCAGTCTTGAGTGGGACTCGCAGACTCCTTCCTCCTCCCATTGCAAGCATGGTTACATGCTGGAGGTAACTGGTGAGTTGTTTGTGAGTCGGCCTCATGCTCCTGTAATTTGCCCACTGGCTCCTGGTATTTGCCCATACGGCTCAGGTAGGAGAGTGTTAGGTCCCGGGCTACTTGAGAAACCTTGGCGTGGTGCCCGGGCTTAGACATGTCCTACACCGTAGGACATGTTGACTAATCTCTCAATTTTAAAATCAGTTTGAGGGTTTAGTAAGACCGCAGAATGCACCTGTCTTTGCTATTTTGTTATATTGTTACAACTGAAAATATGTCATATTCTAGGTTCTTCAAAGTAGCCACCTTTTGCTTTGATTACTGCTTTGCACACTCTTGGCATTCTCTTGTTGAGCTTCAAGAGGTAGTCACCTGAAATGGTTTTCACTTCACAGGTGTGCCCTGTCAGGTTTAATAAGTGGGATTTCTTGCCTTATAAATGGGGTTGGGCCCATCAGTTGCCTTGTGGAGAAGTCAGGTGGATACACAGCTGATAGTCCTACTGAATAGACTGTTAGAATTTGTATTATGGCAAGAAAAAAGCAGCTAAGTAAAGAAAAACGAGTGGCCATCATTACTTTAAGAAATGAAGGTCAGTCAGTCCGAAAAATGGGGTAAACTTTGAAAGTGTCCCCAAGTGCAGTCACAAAAACCATCAAGCGCTACAAAGAAACTGGCTCACATGCGGACCACCCCAGGAAAGGAAGACCAAGAGTCACCTCTGCTGCGGAGGATAAGTTCATCCGAGTCACCAGCCTCAGAAATCGCAGGTTAACAGCAGCTCAGATTAGAGACCAGGTCAATGCCACACAGAGTTCTAGCAGCAGACACATCTCTAGAACTGTTAAGAGGAGACTGTGTGAATCAGGCCTTCATGGTAGAATATCTGCTAGGAAACCACTGCTAAGGACAGGCAACAAGCAGAAGAGACTTGTTTGGGCTAAAGAACACAAGGAATGGACATTAGACCAGTGGAAATCTGTAGTTTGGTCTGATGAGTCCAAATTTGAGATCTTTGGTTCCAAACACCTTGTCTTTGTGCGACGCAGAAAAGGTGAACGGATGGACTCTACATGCTTGGTTCCCACTGTGAAGCATGGAGGAGGTGTGATAGTGTGGGGGTGCTTTGCTGGTGACACTGTTGGGGATTTATTCAAAATTGTAGGGCATACTGAACCAGCATGGCTACCACAGCATCTTGCAGCGGCATGCTATTCCATCCGGTTTGCGTTTAGTTGGACCATCATTTATTTTTCAACAGGACAATGACCCCAAACACACCTCCAGGCTGTGTAAGGGCTATTTGACCATGAAAGAGAGTGATGGGGTGCTGCGCCAGATGACCTGGCCTTCACAGTCACCGGACCTGAACCCAATCGAGATGGTTTGGGGTGAGCTGGACCGCAGAGTGAAGGCAAAAGGGCCAACAAGTGCTAAGCCTCTCTGGGAACTCCTTCAAGACTGTTGGAAGACCATTTCAGGTGACTACCTCTTGAAGCTCATCAAGAGAATGCCAAGAGTGTGCAAAGCAGTAATCAAAGCAAAAGGTGGCTACTTTGAAGAACCTAGAATGTGACATATTTTCAGTTGTTTCACACTTTTTTGTTATGTATATAATTCCACATTTGTTAATTCATAGTTTTGATGCCTTCAGTGTGAATCTACAATTTTCATAGTCATGAAAATAAAGAAAACACTTTGAATGACAAGGTGTGTCCAAACTTTTGGTCTGTACTGTATATATATATAAGCATAATAATAATTAAATGTTTTACACATTTTTTGAATACCTACTGATTTCTCATAGTCCTTAATAACATGCTGATCTGTGTTTTATTTTTCAGGTATACAGGGATCTGAAAGGTACAATACAAATAATTGTGCTATTATGTACTGGAACAGTTGACACATTCTGCTATAAATGTACATATGATTTGCTTCTACCATGTGAAAATGAAATTAGTACAGTGTGTACTTTAACATCCTTTAGACTGAGCGTTAGGATATATGAAGCCTTAGTATTGCAGAGAGATAGTTCAATCTTGGGTATACTAGGTTTCTGAAGCCTATAAACAAAAAAATATATATATTTTTTTTTTACATTTTTGTGTTTTCATTTTCTTCCCTATATTCCTTGAGCTATAACTTTTTAATTTTTTGTTAGATAAGTTGAAATTTCTAAGGTGACCATTTAATATAGCATACAATGCAGTAGGAAGCGGTAAAAAAAATCCAAATTGGATGGAATTGGAATAAAACGCAATTCCACCACCTATTTTATGGGTTTTGTTCCTATGGCGTGGAAAAACTGACCTATGCCCTTCATTCTCAGGGTCAGCACGATTACAACTATACCACATATGTATAGGTTTTTACGTCTAAATTGTGTAAAAATAAATTTAAACTTTAATAAATAAATAAATTTCACCATATTTTCACCCCATAATTGTTTTTATAGTTATATCTACGTGATTTGTGGGGGCTTATTTTTTTAGGGACAATCTGTAGTTTTTATTGATACCATTTTGGAGAGTGTGTGAATTTTTGGGTAAGAGAAGCAATGAAAAAAATTGCAAAATGGCCATTTTGACCCTTTTTTCTTGTACACCATTTGCCATATTGTGAAAATATTTTGACAATTTAATAGTACGGGCGTTTTTTATCACAGTGATACCCATGATGTTATATTTTTTGTTATTTATGTATTTATTTTTTTTATTCTAGGGAAAGTCTGGTGATTTTAAACTTTTTTTTTTATATTTATATTTTTTAACAGTTTTACTTATTTGTTTTGCTTTTGAAGCTTGTATTTTAGCCTACAAAATCCCAATTTTTATTTTTTTATTCTGAACATTCATGGATTTTTTACATCCATTTAAAGAATGATCATTTTTTATGTTGACCTGCCATCTGCTGGCCAAAATAAGAATTGAAGCTTAAATGCCCTTAGTCTCTTCAGCAAGACCCAGTCATTTCAATCAATTACCGGCTTCCTCACTGGCCACAGAGGATGCCGGTAAGAAGCTTGCACTTCCAGGTTTTTCACCCTTTAGAAGCCATGATCTCATCTGATCACGATATCTAAAGGGTTTAATTAGCCTTGGGTCTCTGCTGTTTGAAACCCGCACCTATAAGACAATGGGGGCATATCCTAGCGATATGCCCCCATTGTCCATGATGATACAACCCCTTTAAACTTCTACATGTGAACAGTCTCTGGAAACACCATTTCATTGTCCTTGGCAAACACAGTCGTGCAAACCAGTAAATATTCTCTTTAGGATACAGTTTAAAGTGTAACTGCCATTTCACTGCCAAAAATGAAATTCCTAACATATGTGATGCCGAAGAGAAGATATTCATGAAGCTTTATTTTTCAGTTGATTTTACTTTTCTGATGTCTGTATTCAGCCCTTAGCAACCCTATTTCTCTCTGCCTCTATTTCAGCATCTCCCTAACATGGCCTCTGCTGCACTTCCTGTGGTGATCTTTGCCATGTCCTTAAGGCCATCCTGTATTTCCCTCACTTCCCATAAGCCCTTGCTCTCCTCACATCAACTAGCAGGACCAATCAGAATGCAGATAACCTCCCCCACTACCCCAGAGCAGTGTGTATCCTCTCACATACATCTAACCAGAGACAAGCCCTGCAATTACATGAAATCAGTAAGCATTTTTTTAGCCTCTTATCACCTGTCAGCTCTGCAGCTGCTCCCTCATTCTCCTCCATACTGACAGGAAGGGGGGGGGGCAGTTTAGCTGCTCATATCTCTGGTTTGGTAGCAGCTAGAGACATGGGCTTGGAATGTCAGCTTTCAGACAATTCCAGCAATATGTTCAGTACAGGGTAAGATATCACTGATAAAAATCGGGATGCTGTGAATGCAGCTGAAAGTAAAAATAAAAGCAGATTTTACCTGCGACTCGATTTCTAACAGTGATTTCGCCTCTGTTGCTTGGACTTTAGCTGTCACTCTGGTCAGCTTTCGAACAAGACCAGTTTCATGTTTCTAGCTGCTACCATTCAGGAGAAAGCAGCATCTAAAGCTGCACTCCCACTCCACTTTCAGGGCTGAGCTCCTCCTCCCAGTGCTCTACCTGTCTCTTGTCTATAATACAGAGGAGATGGCTGCACATGACAACGCTGTGAGAAGAGGCTGCAGAATAGGAAAGTAGCACACATTTGTGGGAGTTATCAGGTAAAACTGAAAATAATTAAATTTTAAAGCACAAAAGCATTTATACAGCAGGGTGTACTATACCATTAGGGTATAAAAAAATGAAACGACAGTTACACTTTAACAGTTCTTACACCAGGTGCCCACTTTGAGTTGTAATCCATTCCTTGTGCTAAGATCACGCTGTTCCTCACTTCAAATCCATTTTCCTGTTCTGGGGCTGGCGTACAGCATATGCTTTGGCTCTGTCCTATTACTTTAAAGGGGTTCTCCAGGAATAAAAAAAAAATGAAAATACTTAAATATTATTTTAGAATAAATATATTCACGAATACCTTTCATTACTTTGAATGGCTTGTTTTGTCTAGGGAGCAATTATTAGGAAAACATTTAATGTCCTCCGTCCTATCAGTACACACAAAACCTGTCCTAACCACACAGGAGGACAAGTTACTTCCCGACAATGAGCCATAGTGCTGCTTCATCATCCTCTCTGTTCTGCTTATCAGGAATCATGATCCCGAATACATGTAAATCTTTGTGGAAATGGGGATAATGAAGAGACATGAGAGAAGGGTTAGGTGTGGCTAATGAGCAGCAGCACTTGTTTACAGTCTCGATTATCACAGCCCCACATTACCACAGTCTGTCCTGTCCATCCTCTTTGAACTTCATGTCTTCTCATGAACTAACTTCTCCAGAGATTCAGCTAAAGATCTTATCAGATGTATTCAGGATTATAATCCTTAAAAAATAGAGCAGAGAGGAGGATGAGGCAACTCTTTACCTCAGTGTAACTTGTAAAGTAACTTGTCCTCATATGTGATCAGGACAGGTTTTGTGTGAACTAATGGGACAGCAGCCTTTTTGTTTCCCCTAATGATTGCTCCCCAGACAAAAGAAACCATTATATATAATGAAAAGTATTTGAGAATATATTTAAAAAAATAATAATATTTAAGAATTTTCATTTTCTTTATTCCCAGAGAATTCCTCTCTCAATTCTGCAGCTCATACTTAATGGCCAGCTTTTCCCACCTAGGTCTGTAGACACCTCTTTTTCTGCCATCTTTCTGTTCAGGACACTTTGTAGACTTTCCTTCTTCTACCATGTAGGAACAGTTCTTGTGCCAACGCAAAACCCTTCCCCATTGTCTCCTGAACTTTGGTCCCACCTTACTCTTTCTGACATACTCTAGCAGGCTCTGCAAGCAGTGGAAGTGCAGCTTCCTTGGGTGTTACAATGTACAGTAACTTCCCCCTCTCCCTGTACATTGGAGTTTAGCTCTGTACTGGTGATGATGTCAACAAATGGCTGCTAAAATCTATAGCTCTGGACATAGCAAGAATCTAAAGTGGGCCCTCATGCCTCTCCCACTACCTGTTCCTGGCCACTAGTGTACTGATATGGGAGGTATGAGGTATAAATTACAACATATTAGTACACTGCTGTATGTACTATATATCTGTACACAATGCATTATACCTTGTGCCTCACATATCAGTTATATATTATGGTCACTATTTGAGGTACATGAGGTAATAGTGGTTGTAACTGTCTGCAGTACTATATATATATATATATATATACACACTGTATATATAAGATATGAGTAAAAATAGAGAATGGGGTGCAAATGAAGAGAAAGGAGGAGGACCTTCTTTTACCTCTTTATTCTAGTCTCAGTGGAGAGCTCTTCAGCAGTTCTTCTCCATAATGTTGGGGGTTGAAGGCCCTGTGAGGGTGTGTAGTTATTTTACTAGATATACAGGACCTGTGATGATGATGTCATCTCAGGTCCTTGCAGATGCTTCTATCTAACCAGGGAACTACACCAAGGTCTGTGCAGTTCTTTTAGTAGATGTACAGGACCTGTGATGCTGAAGCTGATGTCATCACAAGTCCTGGCAGATGATCCTATCTAACATAGGAACTGTATCATTGTTTATGCAGTTCCTTTACTACATGTACAGAACCGGTAATGACATTATCAAAGGTCCTTTAGCTTTCTCCACTGATGGTAGGTATACTATACTGGAGCTGGACTTAATGAATGTAATTAGGGGGTGGGGCCCATCCTCCACGGCTGTCCTATTTTCCCCAGCGGTCCCATAGCAGCTGTCCCAGAGTCTGCCTCTATTGGAGGTACACCACAGGCTCTGAATACAAAGTGTGAATATGGGGCTATGTATGGAATGCTCTTTGGCTGCCAAAACAACCTTTTTAATCATATTTTGGAAAGAAATATCTCCCAGAGAAAACAAACTATCTCACTAGTGTCACCTTTTTAAAGTGGCGTGAGCAAGATGGTTCTCTTTCCCTGGGAGATACCTCTTTGCATATTATTTTCCCATGGAGCAATGCCACTAATTCTCCATTAGCAACTAATTTCTTTAAGGAGAGACAGTATACCCCTTGCCCCTCAAGCCTAAGGCTACTTTCTCACTCACATTTTGGGTTTCTGTTTGTGAGATCCGTTCAGGGCTCTCAAAAGCGGTCCAAAACGGATCAGTTTTGCCCTAATGCATTCTGAATAGAAAAGAATCCTCTTAGAATGCATCAGTTTGCCTCTGATCAGTCTCCATTCCGCTCTGGAGGCTGTCCGCTTGACAAAACTGAGCCAAACTGACCCGTCCTGGCACACAATGTAAGTCAATGGGGGTGGATCCGTCTCCCATTGACTTTCAATGGAGTTCATGATGGATCCGTCTTGGCTATGTTACATATAATACAAATGGATCCGTTCATTAAGGATGCATGCAGTTGTATTATTGTAACAGATCCATTTTTGCAGATCCATGACGGATCCGCCCCAAAACTACTATAGAAACAATATAAACAATGAAGAAATTCATTAAAAGCTGTATTCCAGTTTCCTGGCAAAAAAGTCACATACATTGCTGCCCATAATTATTTATACCCGTGGCAAATTTTGACTTAAACTTACTTTTATTCAACCAGCAAGAATTTTTTACGGGAAATGACATAGGTGTCTCCCAAAACATAACAAGACGATGTACAAGAGCCATTATTGTGGGAAAAAACATTTCTCAGCTTTTATTTACATTTGAGCAAAAAATACAAGATGTTCCGCACTGTGGAAAATCTCAGAGGACGTGGTCGGAAGCCAAAAGTGACACCTGTGCTGGCCAGGAGGATAGTTAGAGAGGTAAAAAAGAATCAAAGGATCACCACCAAGGCCATCCTGGTGAATCTGGGCTCTGCTGGTGGCAATGTCTCAAGGCAGACAATCCAACGGACACTGCACACTGCTGCTGGGTTCCACGGATGCAGACCAAGGAAGACGCCACTTCTCCAGATAAGGCACACAAAAGCTCACTTCGCCCTTGCAAAAGCTGATCTGGACAAAGAAGAAGACTTCTGGTCTTCTGTGTTATGGTCAGATAAAACAAAAATTTAATTGTTTGGTCACAATGATGTTTCCTTCATTTGGCGTAAAAAAGGAGAAGCCTTCAACCCAAAGAACACCATCCCCACTGTCAAACATGGTGGTGGGAACCTAATCCTTTGGGGGTGTTTTTCAGCCAATGGACCAGGGAACTTAATCACAGTAAACGGCACCATGAAAAAAGAGCAATACATGAGGATTCTCAATGACAACATCAGGCAGTCTGCAGAGAAACTTGGCCTTGGACACAAGTGGACATTTCAGCATGACAATGACCCAAAACACACAGCAAAAGTGGTGAAGAAATGGTTAGCAGACAACAACATTAACGTTTTGGAGTGGCCCATCCAGAGTCCAGACTTGAATCCAATTGAGAATCTGTGGAGGGAGCTAAAGATCAGGGTGATGGCAAGAAGACCCTCCAACCTGAAAGATTTGGATCTCATTGCTAAAGATGAATGGGCAAAAATACCTGGTCTGCAATTATAGGAAGCGTTTGATTGCTGTAATAGCCAATATAAGCTTTTCTATTGATTATTGAGAAGGGTATGAATAATTTTGGACTGGATACTTTTTGCTCAAATGTAAATAAAAGCTGAGAAATGTTATTTTTTTCCCACAATAATGCCTCTTGTACATCGTCTTATTATCTTTTGAGAGACACCTATGTCATTTCCCGTCAAACAATTACTTGCTGGTTGAATAAAAGTAACTTTAAGTAAATATTTGCCAGGGGTAAGAATAAGTATGGACAGCACTGTATGTTTGTGCAAATCTTTGTGACTTCCTTAAATTTTTTGCTTTTCTTGGAACTTTTTGGAAAAAAAGGTGGGAGGGCTTAGCAGGAGGGGCATGGCCTCTAATGTCCAAATAGATTTATTATCGTTTAGGGTGGAAACTAGTGTAAATTATAGCTGTATTTGGAATACACCTTTAATTTGCTTGAATACATATACTTACAATCTAGAAAAGGTCTGCTTCCACCACCTTGCGCGGCTGCTTCTACTCCTGCCCATTCTCTGTTTAAAATGCTGGGTAGCAGCATGATGTTCACTGAGACAGCACAGCACATGACCATAGTGGCAGTGGCAGGGCACTATGTTGCTGCATCCACAGGGACATGCCATGACTGGTCGCCATAGTCATTTGACATGATGTCTTCATGGACATGAGGTCACTAACTGGTGTTTTGAGGACTGAAAGCAGGTAATGGAGCAGTTTGTGGCAGTGGAAAGAAAATAGCACAACACTATTCCTAATTTAAAAAAATGTTTTTCAAAAAGACAGGATAAGTTTTCCATCCATTTAATCCCTCGTTGCTCCAGTGTGTCCCCACCCACCAGATGGTCACATGCTGTCTAATCACGTGACTGCTGCAGAAAATCCCTGGCTTCAGCAGTCTCTTCTGTATGTATAGTGGTAGTCCTCTGAAGCCAGTGATTAGCTGTATCAGTCATGTTGTTAGATTGAACGTGATTAGCTGTACAGGAGTATACAGAGACTGGCACTGGAGCTGCAGGGCATTAACTGGGTGAGTGTTAGTGAAAATCATCAGCAGTGCTTTTCCCGTGAAATGGGGTTTTGTAAACCTCATTCCTATGTATTGTGCTGTCTTTTTTGCTGAAGAATCTGCACCGAAAGTCCTTAGCTGATATGCTACTTGTGCACATTGCAACCATCTAATTAATTCTTATTTAGCATTTTGTGTGCTGGCTAACCTTCATCTTGAAAAGTTTTATCCTAACCCAACTACATACCTCAGAAGGTAGATGTGGGAACCCCAATATTTGCAAACAGTTATGTGAGATCCAGCCTGAGATTCCCAATGGTCATCTCACCTACGAGGAATACTTAGTGAGGCTATGACATATATATATATATATATATATATATAGATCCATAAAAGAAGTTTCAGGCAGCACTCCTGTCGTTTTACTCAGCCGTAGCTGTGTGGTGCCAGCGGTGGTCCCTCGATTCGAGACGTAAAACAATGTAGAAAATCCGCAGCACTCCTTGAAGTATAGAAAAAATGTGTAGTTTTATTCACACATGTCAAATAAGACAACGTTTCGGTTCTCTCACAGAACCTTTTTCAAGTCAAGTGAACATAAAGTGCATAAGTGCTAGTATAAATACATCATCACATTGTAATCAATTAGTGATCAACCAATACAAAATCAGTGCACTCCCATATTTAGGGCATGTTACAATTCATTCCTTCTCTCTCTGTGCCCAGATAGAGACTAATCACAGTGCTTCTCTATTCATGATTCACATTTACTACATACAAGTGCCAAAATTAAAGTGCAAAGTGCAATATAAACCCTATTTCCTAAATTACCTTGCTGTGGTTATATATGAAGGAACAGGAGGAGATGGCGTCTGGACTTGTGTGGAGGCACGCCACCGCTCGCGTCTCTCCCTCCTCAGTGCGCATGTGTCAATTCCATCCCCACTGACAACGCAGTACATAACCTCTCTGCGTCATCCGAAGGCGGAGATCTACCGTCATGACGTCAGATCCACTCCGTCAGCCACCACCACGCACGCATGCGTGCCAGTAAGCCGCGGCAGTGATCCACGCCAAGTCATAGATCTCTTCCGCCATCTTACTCTAGGGCAATCGTTTGGGCATTGTCTTCCGCCTTTAACTCCTTCTGTTCCTTCCTACCTCTTACCAACCAGCAAAGGTAAAAGCTTGAACCATATTTTCAAACAGAGCATAGAATATTCTATCATGAATTCGTCATGTAACATACATTGGGTCCACCCCTTACATTATAATGAATATACACAGAAGTTAGATCAGTGAAAGGGCATTATCCAACCATCCCTCCTGTCACCCTAAACTCGACATTTAACCCTTTGGGTTTCAGAGTATCTAACCGAAAAATCCATCTAAGCTCAGTTTTCTTTAAGATGGTTAAACGGTCCCCTCCTCTGTCCAATGGTTTTACATGATCCAAAAGCATGAATCTCAACTCACTCTCTTTATGATTGTTTTCTGCAAAATGTTTCGATACGGGCAAATCTCGTCTTTTATTCCTGATAGATTGTCTGTGGTTATTCAACCTAGTTTTTACATCGCATGTGGTTTCGCCCACGTATAGCATCTTGCATGGACACCATAAAACATATATCACCCATGCTGAATCACATGTGAGATAATGCCTTATCTTGAAGATTTCTCCCGTGTCTGGATGCGCAAACGCTGATCCTTTTTGCATCAGTTTGCAATTAACGCATCCCAGACACGGGAAAGATCCCAAGCGCTTCGTCTTCAAAAAAGTCTGTCTCAACTGACCCTTTTCGGGCAATCTGGAACGCACCACTTTGTCCCTAATATTGCCCGCTCTTTTATATGCCATCATAGGCTGTTGTTTAAAAGCCTCTATGTTGGGATGTCCACTGCTGAGCAGCCCCCAATGGCGTCTCACTATTTTTTCAATATTAGGGCTCAATTCATTATAAGTTGACACAAATGGTAATCTGTCATTGGCCTGTCTTGGTTTCAACATCAATAATTCCCTTCTAGGGATATCCCTTGCTCTATCAGCATGTTTCTTCACTAAACCACTAGGGTACCCCCTAGTTATGAAGGATTGTTGCATCTTAGACAATGCTGAAGTCATATTTTCGTCCTTATCAACTATTCTCCGCACTCTCAACATTTGACTATATGGCAAAGAATTCACCATTCTCCTAGGGTGTCCACTCGTATAGTGTAACAATGTATTCTTATCGGTGGGTTTAACATTCAAATCCATGTGTAGTTGTTCATCCTCAATATACACCTGCGTATCCAGAAATTGGACCCGGTCAGCCGATGCCGTTAACGTAAATTGGATCTCCCGATCAAGGGAGTTCAAAAATGCGTGAAAGTCCATCAGCTGATCCATGGTACCGGTCCAGATGAGGAAAATGTCATCTATGTATCTCCACCACGTCAAAACCCGATTGAAGTGGGGAGATACATAGACGAGACGCTCCTCAAATGACCGTACAAATATATTTGCGTAAGTGGGCGCGGCATTGGACCCCATTGCCGCGCCCCTTACCTGCAAATAGAACTGCCCCTGGAACTCAAAATAATTGTTCCTTAGGGACAACTCCAATAGTGTCAGTACAAACTGCTGAACTGCAGCGGGATGTTCTGACCCTTGCAACATCTCCGCTACGGCCCTCAAGCCCTTTTCGTGATTGATCGAGGTGTATAATGACACAATGTCAAAAGATGCTACAATCGCCCCTGGCGGGATCAGTATCCCACTAATTTTGGTGATGAAATCCCCAGTATCCCTAATGTATGATCTTGCACCCAACGCATATTCCCTCAACATTTTGTCCAGAAAGACATTAATGTTTGAGAGAATCGAATTCCTGCCAGAAATTATTGGCCGACCTGGGGGGTCAATCAGCCTTTTATGTATTTTGGGTAATACATATATAGTCGGCGTAACCGGAGATTTCACCACCAAAAACTCTTTAAGTTGTTTATCTATGACACCATTCTGTTCCGCAATGATCAATTGTGTATCAATTTTTCTAGCAATATCAAACCTAGGGTCCCGGGCCAAAGGCTCATAGACACCTGGTTCTCCTAACTGCCTATTTATTTCTCCCATATACTGGGAGGTGTCCATAACCACGATCCCACCACCCTTGTCCGCAGGCTTGATGGTGAGATCGTGGTTCCTGGCCAATCCCTCCAGAGCGGACATTTCTTGTGTCGTAATGTTAGGTTTAACAAATTCATCTATTTTGGTTTGTTGTCTCAACAGGGCGACATCTCTCTTCACAGCCTCGATAAAGCACTCTAGAGCATGCGAGTTTACAATAGGAAAAAAATCACTTTTAAGATGTAACCCAAATTGTTTCAATGTTAACCCAATATCCGATACATTCACATCATTGGTATGCATGGCTGCAGAGGAACCAGAGTCGAACCACACCCTCAGTTTAAGGTTCCTGAAGAGGCGGTTCAAGTCCAGTTCCAACTGAAACCAATCAGGCTTAGCCTGTGGACAGAAGGACAATCCCTTATTTAAAACCTTCAATTCATGCTCATTCAATATATGGGACGAAATATTGACAACCACATTAGACTCTATTTCTTTTTTGTCACATTCGTCTGTCTGGAACTGTTGGTCCTCATGGATCTTTGTATTCTGGTTTTTACCAGCTCTTCTGTGCCTACGTCCTCCCCTTCTGGTAGGGCGTCTCTCGTGGCACCAGTTGTTCCTAAAAAAATCCCAGATTGACTAAAGTTCACATCCTCATTTGGATCTTTATTTCTGACCCACTTGTTTGTTTCCTTATTCCGTTTTGATGTTTTTTTGGGCATCTGACTTCTTTCCATATGCCATGGTTGTTCCCAGATATAGATATGTCCAGATTCATAATCACTCTGATCTCTATGCCACTTTGACCTTTTAATTTCCTCCAGATCCTTCCGCATTTTATCAAGGAAGGTTTGTTGTTTCAATAAGAAGGCATCCACCTCATTTGTAGATAAAGTTGATTTCAGCTGTTGTTCAGTGTCCTGCAATTTGCTCCTTAAAGCCATCGTTTCTTTCTGCGAAAATTCAATATTAAGCAACATAATATCCATCGCATATTTATTTGAAATTGCTTCAAAGCGTGCTCTGAATTCACCCTCCTGTGAAAACATGTTTGGCTTCAAACGAGATCGCATCCCCCTTGGTATGCGTTTATTTTTGTAGTATTGTGCTAGCGTTAGCGAGTGTAGCTCAATGGACAGCAGCTTTTTAGTGACGTTTTCATAGTCCCTTTTAATGTTAATTGCCGAGGGTACATTCAGGAAGGCAGCATCCCCTTCCACATTTCCCATAATCCTCTGTACATCCACAATACTGTACGAAAAGACATGTGTATCACTGTCATTTGGTTGTAAGATCATACCTTCCATATTGGTAAGGTCGGGTGCAGAGCCCTCAATCGCCAATGGATCCATAAAAGAAGTTTCAGGCAGCACTCCTGTCGTTTTACTCAGCCGTAGCTGTGTGGTGCCAGCGGTGGTCCCTCGATTCGAGACGTAAAACAATGTAGAAAATCCGCAGCACTTTATGTTCACTTGACTTGAAAAAGGTTCTGTGAGAGAACCGAAACGTTGTCTTATTTGACATGTGTGAATAAAACTACACATTTTTTCTATACTTCAAGGAGTGCTGCGGATTTTCTACATTGTTTTACGTCTCGAATCGAGGGACCACCGCTGGCACCACACAGCTACGGCTGAGTAAAACGACAGGAGTGCTGCCTGAAACTTCTTTTATGGATCCATTGGCGATTGAGGGCTCTGCACCCGACCTTACCAATATGGAAGGTATGATCTTACAACCAAATGACAGTGATACACATGTCTTTTCGTACAGTATTGTGGATGTACAGAGGATTATGGGAAATGTGGAAGGGGATGCTGCCTTCCTGAATGTACCCTCGGCAATTAACATTAAAAGGGACTATGAAAACGTCACTAAAAAGCTGCTGTCCATTGAGCTACACTCGCTAACGCTAGCACAATACTACAAAAATAAACGCATACCAAGGGGGATGCGATCTCGTTTGAAGCCAAACATGTTTTCACAGGAGGGTGAATTCAGAGCACGCTTTGAAGCAATTTCAAATAAATATGCGATGGATATTATGTTGCTTAATATTGAATTTTCGCAGAAAGAAACGATGGCTTTAAGGAGCAAATTGCAGGACACTGAACAACAGCTGAAATCAACTTTATCTACAAATGAGGTGGATGCCTTCTTATTGAAACAACAAACCTTCCTTGATAAAATGCGGAAGGATCTGGAGGAAATTAAAAGGTCAAAGTGGCATAGAGATCAGAGTGATTATGAATCTGGACATATCTATATCTGGGAACAACCATGGCATACTGGAAAGAAGTCAGATGCCCAAAAAAACATCAAAACGGAATAAGGAAACAAACAAGTGGGTCAGAAATAAAGATCCAAATGAGGATGTGAACTTCTAGTCAATCTGGGACTTTTTTAGGAACAACTGGTGCCACGAGAGACGCCCTACCAGAAGGGGAGGGACGTAGGCACAGAAGAGCTGGTAAAAACCAGAATACAAAGATCCATGAGGACCAACAGTTCCAGACAGACGAATGTGACAAAAAAGAAATAGAGTCTAATGTGGTTGTCAATATTTCGTCCCATATATTGAATGAGCATGAATTGAAGGTTTTAAATAAGGGATTGTCCTTCTGTCCACAGGCTAAGCCTGATTGGTTTCAGTTGGAACTGGACTTGAACCGCCTCTTCAGGAACCTTAAACTGAGGGTGTGGTTCGACTCTGGTTCCTCTGCAGCCATGCATACCAATGATGTGAATGTATCGGATATTGGGTTAACATTGAAACAATTTGGGTTACATCTTAAAAGTGATTTTTTTCCTATTGTAAACTCGCATGCTCTAGAGTGCTTTATCGAGGCTGTGAAGAGAGATGTCGCCCTGTTGAGACAACAAACCAAAATAGATGAATTTGTTAAACCTAACATTACGACACAAGAAATGTCCGCTCTGGAGGGATTGGCCAGGAACCACGATCTCACCATCAAGCCTGCGGACAAGGGTGGTGGGATCGTGGTTATGGACACCTCCCAGTATATGGGAGAAATAAATAGGCAGTTAGGAGAACCAGGTGTCTATGAGCCTTTGGCCCGGGACCCCTAGGTTTGATATTGCTAGAAAAATTGATACACAATTGATCATTGCGGAACAGAATGGTGTCATAGATAAACAACTTAAAGAGTTTTTGGTGGTGAAATCTCCGGTTACGCCGACTATATATGTATTACCCAAAATACATAAAAGGCTGATTGACCCCCCAGGTCGGCCAATAATTTCTGGCAGGAATTCGATTCTCTCAAACATTAATGTCTTTCTGGACAAAATGTTGAGGGAATATGCGTTGGGTGCAAGATCATACATTAGGGATACTGGGGATTTCATCACCAAAATTAGTGGGATACTGATCCCGCCAGGGGCGATTGTAGCATCTTTTGACATTGTGTCATTATACACCTCGATCAATCACGAAAAGGGCTTGAGGGCCGTAGCGGAGATGTTGCAAGGGTCAGAACATCCCGCTGCAGTTCAGCAGTTTGTACTGACACTATTGGAGTTGTCCCTAAGGAACAATTATTTTGAGTTCCAGGGGCAGTTCTATTTGCAGGTAAGGGGCGCGGCAATGGGGTCCAATGCCGCGCCCACTTACGCAAATATATTTGTACGGTCATTTGAGGAGCGTCTCGTCTATGTATCTCCCCACTTCAATCGGGTTTTGACGTGGTGGAGATACATAGATGACATTTTCCTCATCTGGACCGGTACCATGGATCAGCTGATGGACTTTCACGCATTTTTGAACTCCCTTGATCGGGAGATCCAATTTACGTTAACGGCATCGGCTGACCGGGTCCAATTTCTGGATACGCAGGTGTATATTGAGGATGAACAACTACACATGGATTTGAATGTTAAACCCACCGATAAGAATACATTGTTACACTATACGAGTGGACACCCTAGGAGAATGGTGAATTCTTTGCCATATAGTCAAATGTTGAGAGTGCGGAGAATAGTTGATAAGGACGAAAATATGACTTCAGCATTGTCTAAGATGCAACAATCCTTCATAACTAGGGGGTACCCTAGTGGGTTAGTGAAGAAACATGCTGATAGAGCAAGGGATATCCCTAGAAGGGAATTATTGATGTTGAAACCAAGACAGGCCAATGACAGATTACCATTTGTGTCAACTTATAATGAATTGAGCCCTAATATTGAAAAAATAGTGAGACGCCATTGGGGGCTGCTCAGCAGTGGACATCCCAACATAGAGGCTTTTAAACAACAGCCTATGATGGCATATAAAAGAGCGGGCAATATTAGGGACAAAGTGGTGCGTTCCAGATTGCCCGAAAAGGGTCAGTTGAGACAGACTTTTTTGAAGACGAAGCGCTTGGGATCTTTCCCGTGTCTGGGATGCGTTAATTGCAAACTGATGCAAAAAGGATCAGCGTTTGCGCATCCAGACACGGGAGAAATCTTCAAGATAAGGCATTATCTCACATGTGATTCAGCATGGGTGATATATGTTTTATGGTGTCCATGCAAGATGCTATACGTGGGCGAAACCACATGCGATGTAAAAACTAGGTTGAATAACCACAGACAATCTATCAGGAATAAAAGACGAGATTTGCCCGTATCGAAACATTTTGCAGAAAACAATCATAAAGAGAGTGAGTTGAGATTCATGCTTTTGGATCATGTAAAACCATTGGACAGAGGAGGGGACCGTTTAACCATCTTAAAGAAAACTGAGCTTAGATGGATTTTTCGGTTAGATACTCTGAAACCCAAAGGGTTAAATGTCGAGTTTAGGGTGACAGGAGGGATGGTTGGATAATGCCCTTTCACTGATCTAACTTCTGTGTGTATTCATTATAATGTATGGGGTGGACCCAATGTATGTTACATGACGAATTCATGATAGAATATTCTATGCTCTGTTTGAAAATATGGTTCAAGCCTTTACCTTTGCTGGTTGGTAAGAGGTAAGAAGGAACAGAAGGAGTTAAAGGCGGAAGACAATGCCCAAACGATTGCCCTAGAGTAAAATGGCGGAAGAGATCTATGACTTGGCGTGGATCACTGCCGCGGCTTACTGGCACGCATGCGTGCGTGGTGGTGGCTGACGGAGTGGATCTGACGTCATGACGTTAGATCTCCGCCTTCGGATGACGCAGAGAGGTTATGTACTGCGTTGTCAGTGGGGATGGAATTGACACATGCGCACTGAGGAGGGAGAGACGCGAGCGGTGGCGTGCCTCCACACAAGTCCAGACGCCATCTCCTCCTGTTCCTTCATATATAACCACAGCAAGGTAATTTAGGAAATAGGGTTTATATTGCACTTTGCACTTTAATTTTGGCACTTGTATGTAGTAAATGTGAATCATGAATAGAGAAGCACTGTGATTAGTCTCTATCTGGGCACAGAGAGAGAAGGAATGAATTGTAACATGCCCTAAATATGGGAGTGCACTGATTTTGTATTGGTTGATCACTAATTGATTACAATGTGATGATGTATTTATACTAGCACTTATGCACTTTATGTTCACTTGACTTGAAAAAGGTTCTGTGAGAGAACCGAAACGTTGTCTTATTTGACATGTGTGAATAAAACTACACATTTTTTCTATACTTCAAGGAGTGCTGCGGATTTTCTACATTATATATATATATATATATATATATATATATATATATATGTGTATTATGTTAGAGAATGTTTAGGACTATTTTATTTATGGAATTGTGTTACCCTTCCAGGTGATTTTATTGAAGAGAAGGCAGAAAAGTCAACCAGACAAATATATAGGGATTTCTGCAGACGGGTAAGGAGACTATGTGACATTGAAGATCAATCAATTGGTTATAGTAATGGAGTTCCATAGCAGAAAAAGAACCTTCATCATCTGTTAGACAACCTAATAATGCTCCCCAAACTGCTGCAGAACATTTTAGAGAAAGGAAGGAGCAGCTTCATGTCAATAAATGGGGGAACTGAAATTTCCAAGTATTTCTCAAAACAGTACTATACAATAAATGTATTAGCCAGACTGTATGATGAGGGCCAAATAGGTAGGTGGAAACAGTGGGTGAGGGCAGACTTTCAGAGAGTCTGGGTGAGCAAACGTTAAAGAGGACCTTTCACCTCTCCTGACATGCCTATTTTAATAGCTACATGTGTTCCCCACGAACTAACAATTCTGCAGCATCTATTCTTATGTCTGTATGTTGTGCCAATCCTCTGTTATGTCTACTAGAAGTTATGACTGAACTGCTATTAGCCTTCAGTAAGGGTAAAAAGGGGAGGTAACCAATTGGGGGGTGTACCTGAACAGTCTGAAAATGGCAGCACTGATTGGATGGAGTCAGACTGTGCAGGTACACACCCCCAACTGGTTACCACCCCTCTATACCCTTACTGGAGACTGCTAGCATCACATTCATAACTTATAGTGCAAATAATAAAAGAATGACACAACATAGAGCCATAAGAATAGATGCTCCAGAATAGATGCTCCAGAAACCTGTTTTAATAGCTCCATGCATTCCCCATGTAATAACACATGGGGAATGCATGGAGCTATTAAAACAGGAATGTGAGGAGTGGTGTAAGGTCCTCTTTAAGGGTTAGGCCTAGTTCACACGAACGTATGGCTTTTATAGTTTTTTGCGGTCCGTTTTTCACGGATCCGTTGTTCCGTTTTTGAGTTCCGTTGTGTTTCCGTTTCCGTTCCGTTGTTCCGTTCCGTTTTTCCGTATGCCATGTACAGTTTACAGTAATTACATAGGAAAAATTGGGCTGGCCATAACATTTTCAATAGATGGTTAACGGAAACGGAAGACATACGGATGCATTTCCGTATGTGTTCCGTTTTTTTTGCGGATCCATTGACTTGAATGGAGCCACGACCCGTGATTTACGGCCAAATATAGGACAAGCTCTATCTTTCAACGGAACGGAAAAACGGAAACGGAAGGCATACGGAACACATTCCGTTTTTTTTGCGGAACCATTGAAATGAATGGTTCCGTATACGGACCGTATACGGAACACAAAAAAACGGCCCGTACACCCGCAAAAAAAACGTTCGTGTGAACTAGGCCTTAAGCTGAAGCTGGGAGTAAAGACCCTCATACACATTAGTGTATTGTTGGCTGAACCTGCAAAGCAAGGAGATAAGCCACCAGAATGATCTGGCAGTGACTTTCTCATCTCTCCCCACTGAATACAAATACACTTTTGGCTTATCACTTATGCACACGACTGTCTGCCGTCCGGGCCCGTACTGTGGCTCACAGACAGTTGGTCCGCAATATCCGGGCCCCGGCTGTTTGTGCACCACATTACGGATGCATACCCATTCACTTGAACAGGTCTGCAATCCGGAAGGTGTGGTGCGGAACGGGGGCACGGTACCCCACAGAAGTCTATGCATCAGCACCTCAAAAAAGTAGTGCATGCACAATTTTTTTGCGGTGGGGTCGGATGCGGATTACAGACCCCATTCAAGTGAATGGGTCCTGAATCCGCATGTGGCGGCCCTATGGTTGGTGCCTTGTGGACCGCAATTTGCTGTCCGCAGTACGGGCCCGGCTGGCACATGGTCGTGTGCATGAGCCCTTAGGCTGAGTTCACACTTCAGTTATTTGGTCAGTTATTTCCATCAGTTATTGTGGCCAAAACCAGGAGTGAAGCCGACTTAGAGATCAGGTGCAGATCTTTCCATTATACCTTATCTCTGAGTTGGTTTTACTATGGGTTTTGGCTCTTGGTTTTTGGAAATAACTGACCAAATAACTGAAGTGTGAACTCAGCCTTATGCACACGAACGTATATTCTTTAAATGTCTGTTCCGTTTTTTTTTGACCAAACTATTGATTTCAATGGGTCCACAAAAAAAAACTGAAGTTACTCCGTGTGCATTCTGTTTCCATATGTCCGTATTTCCATTCCGCCAAAAAAATAGAACATATCCTATTATTGTCCACATTACAGACAAGTATAGGACTGTTCTATCAGGGGTCAGCTGTTCCGTTTCGCAAAATACGGAATGCACACGGACGTCATCCATATTTTTTCTGGATCTGTTTTTTGCGGACCGCAAAATATATACTGTCGTGTGCATGAGCCTTTACCCCAACATGTATGGGTAATTCGGGAGAGATAGCTGTCCGCTGAATGATCGTTTTCCTTATTTACCTGTATAATGAGTGTATTCTGGTGTCAGAGGGTGACAATTAGTGATGAGCGGCAGGTGCCATATTCGATTTCGACTAAATTCGCGAATATTCGATAGAATATTCGTTTTATATTCGTCAAAATTGAATAATCGCCATTATTCTAGTTATCGCGATTAATATGCGATTTAAATAATCGCGTATTGCGATTTTTAACTTAAAGGCTACTCTCCTATTGAAATAGCAATGCGATTAATTCAAGTTATAATAATCGAATTTCGATTTCAACTTAGCACTGCTATATTCCATATTCGTTAATTCTAGCCTAATATGGAATATAGCAGTGCTAAGCTTAAATCGAAATTCGATCAATTCAAGTTATAATAATCGAATTACGATTTCAACTTGGACCTGGTTTACTATGGTTGGATTGGTAGAATTAGCGAATATGACGAATGTATTCGTCATATTCCACAAAACGAATATGGCGAATGTATTCGTCATATTCCACAAAACGAAGATAACAAAGTATTCTGCATCTTCGTTTTAGCTACCTATTCATTAACTTCGCAAATTCTAGCAATCATATAGGAAAGTTTACTATAGAGACAGCTAAGTTTAATTCGCTATGTGATTATATTACTTTGCTTTTTTTAAAAATAAATAGAATAATTATAATACCTGATAATTATTATAATTATTCTATTTATAAAAAAAAAGCAAAGTAATATAATCGCATAGCGAATTAAACTTGGCTGTCTCTATAGTAAACTTTCCTATATGATTGCTAGAATTAGCGAAGTTGATGAATAGGTAGCTAAAACGAAGATGCAGAATACTTCGTTATCTTCGTTTTGTGGAATACAACGAATACAGTCGCCATATTCGTTTTGTGGAATATGACTAATACATTCGTCATATTCGCTAATTCTACCAATCCAACCATAGTAAACCAGGTCCAAGTTGAAATCGCAATTCGATTATTATAACTTGAATTAATCGAATTGTGATTTCAGCTTTAGCACTGCTATATTCCATATTGGGCTAGAATTAACGAATATGGAATATAGCAGTGTTAAGTTGAAATCGCAATTAGATTATTATAACTTAAAAAAATCGAATATTCGCGCTCAACACTAGTGACAATTATTATAGCACTAGCTACATATATATCAGTGGAAATCCTTCACTGATCTGTTATTGATATATTGGAATCAATTGTTAAAGAATCACCCAGCTCGAATGCAATTATATGAACTAGAAAACTAGGATACCTTTTTTTTACTATATAATCTCTCGGTGTAACATACAGTACTCTAACAACAAATGGTATTTTGCAGAAAAATCGACTTTCCGAGCTGGTATCAGTACGAATGAGCCAAAAAGCAAGGAAAGCAATAAAGACTCTGAGCCACATAAATATTTTAGCAGTTGAAGAAATTACAACTGATTCTTATACCACAAAACTGGTAAGTGACTATTTCATATTTGCAGCATGGTGACCTTGGATCTGACATAAAGAGGCCGATTTGCTAATCCTCTGTAATATTTAGTTGCTGCCGGCCACATTTGCCTTCAGCTTCGCAGAGAAATCTCATGCAGGGGCATGCCCAGTGACACATTTGAGGCTGATGCCCTTAGTAGCACATGAAGCTTGCAGGCAGCTTTATGTACTGCCCTTGCGCAATATTTTTCTGCAAAGCTGAAGAAGGCAAGTGTGGGCAGCGTTACCTAGCATCAGTGACATAGCAGGGGGGGCAGCTGCAAAGGGCACTGATGGGGGCATGGAGTCTCAGCCTAGGAGAGGCGTGCTTCGGCTCTGCTGGAGGGCGGGCCCGGGCACTGGGTGGGGGTGTTCTTGGCCACCGTTGAAAGAAAATATTGCCCCTCTGGGCACCTTACTGCCTAGATTGCATATCATACAAAGATGATTGTCTGTATTATGTATGTGCACCCCTTATCATATGTACAGCGCTATGGAATGAATGGCGCTTAAATAATAAATAATAATAATAATAATAATGAAGCTTGCAGGCAGCTTTATGTACTGCCCTTGCGCAATATTTTTCTGCAAAGCTGAAGAAGGCAAGTGTGGGCAGCGTTACCTAGCATCAGTGACATAGCAGGGGGGGCAGCTGCAACGGGCACTGATGGGGGCATGGAGTCTCAGCCTAGGAGAGGCGTGCTTCGGCTCTGCTGGAGGGCGGGCCCGGGCACTGGGTGGGGGTGTTCTTGGCCACCGTTGAAAGAAAATATTGCCCCTCTGGGCACCTTACTGCCTAGATTGCATATCATACAAAGATGACACAATACTCTGTCCTCCTTCTCCTTGACCTGTCCTCTGCCTTCGACACCGTTGACCACTCCCTTCTGTTGCAAACTCTCTCATCTCTTGGCATCACTGACCTGGCCCTCTCCTGGATCACATCATACCTCACAGACCGGACATTCAGCGTCTCCCACTCCTGCACCACCTCCTCGTCTCATTCCCTCTCTGTTGGTGTCCCGCAAGGCTCTGTCCTAGGACCCCTGCTCTTCTCTATCTACACTTTTGGCCTGGGACAGCTCATAGAGTCCTATGGCTTTCAGTATCACTCCTACGCTGATGACACACAAATCTACCTCTCTGGTCCAGACATCACCACCTTACTATCTAGAATCCCACAATGTCTATCTTCTATATCATCCTTCTTCGCCTCTCGCTTTCTTAAACTTAACATGGATAAGACAGAATTCATAATCTTTCCCCCATCTTGTTCAACCCCCCCTACAGACCTATCTATCACGATCAATGGCTGCACATTATCCCCAGTCAACAAAGCCCGCTGCCTTGGAGTGATCTTGGATTCTGCCCTTTCCTTCCGACCGCACATCCAAGCCCTTTCCACCACCTGCCGTCTCCAACTCAAAAACATCTCCCGCATCCGCGCTTTCCTTAACTTTGAATCTGCGAAAATACTTGTACATGCCCTCATTATCTCCCGCCTAGACTACTGCAACATTCTCCTCTGTGGCCTTCCATCTAGCACTCTCGCACCCCTCCAATCTATCCTCAACTCTGCTGCCCGACTAATCCACCTCTCACCCTATTATTCCTCTGCCTCTCCCCTTTGCCAATCCCTTCACTGGCTCCCCATTGCCCAACGAATTCACTTCAAAGTACTTACAAATACATACAAGGCCGTCCATAACCTGTCCCCTCCCTACATCTCTGAGCTAATTTCCCGATACACCCCCACACGCACTCTCCGATCCTCACAAGACCTCCTTCTCTCCTCTCCTCTTATTGCCTCTTCCCACAATCGACTCCAGGATTTCTCCCGTGCATCCCCCATACTCTGGAACTCGCTACCCCAACATATCAGACTCTCACCTACAGTGGAATCCTTCAAAAGAAACCTGAAAACCCACCTCTTCAGACAAGCCTACAACCAGTGACCCTGCTGCCTCTATACCGCCATGACCAACTTAACCCGCACCTACTGTGTCCTTCTCCCATACCATGTAGATTGTAAGCCCACACGGGCAGGGCCCTCTCTCCTTCTGTACCAGTTTAACTCATTTTGTTTATGATTAGTGCAATTGTCTGTATTATGTATGTGCACCCCTTATCATATGTACAGCGCTATGGAATGAATGGCGCTTAAATAATAAATAATAATAATAATAATAATGAAGCTTGCAGGCAGCTTTATGTACTGCCCTTGCGCAATATTTTTCTGCAAAGCTGAAGAAGGCAAGTGTGGGCAGCGTTACCTAGCATCAGTGACATAGCAGGGGGGGCAGCTGCAACGGGCACTGATGGGGGCATGGAGTCTCAGCCTAGGAGAGGCGTGCTTCGGCTCTGCTGGAGGGCGGGCCCGGGCACTGGGTGGGGGTGTTCTTGGCCACCGTTGAAAGAAAATATTGCCCCTCTGGGCACCTTACTGCCTAGATTGCATATCATACAAAGATGATTTTTACAAGATAGAAAACAAGAAACACCGAATTAAAGTTACATCAGGGAAGGAGGTGTTATGTTCTACATGGCAATAGTTTTACTTTAATAGTGATAATCCATGTGACAGATTTCCTTTAAAGAATAATGAATTAAGATGTGCATTTTTTGGTGTCTCTACTTGGTTTGAAGCCATTTTTTGTGACAAATTTACAAAATGTTACACACCGTTTGTTAGATTTGTCACACAAAGTACTTACACATTTTGCAGTCCAAAGCCTATCATATTTATTATGAAGGTTCCAGCAGTTTGTTACTTCATCAGGGGAGTGGAGTGCATCCTGCACTATTTTCAAAAAGTCTCAATGATACATCTGGATAAAAATGTTGCTCCGACCACAACACATCTGAACGCCCCTTAGTAAATGCAAACTGCCAAGAATGGCACAAACTATCTGAAAAATGGCACAAATACATCATAATTGGTGCAAATGCCTACTCTACCAACAAAACAAGCAATGTCACTCCACTTTTCTGGCACAGTGAACTTGATACATTATTCCCTTAGCTGTGCCATATTTATCAAAGTGGCTCCTGTTGCATGATAAATTTGGTGCACCTTTAAACACTTTTATCTAACTTTACATCACCTATTTGTTGGCAAACATTAGTGCATCTTAAAGTGAATCTGTCAGCAGATTTGTACCTATGAAACTGGCTGACCTGTTACATGTGCACCTGGCAGCTGAAGGAACCTTTGTTAGTCCCATGCTCATATGTGCTTGCATTGCTGAGAAAAATGATGTTTTACTATAAGCAAAGCTAAATGCGGATTTTGGCTTGAATTGGCCAAAGAAACTGGGTCCCTCTTGTTGCTGCTCTCCGGAAGGGATGGTAAGGTGTGGTGCACCCCAATGGGAAATAAGTCCAGAGAGTTAGGGTCTGCAGTAAACCAGTGTGCTTCTTTACTGCAGAATTTCGGGTGCAAAACAACATAGACGAGTCATGGGCTGGCTTCTCCAGTCTCTCCATGGCAGAAGAAGGGTTTGATGCTGAGGAAAGGTCCGATCTCTCTCTTTCTCTCTCTTTCTCTCTCTTTCTCTCTCTTTCTCTCTCTTTCTCTCTGCCCATGGTCTGTAACTCAGTAGTCTGGGTGGCTCCTTGGTCACAGGGCTGGTAACCCATGGTCTGTGGCTCAGTGTCCCTATCTCAGCATCTTCTTCTGCTCAATCATGCAGGTTGGCAGTTTTCTCTTCCAAGAACTGGTCCCTAACTGCAGAACACTAGGGGCTCTGACTGCTCTCCTTATATACAATTTCTGGTTAAACGAGACCCCTCTAGTGGGAATGGTGGAGTGAAAAAACTCATCACAAACAGATACAAAGTTACAACTCCCGTTTGTCATAGACTTACATTAAAACTTCAATAATACACAATGGCAATGCACAGCAGTTTTTTCAGACATAACATAACTAAACCATATATTGAAAAGGTCAGTCTGTCTGGTTTTGGTGGTAAACAAGTCTGTTTTTTGCCTCCAAAACATGTTCTTCTTTAAACCGTATGGTAGCTATGGAAAATTGCCAGCTTCTAATTCAAAGTCTCAAAAGTCTCTCAGTGTTCATTAACCCTTTTGTACAGTTTTCTCCAATAAACTTAACTTTTCACTCTAAATTTGTAATCGCTTACTTAGAGTATATCATGGTCCATGCACACATAAAAAGTTTCATCCTATTCCTTCTTGGTGCTTTATTTTTTGTCAATGAGTATATTATGCACATAGAACTTTAAAACATACCCTTCACATAAAAAACAACAACAATGTGTTTCACTACTCTTCCAGAATTGTAGCTAGAATTTTCCTTATCTTGGACAAAGATTCACTTAGCCCTGCACCCAGATACCGTGGCAAAGCAGCGTGGTTTGTTGCGCCTCCTGGCACCCAGCACCAGTTCCATCTCAGCTATGTCCCTATGTACCATAACAGACTTGAGACTTTATTTAAGTTGATGTGTTTGTGTTACTTTTATCTTGTAGGTTTCAGTTCCTTTTGAGTCCCATTTCTGTATCTTAAAGAGAAATGATGGCAATATTAAACTGGACAAGCTCTTGTCATACTTTGAACAGATTGTCAATGCATTGCAGTATTTACATTCCCAAAATATACTGCATTGTGATTTACGCTGCAGTTATATCTATATTGATGACATAAAGGTATGTATTTCTTGCTGCAAAATATCTAGGCTGTTATGTGTTCTGCATATTTGTAGTAAATAATGCTATATTAATGAAATATTGCCATTGCACAAAGCTGTTACATGATTCCTTTGAAATTCGATTCAGGTTCATATTGTAGTCCATAAACTAGTTAATATTGGCATACAGTAGTAGTAGAATTCAATCTATTTGGTAAAGTTTTCAAGCTAAAACTAGGGGTAATAAGCATCAATCAACAATATAGCAAATCTTGGGAAATTTACATGGGCAAATAACTGGATAGGTTATGTGGCTGTTCTTTACATTATTGTTGGCATCTCACCGGTCGATATGCTGCCAACAGAAGATAATTCTTATGCTGGCATAACAGATCAGATCAACCAACAAACGGGCATTTGCTCAATTGTTGACTGCTTGGAGGTTCCTCTAAATCGGCCATCGATCAGGAACAAATATTGTTTTGAGCCAATAATTGGCCCATGGGAAAGCCCCTTAAAAGAGTTTTATGGTAAAAATTATATTTTAACTAGTGATGAGCGGCAGGGGTCATATTCGAATTCGCTATATTTCGCAAATATTTTTAGAATATTCGTCGAATATTCGAAAATTCACGATTTTTTTTGCTCGAAAAATCGGCAAGGTAATGATTGTGTAATATGCGAATTTTCGGATTCGATTTTTATTGCAAATTTTTCAACTTACAACTATTAGACAAAGAAGATTATAGCACTATATTAGCTAAATTCCTCTATATTCGTTTTTTCGAATATTCGCTATATTGCTATAACTTCGTTTTTTTAAATATTTGTAATATTCTAAAACAAGAATATATAGCAATATAGCGAATATTTGAAAAAAATGAACATAGAGCAATTTAGCTAATATAGTGCTATAATCTTCTTTCTCTAATAGTTGTAATTTTTTTCAGATTCAGATTGGAAAAAAATTACAACTATAAAAAAAAAGATTATAGCACTATATTAGTTACATTGCTCTATATCCGTTTTTTTTTGAATATTCGCTATAAAACACCTCAAAAAGGAGTGCACCGTTAATCTAATTATATTGTGCAATCAGTAAAACAAGGTACAGTTACTCCTTCTAACTGTCCTTGTACCAAACTTCTGCCTGACAACTGGCTTTCTATTATCTGCTCTAAACTTAGCCTCTTCCTTGTTCAGACCAATTGCTGCCTGACCTGTCCTTGGACTGCCTGAACCACTTGGTCTTTCTTACTGGTGTCTCTGACCCCTGTGGGTCAGCTACCAACTATACCAGGACTATCTCAAGAGGTAGTGTCTTAGTGGCTCCCCTGCATCGAAGACCAGATCCCTATACAGGAGTTAGGGGGTGAAAACCAGGGGACTACCAGGTTATCATCCTTACAGGTAGTCCAAAGTCAAACTTGTTATTTGCTACAGTGGGTCCACACCCACTGCCCGTAACATGTTGCGTAATACAAAACATAGAACATTGCGGAATATCCCAATATATGAGTTTGGTTGCCGAACAGCTGACAAATTAAAGGGAACCTGTCACATTGAACGTGCGTTTGACCTGAAGGCATTATGTTATAGAGAAGGAGGAACTGAGCAGATTGATATATAGTTTTAAGGGAAATGATTCAGTATAACTTGTAAAATACTTATTTATATCCATGATCATTCTAGGCTTTGAAGTCAAGGAGTTGGTCCTATCAATGATTGACAGCCTTCCCTCTATGACTGTGTATACAGAGATAGCTGTCAATCACTGATAGGCTATATTGCTATAACTTAGTTTTTTCGAATATTCGTAATATTCTAAAGCAAGAATATATAGCAATATAGCGAATATTCGAAAAAACTAATATACAGCAAAATTCGCAAACACTACTACTCCTAAAGTCAAGTATATTGCCCACAAGCTAGAAGCAGGAAGGGATCATGTGTACTGATTAAAAAATAAATAAAAAATTGACAAAAATCGAAAAAAAAAATGGAATCTTCGAATTTACGAATATATATAACTATAGTCGAAATATTTGCGAATTTTCGAAGTACCTATATTCGCAATAAAAATTCAAAATTCGAATATTCGTGATCAACACTAATTTTAACAAGATCCTGCAGCATGACCCATGAACCAGAAGATTCATACTTACCTACTCCATGCAGCTCTGGTCCTCCTGTCAGGGATATAAAGCAAATGCTTATTATTGTTGGCATCTCACCGGTCGATATGCTGCCAACAGAAGATAATTCTTATGCTGGCATAACAGATCAGATCAACCAACAAACGGGCATTTGCTCAATTGTTGACTGCTTGGAGGTTCCTCTAAATCGGCCATCGATCAGGAACAAATATTGTTTTGAGCCAATAATTAACCTATGGGAAAGCCCCTTGAAAGAGTTTTACGGTAAAAATTATATTTTAACAAGTTCCTGCAGCATGACCCATGAACCAGAAGATTCATACTTACCTGCTCTATGCAGCTCTGGTCCTCCTGTCAGGGATATAAAGCAAATGTTTTATATAAAAGAAAGGATCAAAGGAAAAAATTCTAAGGGAATTGATCCCAGAGGTGGACATATAAAACACCTCAAAAAGAGTGCACCGTTAATCTAATTATATTGTGCAATCAGTAAAACAAGGTACAAGCGTCTATGCAAAAATATAAATGATTTATTATACAATAACTTAGAATACAAACAAAGCTTAATCAATATAAAATTCAATAATATGCAATAACACGCAGTAATATGTAGTGCCCTAAATTCGCCACTAGATGGCTCTAACATAAATTCCAGCGTTCCTTATTACCTCTCAAACATAAAATGTAATATAACCGTCTCAACCACAATTATTAGATATACTATCAGTTGACACAGTAAATTCAATAGTGATTAGGGTAGATACGAACCCTTGCTCTGCTCAAACTATGACCAATCTCGGATATCGGGTATTATTGCGACACAACAGTAAATACAATAGTGATTAGGGTAGATACAAACCCTTGCTCTGCTCAAACTATGACCAATCTCGGATATCGGGTAGTATTGCGACACAACTTATAAATTATCAGGCCTGATATTGACTATGGAATGCGAATATTCCAATCAGAGAGTTTCTCCAATATCAATATTAGATCTTTTATTCAGTAATATGCATCTTTACTGAATAGTGATAATATTGATGTAGCACTTTTAACATTATATATCCGTACTAAAGCAGGGAGTTACTAAATATCAGGCCAATTAATTCAATCAATACTACAAATAATAAAGTTATACGTTACCAGAGAATGCAGATGATTTGCAGAGTCTAAGGGAAGTCAGTTCTAAAGTTCCCTTAGACTCTGCATATCATCCGTTCTGATCATCAGGATTTTTCTCCTGGGGTCTCTCCTTTCTTTTCTTTCTTTCTTTCTTGTCTGTGGTTTATTATCAAAAACTATTCAGTTAGACCCATCTTCCCAACTTGGAGTTTCCCAATCATTGTCGGTGTACATATGATAATGACTGTGATGTCACTGCCCAGAATGCATTTCTGCTGTTGGTGTAATGTTACTTATTTATACCTAGGTGGCACTATTGAATAAGCTATTAGCATCATTACCAGTAAGGGTTAAATGTCCAGGTCTGACTTCATCTTGCATTCCATACACATAACATATGGAATCCTAAATCCGAGCTACAGGGATTAACTTTGACACATGTACTAATTAAAGCATAGACATTAGGGTACCAGTTTAGACACCTCCCAAACCATCAAATTTATGGTACTGATAAGAATATATTGGACCTTGTACTATCACAGACATGTGTGTCTCCTCTGTCACTTCAACAGGTGATTTATTGTTAGTTAAAATAACACCGCCTTCCCCGAATGGGGACTGATTAACAAAGTCTATGATTAACATTCTTCTCATCATGTTTTAGGAGTGTATGCGTTCCTAGTGAGAAATATATAAGATAATAGATGCATTGACGTCCTTCATAATATTTAACAATATAAAACAATACATATGTTCTATTGATTATCTTATACAACAATAAATAAGGTTCATTATATATGTATACAGACACTATAGATTTTCTGCATCACAAATATACATCAACTGTAGGGGTAAATAGTACCAGATTCATTGATTATCTAAGTCATAAATCTATAGTAGACAAGAATGACTCTTCTCAGACTGGTACATGTATTGAGAAGAAACCTTATGAACATAAGCTGTCCTTTCCATGAACCTCTCTCAGCTGACTTTAAAATACATACACAATGGTGAATATATCACAATATGGCCTCTTATATACAATCAAATCCACTATAATTAAGATATTTAGATATAAATGTTATATACCTATGAAAAAGCACAACACTCCTTGCCGCCTCCACTCTCTCCATCTTCCAGTCAGGGCACTGTTTAAATACGGTGATCCATGGACATGGTCACGGGCACTGCTGCAGTCAATGACTGGCTTCAGCAGTGATATGCTGCTTGTGGCCACATCACCCCTGAGCCAGTCATTAGATAGGATAGGTCATCAGTATAAAACAGTCGGAAACCCATTTTAAATAGAGTGCTGGTGATCTCTCTGCTATTGTGAATGGAAGCTATCTTAAGCCTCTTTGCACCCATGGGGAATGGTCTGTGGGTTTGGCGAGTTGACAGTTCTTGTGTATTGAAGGTGGTAAATAGGCACGACAGTGTGACAACAGTTTTTGAGGAGCTAATTCAAAAGTGACAATCAATATGGCTGCACTTCCTGTTGCCATTTTTGAAACACAAAATGGCATTTTAATTGTAAAGTAGCATAACCTTTGGATATGATTATTTTTATTAACTATGTGCTCATTCATAAAGGGAACTTTAAAGCTTGGACATTTTGGAAGAGCAGTTCTTCTGGAAAAGAATCAATCTTATGTTTTAAAAATGATGCCTCCTGATGCCGTACTCTGGTAAAGTATCTTTTGGTAAACATGTTTTTTTTTCCACTGTCTAAAAGTTCTGAAGTATTTTTAAATTTTGGGGGTACAAGGAAAATTTCTTCCTTTTGCTCATGCAGCTGTGAATTGCTATAGGGAATCTGTTCATATAATCCCTAGAGTATCAGAACATGTGTGATGATTGCTACTGCTTCTGTGCTCCCTCTCTTCCTGGGTGGAAATCCCAATCATTGGCATCTTCTGCAGGCTTACGCCTGCGCTACTAGGCCTCCTAGCCTGTCTCTTAGAATGCACACGTGTTTTCTCTCAGCCATTTAAAATGCCAGTGCGTGCACATCTAAATTCTTCCCCAGCCTATGGCTACAGGTTTCCAGGTATTTTAGACACCTTCCTCTGTGGGACAGTGCTTGAGCATTAGGTTCCTAGTTTCTAGTTCACCAGCAAAGGTGCATTACTCCTTCTAACTGTCCTTGTACCAAACTTCTGCCTGACAACTGGCTTTCTATTATCTGCTCTAAACTTAGCCTCTTCCTTGTTCAGACAAATTGCTGCCTGACCTGACCTTGGACTGCCTGAACCACTTGGTCTTTCTTACTGGTGTCTCTGACCCCTGTGGTTCAGCTACCAACTATACCAGGACTATCTCAAGAGGTAGTGTCTTAGTGGCTCCCCTGCATCGAAGACCAGATCCCTATACAGGAGTTAGGGGGTGAAAACCAGGGGACTACCAGGTTATCATCCTTACAGGTAGTCCAAAGTCAAACTTGTTATTTGCTACAGTGGGTCCACACCCACTGCCTGTAACATGTTGCGTAATACAAAACATAGAACATTGCGGAATATCCCAATATATGAGTTTGGTTGCCGAACAGCTGACAAATTAAAGGGAACCTGTCACATTGAACGTGCGTTTGACCTGAAGGCATTATGTTATAGAGAAGGAGGAACTGAGCAGATTGATATATAGTTTTAAGGGAAATGATTCAGTATAACTTGTAAAATACTTATTTATATCCATGATCATTCTAGGCTTTGAAGTCAAGGAGTTGGTCCTATCAATGATTGACAGCCTTCCCTCTATGACTGTGTATACAGAGATAGCTGTCAATCACTGATAGGACCGCCTCCTTGAATACAAAGCCCAGTATGAGCAGGAATTTAAAGGAATAAATCACAAGTTTTACTGAATCTTTTCCTATAAAAATATATATTAAGTTCCATTTACACGTCAGTATTTTTATTTTCCAGATTTTCATCCCGTTTTTGCAAATCCATATTTATGCAAAAACCTTCAATTTTTACCAATTGTACTTCTGCATCTGTTCTGTTTTTCCGCAAAAAAATGGAAGGAGGAATATATGTTAGAAATATTTTTTTTTTTAGTACCCTATTTCCTGGAAACAGATCCGCAATTGCAGATGACATGCTGATCACATATTAATGCATTTTGCATGTCATCCGCATTTTTGCGGACCCATTGACTTCAATGGGACCACGGACCGCATTTTGCAGACAATAGTAGGACAAGCTCATAATGGAATGAAAAACGGATGCGGACAGATATCCGCAATTTTTGCAGGGCCATTGAAATGAATAGGTCTGCATTCTGTTCCGCAAATTTGCTGAACAAATGCGGATTACAAAATACTGATGTGTGAATGGACCCTTAATCTGCTCAGCTCCTCCTGCTCTATAACATGCTGCCTGCAGATTACTTCACATTTTCATTGTTATAGGTTTCCTTGGCTAGCAGAAACTATGGGTATTTCTTTGTTTTGTAAGCATTACATATGCAAAGTACTGATACTATATAACTGTACTGTATTATACTGATTTTATGCAGACAGCAAATTTGCAATTTGTATTAGACCAGTGCATGTCATCATACTTCAGAATGTTTATAAAGTAAAGTTGTCACATTCTTGAATGTAACAGGTCAGCAAATGAAGTGAAAACTAACGGGATGTACTCACAAGCATCCGACATCTTTAATTTGGCATCAGTGTTCTGGGAAGCATTGAACACTCAGAATAAAATCCTTCCAGGGTCTCAGGTAAAGTATTTTCTAACTACAGTGGTCCCTCAAGTTACAATATTAATTGGTTCCAGGACGAACATTGTATGTTGAAACCATTGTAACTTGAGTAATCGGTTCCAAATGCCCAAAATGTCATCCAAGATGAGAGAAAAATCAAGATTTAAGAAAAATAAGCAGATAACTAAGACAGATAAACAAGTCCTTCCATATAACAGTCAGGAATAGCTGCTAAATAGTAACTAATACAACTGTTATACTAGAGTCTGGTTTTAACTTACGGTAGGATGGGTCAGAAAAGACCATTTTTACAGCATGTTGAAAATATTGTATCCTGAGTAGAGTTGAGCGAACACCTGGATGTTTGGGTTCGAGAAGTTCGGCCGAACTTCCCGGAAATGTTCGGGATCCGAACTCGACCCGAACTTCGACCCGAACCCCATTGAAGTCAATGGGGACCCAAACTTTTCGGAACTAAAAAGGCTGTAAAATAGCCCAGGAAAGGGCTAGAGGGCTGCAAAAGGCAGCAAAATATAGGTAAATCCCCTGCAAACAAATGTGGATAGGGAAATGAATTAAAATAAAAATAAAATAAATTAAAATTAACCAATATCAATTGGAGAGAGATCTCATGGCAGAGAATCAGGCTTCACGTCACCCACCACTGGAACAGGCCATTGTCAGATATTTAGGCCCCGGCACCCAGACAGAGGAGAGAGGTCCCATAGCAGAGAATCAGGCTTCAAGTCATAGCAGAGAATCAGGCTTCAAGTCATAGCAGAGAATCAGGCTTCATGTCATAGCAGAGAATCAGGCTTCACGTCACCCACCACTGGAACAGGCCATTGTCAGATATTTAGGCCCCGGCACCCAGACAGAGGAGAGAGGTCCCATAGCAGAGAATCAGGCTTCATGTCATAGCAGAGAATCATGCTTCATGTCACCCAACACTGGAACAGGCCACTGTCAGATATTTTTAGGCCCCGGCACCCAGACAGAGGAGAGGTTCATTCAACTTTGGGTTGCCCTGCAATAGAATGGTAAAATGAAAAAAAAAAAGGATTGAATGAGGACGTGCCCTGGAGTACAATAATATATGGTTAAGGGGAGGTAGTTATAAATGTCTAATCTGCACAAGGGATGGACAGGTCCTGTGGGATCCATGCTTGATTCATTTTTATGAACCTCAGCTTGTCCACATTGGCTGTAGACAGGCGGCTGCGTTTGTCTGTAATGACGCCCCCTGCCGTGCTGAATACACGTTCAGACAAAACGCTGGCCGCCGGGCAGGCCAGCACCTCCAAGGCATAAAAGGCTAGCTCTGGCCACGTGGACAATTTGGAGACCCAGAAGTTGAATGGGGCCGAACCATCAGTCAGTACATGGAGGGGTGTGCACACGTACTGTTCCACCATGTTAGTGAAATGTTGACTCCTGCTAACACGTTCCGTATCAGGTGGTGGTGCAGTTAGCTGTGGCGTAGTGACAAAACTTTTCCACATCTCTGCCATGCTAACCCTGCCCTTAGAGGAGCTGGCCGTGACACAGCTGCGTTGGCGACCTCTTGCTCCTCCTCTGCCTTCCACTTGTTCCCCTGTGACATTTGGGAATGCTCTCAGTAGCGCGTCTACCAACGTGCGCTTGTACTCGCGCATCTTCCTATCACGCTCCAGTGCAGGAAGTAAGGTGGGCACATTGTCTTTGTACCGGGGATCCAGCAGGGTGGCAACCCAGTAGTCCGCACATGTTAAAATGTGGGCAACTCTGCTGTCGTTGCGCAGGCACTGCAGCATGTAGTCGCTCATGTGTGCCAGGCTGCCCAGAGGTAAGGACAAGCTGTCCTCTGTGGGAGGCGTATCGTCATCGTCCTGCGTTTCCCCCCAGCCACGCACCAGTGATGGGCCCGAGCTGCGTTGGGTGCCACCCCGCTGTGACCATGCTTCATCCTCATCCTCCTCCACCTCCTCCTCATCCTTGTCCTCCAGTAGTGGGCCCTGGCTGGCCACATTTGTACCTGGCCTCTGCTGTTGCAAAAAACCTCCCTCTGAGTCACTTCTAAGAGACTGGCCTGAAAGTGCTAAAAATGACCCTCTTCCTCCTCCTCCTCCTCCTCCTGGGCCACCACCTCTTCCATCATCGCCCTAAGTGTTTTCTCAAGGAGACATAGAAGTGGTATTGTAACGCTGATAACGGCGTCATCGCCACTGGCCATGTTGGT
Source organism: Bufo gargarizans (assembly GCF_014858855.1). Classification (NCBI taxonomy): domain Eukaryota; kingdom Metazoa; phylum Chordata; class Amphibia; order Anura; family Bufonidae; genus Bufo; species Bufo gargarizans. Next base: position 273,251,976 of record NC_058085.1, on the reverse strand, counting down.
GGAGTACTCGAAACAGCGCAACAGGGTACACAGGTCTCGCATGGAGGCCCAGTCATTGGTGGTAAAGTGGTGCTGTTCCGTAGTGCGACTGACCCGTGCGTGCTGCAGCTGAAACTCCACTATGGCCTGCTGCTGCTCGCACAGTCTGTCCAGCATGTGCAAGGTGGAGTTCCACCTGGTGGGCACGTCGCATATGAGGCGGTGAGCGGGAAGGCCGAAGTTACGTTGTAGTGCAGACAGGCGAGCAGTGGCAGGATGTGAACACCGGAAGCGTGCACAGACGGCCCGCACTTTATGCAGCAGCTTTGACATGTCGGGGTAGTTGTGAATGAACTTCTGCACCACCAAATTCAGCACATGCGCCAGGCAAGGGATATGCGTCAAACCGGCTAGTCCCAGAGCTGCAACGAGATTTCGCCCATTATCGCACACCACCAGGCCGGGCTTGAGGCTAACCGGCAGCAACCACTCGTCGGTCTGTTGTTTAATACTCCGCCACAACTCCTGTGCGGTTTGGGACCTGTCCCCCAAACATATGAGTTTCAGAATGGCCTGCTGACGTTTACCTCGGGCTGTGCCGAAGTTGGTGGTGAAGGTGTGTGGCTGACTGGATGAGCAGGTGGAAGAAGAGGAGGAGGAAGCCGAGTAGGAGGAGGAGGCAACAGGAGGCAAAGAATGTTGCCCTGCGATCCTTGGCGGCGGAAGGACGTGCGCCAAACAGCTCTCCGCCTGGGGCCCAGCCGCCACTACATTTACCCAATGTGCAGTTAAGGAGATATAGCGTCCCTGGCCGTGCTTACTGGTCCACGTATCTGTGGTTATGTGGACCTTGCCACAGATGGCGTTGCGCAGTGCACACTTGATTTTATCGGATACTTGGTTGTGCAGGGAAGGCACGGCTCTCTTGGAGAAGTAGTGGCGGCTGGGAACAACATACTGTGGGATAGCAAGCGACATGAGCTGTTTGAAGCTGTCTGTGTCCACCAGCCTAAATGACAGCATTTCATAGTCAAGTAGTTTAGAAATGCTGGCATTCAGGGCCAGCAATCGAGGGTGGCTAGGTGGGAATTTACGCTATCTCTTAAATGTTTATGAGAGGGAGAGCTGAACGCTGCCGTGTGACATGGTTGAGATGCTTGGTGACAGAGGTGGTGGTGTTGGTGGTACATCCTCTGTTTGCTGGGCGGCAGGTGCCAACGTTCCTCCAGAGGCGGAGGAAGAGGCCGAGGCGGCAGCAGCAGAAGAGGTAGCAGGGGGAGTCTGAGTGAGTTCCTTGTTTTTAAGGTGTTTACTCCACTGCAGTTTATGCTTTGCATGCAGGTGCCTGGTCATGCAGGTTGTGCTAAGGTTCAGAACGTTAATGCCTCGCTTCAGGCTCTGATGGCACAGCGTGCAAACCACTCGGGTCTTGTCATCAGCACATTGTTTGAAGAACTGCCACGCCAGGGAACTCCTTGAAGCTGCCTTTGGGGTGCTCGGTCCCAGATGGCGGCGGTCAGTAGCAAGCGGAGTCTCTTGGCGGCGGGTGTTCTGCTTTTGCCCACTGCTCCCTCTTTTGCTACGCTGTTGGCTCGGTCTCACCACTGCCTCTTCCTCCGAACTCTGAAAGTCAGTGGTACGACCTTCATTCCATGTGGGGTCTAGGACCTGATTGTCCCCTGCATCGTCTTCCACACAGTCTTTCTCCCTGACCTCCTGTTCAGTCTGCACACTGCAGAAAGACACAGCAGTTGGCACCTGTGTTTCATCATCCGAGACGTGCTGAGGTGGTATTCCCATGTCCTCATCATCAGGAAACATAAGTGGTTGTGCGTCAGTCTATGTCTTCCACCGCTGGGGAAGGGCTAGGTGGATGCCCTTGGGAAACCCTGCCAGCAGAGTCTTCAAACAGCATAAGAGACTGCTGCATAACTTGAGGCTCAGACAGTTTCCCTGATATGCATGGGGGTGAGGTGACAGACTGATGGGCTTGGTTTTCAGGCGCCATCTGTGAACTTTCTGCAGAAGACTGGGTGGGAGATAATGTGAACATGCTGGATCCACTGTCGGCCACCCAATTGACTAATGCCCCACCAAATATCGCTGTAAATTCTGGCGTCTACTGGGACCTGAGGTAGTTGGTACACTAGGACGTGTGGCTGTGGCAGAACGGCCATGTCCTCTCCCAGAACCAGAGGGTCCACTAACACCACCACGACCATGTCCAGGCCGCGTCCCTTACTAGATGTTTTCCTTATTGTTACCGTTCACCACAATAAGAAAAAAATTATTTGGCCCAATGTATTGAATTCAAATTCAGGCCTTTTTTACAGGCACCTAACACTATCTGGCTATCTATTTAGGTACCGTATTACACTAATACAGGCAGTAACGACAGATTTAGCTGAATATAAATTGTAGGCCTAGTATTTAGGCCCTGGATGACAGGTATACGTTTACGGACAGAATTAGACTTGGAGATGCGCGGTAGCGTGTGAAGTTATTGAGGAGGTCCCTATCAGCACCTTCAATGTAATATACCCTTTTATGGATAGTTTTAAATTTGGCCTGATACAGCAGAAACCACAGATTTAGGGAATTGCTAAGTTGGGAATTGTATTTCAACCCAGAAAAAAAACTGTGCTTTGGCGGACACCAAATAACTTGACCAGCCACAGCAATAACCACAGATTTAGCTGAATATAAATTGTAGGCCTAGTATTTCGGCCCTGGATGACAGGTATCCCTTTTTCAGACAGAATTAGACTTGGAAATGCACGGTAGCGTGTGAAGTTATTGAGAATGCCCCTATCAGCACCTTCAATGTAATATACCCTTTTATGGATAGTTTTAAACTCGGCCTGCTACAGCGGGAAACCACTGATTTAGGGAATTGCTAATTTGGGAATTGTATTTCAACCCAGAAAAAAATATATCCTTTGCCAGACAGCAGACGGTATTACAATTGGCTAGCCACAGCTGAAACACCAGATTTAGGGTACTGCTATTTTGGCAATTGTATTTCACCCCTCAATAAAATAGTAAGCACAGCCAAGCCACTGATATAGGATATAGCAAAAAAAAAAAAAAACACTATTGGTTAAATGTACTTGGTGGCAGCTTGTGCTGGCGCACCACAAGACACAAAATGGTCGCCGATCACCTCAGAAAAAAGTGACAGAAAAACGCTCTGGGCAGCCTAAAAACAGTGAGCATTTAAATAGCAGAGGTTGAATGATTCAAAGCTGTAGATTGATCACTTCATTAAGTGTTTTGGAAGAGTAAGGGCCGCTTCACACGAGCGGATGCCGTGCGTGGCATCCGCTCCGTGAAAGAGTGCCAAGACCCGCTGCAGACTGCAGAGGCACGGAGCAGTAACATGACTGTTAATGCTCCGTGCCTCTCTGTTATCTCTTTACTTCGAAATCACAGTTGTCACTGTGATTTCGAAGTAAAGAGATCACAGAGAGGCACGGAGCATTAACAGTCATGTTACTGCTCCGTGCCTCTGTAGTCTGCAGCGGGTCTTGGCACTCTTTCACGGAGCGGATGCCACGCACGGCATCCGCTCGTGTGAAGCGGCCCTAAATCCCTGCCTAATCTCGCCCTAACAGCAGCAGCTGCATCCTATCCCTACACTGATCAGAGCAGAGTGATGTGCGGCGCTACGTGACTCCAGCTTAAATAGAGGCTGGGTCACATGATGCACTGGCCAATCACAGCCATGCCAATAGTAATGGCCTCTTGGGGCAAGTAATATGACGCTTGTTGATTGGCTGCTTTGCAGCCTTTCAAAAAGCGCCAAGAAAGCGCCGAACCCCGAACCCGGACTTTTACGAAAATGTTCGGGTTCGGGTCCGTGTCACGAACACCCCAAAATTCGGTACGAACCCGAACTATACAGTTCGGGTTCGTTCATCCCTAATCCTGAGGCCATTGTATCTTGAGGAATCACTTTATTTTTTTAACATGTTGTACATATAGGGCATATCCAGTGTCTTTCATGTGGAAGTTGAGAATACCTCTAATCCAGCACTGGACAATGATTTGAATTGAAATTACTTTGTAGCTTCTGCCATGCATGCTGTTCTCATTTCTTTATATCTGGCTTTGCAGAGAATCCCAAATATTTTCACCATCAGTGTGAAGTTTTCCCAACTCCCCACCATTCCAGGTGAATTTTCAGGATGAGCAGTTGTGTCTTTATGCTCAAGTAATAACATTGTTCCTAGAGATGGCGATCTGCCATCTTAACTGACAAGTTTGGCGAGGCACAGGTAAGTCCTTACCTGTGCCTGTGTGCGCGCGAGCCGGTCTGAAATGAAATGCGGTCTCTGGGAGCAGGCCGTTCCGAGAACGGACCCCAGAGGCTGTTCTCGGAACTGCCTGCTCCCGGACTTGTCAGTTAAGATGGCAGATCGCATGTGTTCGCTGGCGAACACTGTGAACTGGCTATCACTGTTCCTAACCATGATGTCACATCTCTAATTGGCAGATTTTCCCAGGGGGCAGGGTCCAGAAGGGTCTACTTGCTATAATGTTCTCCCAAACTCAAAAAATTCTGTACACAGTACTCATGATGATCTAGCACAATGTTCTGGGTGAACTTCCCATGTTCTCCCATCTGCTGCTCACTGAGGGACAAGTACAGGCTGCTTGCCTACAGATTACCCCTCCAGATGTAGTAGTATTAGTCAGTGGCGTGCACAGGAGGAGGGGCAGGGGCGGTCCGCCCCCGATGCCGGCTCTCAGGTTGTGCGAGAGCCTAGAAGCAATGAGTGCTTCCATCAATATAGATGGAAGCATTCACTGCTGGAGCGCAGGGAGCTGTGGTCCTGTCACTCAGCTCCCTGCGCTCTGTCTCTCCCGCACTGAATGGTCTTCTCTCTGCTCCACCATTCAGCCTGTAGGCACAGATCGTGCTGCTGGCCTGTGTGGGTGGAGCCTGAAGCATTAAAATCTATATAAGCTCCGCCCACACCGTGCTGCAGAGCGATCTGTGTCTCCAGGGGAGAGAGATGTGAGCTTCAGGAAAGGGACAAGGTGAGTAGGTACTGTGTTTGTTTGTTTTTTTAATTAACAGAGGGCATTTCTACCATGGTGAGGGCACAGAGGGTATTTCTACCATAGAGGGGGCACAGAGTGGAAAATTACTACAAAGGGGGAACAGAGGGCATTACTACTACAAAGGGGGCACAGAGGGCATTATTACTACTACAAAGGGGCACAGAGGGCATTATTACTACAAAGGGGGCTCAAAGGGCATTACTACTAGAAAGGGGGCACAGAGGGCAATACTACCACAAAGGGGGCACATAGGGCAATACTACTACAAAAGGAATATAAATAAAAGAAACACTCCAGTACCTTGCCTGTATTATCAGCGTCGCTGGTCCAAAATGTAAAGTGGGCAATGTTCACACAAACACTCAATGCGTTTTCAGGGCAGGACTGCGCTGCTATTTTAGCAATGCAGGATTCTTCACTCTAGCACAGAACCATCCGCATATTTGGACACAGATAACCAAATCACCCTCCACAGATGCACTCCTTTCCTCCAGCACACTCCTGTGGGATATCGAGAGATCGCACTGATAGTTACTCACAAAATCAATCTTGATTAAAAGCTTGTCAAAATCATAAAACACCGTCGCCTACTCCTGCCCGACCCGGGTTTCGCTTTCGCGATTAACCCCAAAAGCGAAACCCAGTTCGGGCAGGAGTAGGCAACTACAGTTGTTACAGTTCATAAATACAGCAAAAGCAATAATCCAGATGTTGGTATAACTGGAATTCCTTATAACAGGTCTGGTAATTGTCAGGTGAGGAGTTCTCTTAATGCTGTTACTTTACAGGCAAAGAATAGGTAAATTTGCACTAAGTCCACTTTCTGGCACTCAGGTACTGAATATAATGATTTCCTATTTATCTTGAGCAATCCAATAAGGGCATTCTCCTTCCTGACAGGCAAACTCTCTGTTACATTATTTGATGCAGGAAGCTCTCCTGAAATATTCAGGTCCACTATGTCTCAGAAGGCGTTTAGTGTAAAAGGATAATTCTGTGCACTAATTATCCAGTTGTGTCCAGGTACCTTTAAGTTCCTCATAGTCACTTGTGCTGGTGAAGTCCCTTGGCTAGACTCTTGGTTGGTCCTCTCCAGGCTTGATCAGGGCCCAGAGGAAAGAAAGGCTGCTACATTGTGGAACTTGCCTGTTCTCCTCCTCCATTAACTTCCATCTCCTCTCTCAACTTGAACTACTTCCTTCCACTTCCTCTTACTCTCTCCTAAGTCAGCAAGCCCCAAGCTATATATATTATGTAGCACCAGCACCACCTAGGGGCAAATAGATGTAAGAACAGTGCCAGACTGATATTAGGAAAATACAATACATTAATACAATTAATTATACGGAAATTTAAGGGGACCACTTGTACAGACATAAGTTGGACGCTGCATACTTTACTCTGCATAAGATAACTGTGTCTCCTCTCCTGCAGCAACATGTAAGTTTGCTTTGGAGACCAAGGCATGCTCAAGTGCTGCTGCGACAGTTATAGGATGTTCCTCCTTTATCGATCAGTCTGCTGCTGTGCGGAAGGACACCTTGACTAAGCTGTGGGAGTTCAAAAAGTTGGTGGCTATGCAGCTTTATAGTGAATAAAACAGTTAGGGACCTGGGTTCTGCTACGTCTGCATTCAAGCAAATAGCATTAAACAGCATTGATGCTAAGTGCAGTAAAGGTTTTCTACATCTCTGGTGACTTAGGAAAGTGAAGTGGCAATGTCAGTATTTCTGGTGGTTTATGACAGTGAAGGTGTTGCCCAGGGTTTTTTAAGTTATGGCCTTTCCTTGGGTTAGGCCAATACTAGCTGATTATTGGGGGTCCAATACCATGCACCCCCACTGATCAGCTGGTCTGTTAGGCTTCTTGGCAGCTATTGACTTCAATGGAAGCAGCACTGTAGTAGTGAGCTAACTCTGCTACAGTGTTGCTGGTGCTGTGTAGCCCCTGCACTGACTTCTGTCGATGAATCTACATGTCTGATCAGCTAGTGGTGGCCTATCCTGAGCCATCGCTTTTAAAACCCTGGGCAATCCCTTTAATGTCTGTTTATCTGATGGTCTATGGCAGTAATGGTGTTTGGGTCAACATCCCTTGTGATCTAGGAAAGTGAAATAGTTAATGTCAGAATCCCTTCTGACCTAGGGCATTGGAGAGGTTAAAGTCCTGGTTATACTTGGTGGTCTAGGACAGTATGGGGTTAAATCTAGTATCTCTGATAGTCTACAGCAATTAAGAGGTTAATGTGACTACAGGTCCTTCTAAAAAAATTAGCATATTGTGATAAAGTTCATTATTTTCTGTAATGTACTGATAAACATTAGACTTTCATATATTTTAGATTCATTACACACCAACTGAAGTAGTTCAAGCCTTTTATTGTTTTAATATTGATGATTTTGGCATACAGCTCATGAAAACCCAAATTTCCTATCTAAAAAAATTAGCATATTTCATCCGACCAATAAAAGAAAAGTGTTTTTAATACAAAAAAAGTCAACCTTCAACTAATTATGTTCAGTTATGCACTCAATACTTGGTCGGGAATCCTTTTGCAGAAATGACTTCTTCAATGCGGCGTGGCATGGAGGCAATCAGCCTGTGGCACTGCTGAGGTGTTATGGAGGCCCAGGATGCTTCGATAGCGGCCTTAAGCTCATCCAGAGTGTTGGGTCTTGCGTCTCTGAACTTTCTCTTCCCAATATCCCACAGATTCTCTATGGGGTTCAGGTCAGGAGAGTTAGCAGGCCAATTGAGCACAGTAATACCATGGTCAGTAAACCATTTACCAGTGGTTTTGGCACTGTGAGCAGGTGCCAGGTTGTGCTGAAAAATTAAATCTTCATCTCCATAAAGCTTTTCAGCAGATGGAAGCATGAAGTGCTCCAAAATCTCCTGATAGCTAGCTGCATTGACCCTGCCCTTGATAAAACACAGTGGACCAACACCAGCAGCTGACATGGCACCCCAGACCATCACTGACTGTGGGTACTTGACACTGGACTTCAGGCATATTGGCATTTCCCTCTCCCCAGTCTTCCTCCAGACTCTGGCACCTTGATTTCCGAATGACATGCAAAATTTGCTTTCATCCGAAAAAAGTACTTTGGACCACTGAGCAACAGTCCAGTGCTGCTTCTCTGTAGCCCAGGTCAGGCGCTTCTGCCGCTGTTTCTGGTTCAAAAGTGGCTTGACCTGGGGAATGCGGCACCTGTAGCCCATTTCCTGCACACGCCTATACACGGTGGCTCTGGATGTTTCTACTCCAGACTCAGTCCACTGCTTCCGCAGGTCCCCCAAGGTCTGGAATCGGTCCTTCCTCAATCTTCCTCAGGGTCCGGTCACCTCTTCTCGTTGTGCAGCGTTTTCTGCCACACTTTTTCCTTCCCACAGACTTCCCACTGAGGTGCCTTGATACAGCACTCTGGGAACAGCCTATTCGTTCAGAAATTTCTTTCTGTGTCTTACCCTCTTGCTTGAGGGTGTCAATGATGGCCTTCTGGACAGCAGTCAGGTCGGCAGTCTTACCCATGATTGCGGTTTTGAGTAATGAACCAGGCTGGGAGTTTTTAGAATCTTTTGCAGGTCTTTAGAGTTAATTAGTTGATTCAGATGATTAGGTTAATAGCTCGTTTAGAGAACCTTTTCGTGATATGCTAATTTTTTTTAGATAGGAATTTTGGGTTTTCATGAGCTGTATGCCAAAATCATCAATATTAAAACAATAAAAGGCTTGAACTACTTCAGTTGGTGTGTAATGAATCTAAAATATATGAAAGTCTAATGTTTATCAGTACATTACAGAAAATAATGAACTTTATCACAATATGCTAATTTTTTTAGAAGGACCTGTATACCTGGTCTTCTAGTGCAGTGAGAGGATTAATTCTCAATAATGAATGAATTGATAATTCACTTTAAAAAATCCTTTATTAATCACTGCTTAAAATGACAATCATAAAAAGTGGAGGAATCCCCATAAAAGAAGAGAAAAGCATATAAGAAGGGACATCAGACTACTAGCCAGTAACAGTACAATAGATATTGAATACAGTACACATTCTTTGGTATAATTCAGACGTATGCGCCGTCTATTACCAACAATTAAGCCCATAGTGTTGTATGAAATGGCATACAAAGAGTCAACACAAGTTAAATTAAAGAAACTGCCCCCTAATACAATGTCTTCCACTTACCCAACGCTTTTCACAAATGTGCTTCATCGGGGATAAGCAATAGGCTATTTGTAGTAAACTCAATTGCAATTGACTATTTGCCTCATGCCTTCAATCCTGGCCGGTCATAAAAATATACAAAGAGCCTCCGACATTCTTTAATTGTTGGTAAAATAAAGTATTTTTACTTTTTCTTTAACAGCGAATGTATGAAAATCTTCTGAAACCTCCTGATTCATGGCAGTATTGTATGAATAAATTAATGGACTGTATGAAGGAATGCTGGAACATTAATCCTACAAAAAGACCTACACTTGATTCTATTAGTACAATTATCAAAGAGTTGAAGCAGGAAGCCCAAAGGTACTGTATGTCTTATGTCTTATGTAAATGCCACTTAATAATGCAAATAGAATTCTTTATTAGCTATCGGAATTCAAAATTGATGGGTTTGTCCAGGACCCTGAAACTTTTTTTGCATGGCCAGGCATGGTGTATAAATGAAAAATAAAACAAAAAACACTCACCTGGCCTGGTTTTCCCGATTCCTGTGGAGCAGCTCCTTTCCATCACTTCCAGTCCTTGCTGGGCTGAAAGTGTGATGTCCTGACTCCCCTGCATGTTGCTGCTGACAGCCAATCAATGGCCTCAGAGGTCACATGCGCAGGCATGACAGATCACCACTGAGGCCACTGATAGGCTGGCAGCAGGGATATGCAAGGCGGCACTCGCCCCTGTATCCAAAAGAAGCTCTTTACTCCTCCGTGGAGATCAAGGGGAATTTTAGGTGTGGTAATTGTTTATTCTGCAGGTATAACTCTGAGTAAAGGTCTTATTTTTGGAGGGATTTAGCATAAGGTAACCAGCTTAATTTCATGTAGGAGCACATTCGTAGTATATCTGGTAATGTGTCAATGTGGATGCTTTTACATTGGCAAAATAATAAGATGCATGTTCAGGGAACATATTAACTCAAAAAAGTCAGGAAAAGGGTGCCCCAGATTGATTGAACACGTGAGAGATGAACACGGTTGGGACCTAGGATCCCTAAGTTTTGCAGGTATTGAGTTGGTGCTGAACCCACCAAAAGGGGGCGATAAACATCGCCTCTTGCTACAAAGAGAAGCGAGGTGAATTACGCTGTTCAGAGCCATGGGCCCCTTAAGACTAAATGACAAAAATGACTTGGGTGTATTCTTATAATGTAGAAGTGTTACCAATTTACATATGTGGTTATTTGTTCATGTTGTTTTTAATAAATGTCATCTTGGAGGTAACGCCATGGATCTCTATGGCGACCCCTGGTGGTGACGTATAAATGTGGCATGTGCGTGATGACGACAGTGGCCCGAGGAAGCACGCAAGCGCGAAACGGCCGTCGCTGCTTTTAGATTGTGTGTGAGCTGTCTGCCCCAGCCTATGTTTCTTGATCTCCATGGAGGAATAAAGAGCTTCTTTTGAATACAGTGGTGAGTGCCGCCTGCTTTATTCTTTCTACATTACTCTAAATGCTTGAGCACCGCGACACTGTGTGACACGTATGGTCTACAACGCCTGTATCCATTTGTCTATGGGAAACAATAGCTGTGTTTAATACAGGGATATACAAGGAGTCGGCACCTCATACTTCTGGCCAGAAGTAATAAGATGATCAGTATTCTTCACTTGTCAGTAAGTTCTTTTGTTACGACTGGTCGTTGTTAGAGTTGAGCGAACACCTGGATGTTCGGGTTCGAGAAGTTCGGCCGAACATCCCGGAAATGTTCGGGTTCGGGATCCGAACCCGATCCGAACTTCGTCCCGAACCCGAACCCCATTGAAGTCAATGGGGACCCGAACTTTTCGGCACTAAAAAGGCTGTAAAACAGCCCAGGAAAGAGCTAGAGGGCTGCAAAAGGCAGCAACATGTAGGTAAATCCCCTGCAAACAAATGTGGATAGGGAAATGAATTAAAATAAAAATTAAATAAATAAAAATTAACCAAAATCAATTGGAGAGAGGTTCCATAGCAGAGAATCTGGCTTCCCGTCACCCACCACTGGAACAGTCCATTCTCAGATATTTAGGCCCCGGCACCCAGGCAGAGGAGAGAGGTCCCGTAACAGAGAATCTGTCTTCATGTCAGCAGAGAATTAGTCTGCATGTCATAGCAGAGAATGAGGCTTCACGTCAGCCACCACTGCAACAGTCCATTGGCATATATTTAGGCCCAGCACACACACAGGCAGAGGAGAGAGGTCCCGTAACAGAGAATCTGGCTTCATGTCAGCAGAGAATCAGTCTGCATGTCATAGCAGAGAATCAGGCTTCACGTCAGCCACCACTGCAACAGTCCATTGTCATAAATTTAGGCCCAGCACCCAGGCAGAGGAGAGAGGTCCCGTAACAGAGAATCTGGCTTCATGTCAGCAGAGAATCAGTCTTCATATCATAGCAGAGAATCAGGCTTCACGTCACCCACCACTGTAAGAGTCAATTTTCATAAATTTAGGCCCAGAACCCAGGCAGAGGAGAAAGGTCCCGTAACAGACAATCTGGCTTCATGTCAGCAGAGAATCAGTCTTCATATCATAGCAGAGAATCAGGCTTCACGTCACCCACCACTGTAAGAGTCAATTTTCATAAATTTAGGCCCAGAACCCAGGCAGAGGAGAAAGGTCCCGTAACAGACAATCTGGCTTCATGTCAGCAGAGAATCAGTCTTCATATCATAGCAGAGAATCAGGCTTCACGTCACCCACCACTGTAAGAGTCAATTTTCATAAATTTAGGCCCAGAACCCAGGCAGAGGAGAAAGGTCCCGTAACAGACAATCTGGCTTCATGTCAGCAGAGAATCAGTCTTCATATCATAGCAGAGAATCAGGCTTCACGTCACCCACCACTGTAAGAGTCAATTTTCATAAATTTAGGCCCAGAACCCAGGCAGAGGAGAAAGGTCCCGTAACAGACAATCTGGCTTCATGTCAGCAGAGAATCAGTCTTCATATCATAGCAGAGAATCAGGCTTCACGTCACCCACCACTGTAAGAGTCAATTTTCATAAATTTAGGCCCAGAACCCAGGTAGAGGAGAAAGGTCCCGTAACAGACAATCTGGCTTCATGACAGCAGAGAATCAGTCTGCATGTCATAGCAGAGAATCAGGCTTCACGTCAGCCACCACTGCAACAGTCCATTGTCATAAATTTAGGCCCAGCACCCAGGCAGAGGAGAGAGGTCCCGTAACAGAGGATCTGGCTTCATGTCAGCAGAGAATCAGTCTGCATGTCATAGCAGAGAATGAGGCTTCACGTCAGCCACCACTGCAACAGTCCATTGGCATATATTTAGGCCCAGCACACACACAGGCAGAGGAGAGAGGTCCCGTAACAGACAATCTGGCTTCATGTCAGCAGAGAATTAGTCTGCATGTCATAGCAGAGAATGAGGCTTCACGTCACCCACCACTGCAACAGTCCATTGGCATATATTCAGGCCCAGCACCCAGGCAGAGGAGAGAGGTCCCGTAACAGAGGATCTGGCTTCATGTCAGCAGAGAATCAGTCTGCATGTCATAGCAGAGAATCAGGCTTCACGTCAGCCACCACTGCAACAGTCCATTGTCATAAATTTAGGCCCAGCACCCAGGCAGAGGAGAGAGGTCCCGTAACAGAGGATCTGGCTTCATGTCAGCAGAGAATCAGTCTGCATGTCATAGCAGAGAATCAGGCTTCACGTCAGCCACCACTGCAACAGTCCATTGTCATAAATTTAGGCCCAGCACCCAGGCAGAGGAGAGAGGTCCCGTAACAGACAATCTGGCTTCATGTCAGCAGAGAATTAGTCTGCATGTCATAGCAGAGAATCAGGCTTCATGTCAGCCACCACTGCAACAGTCCATTGGCATATATTTAGGCCTAGCACACAGGCAGAGGAGAGGTTCATTCAACTTTGGGTAGCATCGCAATATAATGGTAAAATGAAAATAAAAATAGGATTGAATGAGGAAGTGCCCTGGAGTCCAATAATATATGGTTATGGGGAGGTAGTTAATGTCTAATCTGGACAAGGGACGGACAGGTCCTGTGGGATCCATGCCTGGTTCATTTTTATGAACGTCAGCTTGTCCACATTGGCTGTAGACAGGCGGCTGCGTTTGTCTGTAATGACGCCCCCTGCCGTGCTGAATACACGTTCAGACAAAACGCTGGCTGCCGGGCAGGCCAGCACCTCCAAGGCATAAAAGGCTAGCTCTGGCCACGTGGACAATTTAGAGACCCAGAAGTTGAATGGGGCCGAACCATCAGTCAGTACGTGGAGGGGTGTGCACACGTACTGTTCCACCATGTTAGTGAAATGTTGCCTCCTGCTAACACGTTGCGTATCAGGTGGTGGTGCAGTTAGCTGTGGCGTGTTGACAAAAGTTTTCCACATCTCTGCCATGCTAACCCTGCCCTCAGAGGAGCTGGCCGTGACACAGCTGCCTTGGCGACCTCTTGCTCCTCCTCTGCCTTGGCCTTGGGCTTCCACTTGTTCCCCTGTGACATTTGGGAATGCTCTCAGTAGCGCGTCTACCAACGTGCGCTTGTACTCGCGCATCTTCCTATCACGCTCCAGTGCAGGAAGTAAGGTGGGCACATTGTCTTTGTAGCGTGGATCCAGCAGGGTGGCAACCCAGTAGTCCGCACAGGTTAAAATGTGGGCAACTCTGCTGTCGTTGCGCAGGCACTGCAGCATGTAGTCGCTCATGTGTGCCAGGCTGCCCAGGGGTAAGGACAAGCTGTCCTCTGTGGGAGGCGTATCGTCATCGTCCTGCCTTTCCCCCCAGCCACGCACCAGTGATGGACCCGAGCTGCGTTGGGTGCCACCCCGCTGTGACCATGCTTCATCCTCATCCTCCTCCACCTCCTCCTCATCCTCGTCCTCCTCGTCCTCCAGTAGTGGGCCCTGGCTGGCCACATTTGTACCTGGCCTCTGCTGTTGCAAAAAACCTCCCTCTGAGTCACTTCGAAGAAACTGGCCTGAAAGTGCTAAAAATGACCCCTCTTCCTCATCCTCCTCCTCCTCCTCCTGGGCCACCTCCTGTTCCATCATCGCCCTAAGTGTTTTCTCAAGGAGACATAGAAGTGGTATTGTAACGCTGATAACGGTGTCATCGCCACTGGCCATGTTGGTGGAGTACTCGAAACAGCGCAACAGGGCACACAGGTCTCGCATGGAGGCCCAGTCATTGGTGGTGAAGTGGTGCTGTTCTGTAGTGCGACTGACCCGTGCGTGCTGCAGCTGAAACTCCACTATGGCCTGCTGCTGCTCGCACAGTCTGTCCAGCATGTGCAAGGTGGAGTTCCACCTGGTGGGCACGTCGCATATGAGGCGGTGAGCGGGAAGGCCGAAGTTACGCTGTAGCGCAGACAGGCGAGCAGCGGCAGGATGTGAACGCCGGAAGCGCGAACAGACGGCCCGCACTTTATGCAGCAGCTCTGACATGTCGGGGTAGTTGTGAATGAACTTCTGCACCACCAAATTCAGCACATGCGCCAAGCAAGGGATGTGCGTCAAATTGGCTAGTCCCAGAGCTGCAACGAGATTTCGCCCATTATCACACACCACCAGGCCGGGCTTGAGGCTCACCGGCAGCAACCACTCGTCGGTCTGTTGTTCAATACCCCGCCACAACTCCTGTGCGGTGTGGGGCCTGTCCCCCAAACATATGAGTTTCAGAATGGCCTGCTGACGTTTACCCCGGGCTGTGCTGAAGTTGGTGGTGAAGGTGTGTGGCTGACTGGATGAGCAGGTGGAAGAAGAGGAGGAGGAAGCCGAGAAGGAGGAGGTGGCAACAGGAGGCAAAGAATGTTGCCCTGCGATCCTTGGCGGCGGCAGGACGTGCGCCAAACAGCTCTCCGCCTGGGGCCCAGCTGCCACTACATTTACCCAGTGTGCAGTTAGGGAGATATAGCGTCCCTGGCCGTGCTTACTGGTCCACGTATCTGTGGTTAGGTGGACCTTGCTACAGATGGCGTTGCGCAGTGCACACTTGATTTTATCGGATACTTGGTTGTGCAGGGAAGGCACGGCTCTCTTGGAGAAGTAGTGCCGGCTGGGAACAACATACTGTGGGACAGCAAGCGACATGAGCTGTTTGAAGCTGTCTGTGTCCACCAGCCTAAATGACAGCATTTCATAGGCCAGTAGTTTAGAAATGCTGGCATTCAGGGCCAGGGATCGAGGGTGGCTAGGTGGGAATTTACGCTTTCTATCAAATGTTTGTGAGATGGAGAGCTGAACGCTGGCGTGTGACATGGTTGAGACGCTTGGTGACGGAGGTGGTGGTGGTGGTGTTGGTGGTACATCCCCTGTTTGCTGGGCGGCAGGTGCCAACGTTCCTCCAGAGGCGGAGGAAGAGGCCGAGGCGGCAGCAGCAGAATAGGCCGAGGCGGCAGCAGCAGAAGAGGTAGCAGGGGGAGCCTGAGTGACTTCCTTGGTTTTAAGGTGTTTACTCCACTGCAGTTCATACTTTGCATGCAGGTGCCTGGTCATGCAGGTTGTGCTCAGGTTCAGAACGTTAATGCCTCGCTTCAGGCTCTGATGGCACAGCGTGCAAACCACTCGGGTCTTGTCGTCAGCACATTGTTTGAAGAAGTGCCATGCCAGGGAACTCCTTGAAGCTGCCTTTGGGGTGCTCGGTCCCAGATGGCGGCGGTCAGTAGCAGGCGGAGTCTCTTGGCGGCGGGTGTTCTGCTTTTGCCCACTGCTCCCTCTTTTGCTACGCTGTTGGCTCGGTCTCACCACTGCCTCTTCCTCCGAACTGTGAAAGTCAGTGGCACGACCTTCATTCCATGTGGGGTCTAGGACCTCATCGTCCCCTGCATCGTCTTCCACCCAGTCTTGATCCCTGACCTCCTGTTCAGTCTGCACACTGCAGAAAGACGCAGCAGTTGGCACCTGTGTTTCGTCATCATCAGAGACATGCTGAGGTGGTATTCCCATGTCCTCATCATCAGGAAACATAAGTGGTTGTGCGTCAGTGCATTCTATGTCTTTCACCGCTGGGGAAGGGCTAGGTGGATGCCCTTGGGAAACCCTGCCAGCGGAGTCTTCAAACAGCATAAGAGACTGCTGCATAACTTGAGGCTGAGACAGTTTCCCTGGTATGCATGGGGGTGATGTGACAGACTGATGGGGTTGGTTTTCAGGCGCCATCTGTGCGCTTTCTGCAGAAGACTGGGTGGGAGATAATGTGAACGTGCTGGATCCACTGTCGGCCACCCAATTGACTAATGCCTGTACCTGCTCAGGCCTTACCATCCTTAGAACGGCATTGGGCCCCACCATATATCGCTGTAAATTCTGGCGGCTACTGGGACCTGAGGTAGTTGGTACACTAGGACGTGTGGATGTGGCAGAACGGCCACGTCCTCTCCCAGCACCAGAGGGTCCACTAACACCACCACGACCATGTCCACGTCCGCGTCCCTTACTAGATGTTTTTCTCATTGTTATGGTTCACCACAACAACAAATATATTATTTGGCCCAATGTATTGTATTCAAATTCAGCGGGATATAAATTTGAGGCCTAGTATTTAGGCGCTGGGTGACCGGTATGGATTTAGTGACAGAATTAGACTTGGAAATGCACAGAAGCGTGTGTGTGAAGTTATTCTGAATGACCCAATGTGCACCTTGAATATTATATACCCTTTTTGGGATAGATTTCAAATAGCTCTGATATAGCAGGAACCACTAAATTATGAAATTGCTAAATTGGGAATTGTACTTCAACCCAGAACAAAAAATGTGCTTTGACGGGCACTAAATAACTTTCCCAGCTACAACAGGACAGCGGTAACGAGAGATTTAGAGGGATTTAAATTTGAGGCCTAGTATTTAGGCGCTGGGTGACAGGTATGGGTTTAGTGACAGAATTAGACTTGGAAATACACAGTAGCGGGTGTGTGTGAAGTTATTCTGAATGACCCAATGTGCACCTTCAATATTATATACCCTTTTTGGGATAGATTTCAAATAGCTCTGATATAGCAGGAACCACTAAATTATGAAATTGCTAAATTGGGAATTGTACTTCAACCCAGAACAAAAAATGTGCTTTGACGGACACTAAATAACTTTCCCAGCTACAACAGGACAGCGGTAACGAGAGATTTAGAGGGATTTAAATTTGAGGCCTAGTATTTAGGCGCTGGGTGACAGGTATGGGTTTAGTGACAGAATTAGACTTGGAAATGCACAGAAGCGTGTGTGTGAAGTTATTCTGAATGACCCTATGTGCACCTTCAATATTATATACCCTTTTAGGGATAGATTTCAAATAGCTCTGATATAGCAGAAACCACTAAATTATGAAATTGCTAAATTGGGAATTGTACTTCAACCCAGAACAAAAAATGTGCTTTGACGGACACTAAATATCTTGCCCAGCAACAACAGTACAGCGGTGGGTAACGAGAGATTTAGAGGGATTTAAATTTGAGGCCTAGTATTTAGGCGCTGGGTCACCGGTATGGATTTAGTGACAGAATTAGACTTGGAAATGCACAGAAGCGTGTGTGTGAAGTTATTCTGAATGACCCTATGTGCACCTTCAATATTATATACCCTTTTAGGGATAGATTTCAAATAGCTCTGATATAGCAGAAACCACTAAATTATGAAATTGCTAAATTGGGAATTGTACTTCAACCCAGAACAAAAAATGTGCTTTGACGGACACTAAATATCTTGCCCAGCAACAACAGTACAGCGGTGGGTAACGAGAGATTTAGAGGGATTTAAATTTGAGGCCTAGTATTTAGGCGCTGGGTCACCGGTATGGATTTAGTGACAGAATTAGACTTGGAAATGCACAGAAGCGTGTGTGTGAAGTTATTCTGAATGACCCTATGTGCACCTTCAATATTATATACCCTTTTAGGGATAGATTTCAAATAGCTCTGATATAGCAGAAACCACTAAATTATGAAATTGCTAAATTGGGAATTGTACTTCAACCCAGAACAAAAAATGTGCTTTGACGGACACTAAATATCTTGCCCAGCAACAACAGTACAGCGGTGGGTAACGAGAGATTTAGAGGGATTTAAATTTGAGGCCTAGTATTTAGGCGCTGGGTCACCGGTATGGATTTAGTGACAGAATTAGACTTGGAAATGCACAGAAGCGTGTGTGTGAAGTTATTCTGAATGACCCTATGTGCACCTTCAATATTATATACCCTTTTAGGGATAGATTTCAAATAGCTCTGATATAGCAGAAACCACTAAATTATGAAATTGCTAAATTGGGAATTGTACTTCAACCCAGAACAAAAAATGTGCTTTGACGGACACTAAATATCTTGCCCAGCAACAACAGTACAGCGGTAACGAGAGATTTAGAGGGATTTAAATTTGAGGCCTAGTATTTAGGCGCTGGGTGACAGGTATGGGTTTAGTGACAGAATTAGACTTGGAAATACACAGTAGCGGGTGTGTGTGAAGTTATTCTGAATGACCCAATGTGCACCTTCAATATTATATACCCTTTTAGGGATAGATTCCAAATAGCTCTGATATAGCAGGAACCACTAAATTATGAAATTGCTAAATTGGGAATTGTACTTCAACCCAGAACAAAAAATGTGCTTTGACGGACACTAAATATCTTGCCCAGCAACAACAGTACAGCGGTAACGAGAGATTTAGAGGGATTTAAATTTGAGGCCTAGTATTTAGGCGCTGGGTGACAGGTATGGGTTTAGTGACAGAATTAGACTTGGAAATACACAGTAGCGGGTGTGTGTGAAGTTATTCTGAATGACCCAATGTGCACCTTCAATATTATATACCCTTTTAGGGATAGATTCCAAATAGCTCTGATATAGCAGGAACCACTAAATTATGAAATTGCTAAATTGGGAATTGTACTTCAACCCAGAACAAAAAATGTGCTTTGACGGACACTAAATATCTTGCCCAGCAACAACAGTACAGCGGTAACGAGAGATTTAGAGGGATTTAAATTTGAGGCCTAGTATTTAGGCGCTGGGTGACAGGTATGGGTTTAGTGACAGAATTAGACTTGGAAATACACAGTAGCGGGTGTGTGTGAAGTTATTCTGAATGACCCAATGTGCACCTTCAATATTATATACCCTTTTTGGGATAGATTTCAAATAGCTCTGATATAGCAGGAACCACTAAATTATGAAATTGCTAAATTGGGAATTGTATTTCAACCCAGAACAAGAAATGTGCTTGAACGGACACTAAATAACTCGCCCAGCTACAGCACTAGGGACAGATTTAGCTGGATATAAATTTGAGGCCTAGTATTTAGGCGCTGGGTGACCGGTATGGATTTAGTGACAGAATTAGACTGGGATATGGCCAAAAAATAAACAGACTATTGCTGGTTAAATGCACTTGGTGTGACAGCTTCACCCTGATGTAGGCTTTAGCCAAAAAACAACCACACCATTGAGGGTTAAATGCACTTGGTGACAGGCGCAGCTTGCCCCTGATTTTGTATATGGCCAAAAAATGAACAGACTATTGCTGGTTAAATGCACTTGGTGTGACAGCTTCACCCTGATGTAGGCTTTAGCCAAAAAACAACCACACCATTGAGGGTTAAATGCACTTGGTGACAGGCGCAGCTTGCCCCTGATTTTGTATATGGCCAAAAAATGAACAGACTATTGCTGGTTAAATGCACTTGGTGTCACAGCTTCACCCTGATGTAGGCTTTAGCCAAAAAACAACCACACCATTGAGGGTTAAATGCACTTGGTGACAGGCGCAGCTTGCCCCTGATTTTGTATATGGCCAAAAAATGAACAGACTATTGCTGGTTAAATGCACTTGGTGTGACAGCTTCACCCTGATGTAGGCTTTAGCCAAAAAACAACCACACCATTGAGGGTTAAATGCACTTGGTCGCAGCTTGTGCTGGCGCACCACAAGACACAAAATGGCCGCCGATCACCCCAGAAAAATGAGACTGACAAACGGTCTGTGCAGCCTAAAAACAGTGAGCAATTGAGGATCAGCAGCTCAATGATCCACAGCTGCAGATCGATCAGTTAATCAAGTCCTTTGGAGGAGTTAATCTGCCTAATCTCGCCCTACTGTCGCAGCCGCAACCTCTCCCTACGCTAATCAGAGCAGAGTGACGGGCGGCGCTATGTGACTCCAGCTTAAATAGAGGCTGGGTCACATGGTGCTCTGGCCAATCACAGCCATGCCAATAGTAGGCATGGCTGTGATGGCCTCTTGGGGCAAGTAGTATGACGCTTGTTGATTGGCTGCTTTGCAGCCTTTCAAAAAGCGCCAAGAAAGCGTCACAAAAGCGCCAAGAAAGCGACGAACACCGAACCCGAACCCGGACTTTTACGAAAATGTCCGGGTTCGGGTCCGTGTCACGGACACCCCAAAATTCGGTACGAACCCGAACTATACAGTTCGAGTTCGCTCATCCCTAGTCGTTGTGTAATGGCTGCATTGTGGGATTTCACTCAGTTATGTCACTACAACAGATTACAAAATAGGCTGTGATATTTACTTTCTTTGACAACTGTCACTCCAATCAGGACACTCCCAACTACATACTACCCTGTTTGAGAAGTCTTTTTTGCGCATCCTCCACCCCCCTTCCCAACATACCTCCACAACCATGCACGACCACCCCTCAATTCACCATTACGGGACTTTCAAAAATAGCTGAGCACTGGTTATTTTCAAAAGTTCCATAGCAGTGAATGGAGAGGACACCGTGTGTGCACAGAAGTAAGTAGTGGTGCCATACCAAGCTCACCACATGAATACAGCACCAGAACCAAGCTCACCACATGAATACAGCACCAGAACCAAGCTCATCACATGAATACAGCACCAGAACTAAGCTCATCACATGAATACAGCACCAGAAGTAAGCTCATCACATGAATACAGCACTAGAACCAAGCTCATCACATGAATACAGCACCAGAACCAAGCTGATTACATGAATACAGCACCGGAACCAAGTTCATTACATGAATACAGCACTAGAACCAAGCTCATTAAATGAATACAGCACTAGAACCAAGCTCATTACATGAATATAGCACCAGAACCAAGCTCATCACATGAATGCAGCACCAGAACCAAGCTCATTACATGAATACAGCACCAGAACCAAGCTCATCACATGAATACAGCACTAGAACCAAGCTCATTACATGAATATAGCACTAGAACCAAGCTCATTACATGAATACAGCACCAGAACCAAACTCATTACATGAATACAGCACCAGAACCAAGCTCATCACATGAATATAGCACCAGAACCAAGCTGGTTACATGAATATAGCACTAGAACCAAGCTCATTACATGAATACAGCACCAGAACCAAGCTTATTACATAAATCAAGCACCAGAACCAAGCCATACATACATACAGCACCAGAACCAAGCTCGTTACATAAATACAGCACCAGGACCAAGCTTATGAGATAAATACAGCATCAGAGCCAAGCAAGGAACATAAAAATAGCACCAAGCTCATTTCATAATTACAGAACCAAAACCAAACATGGAACATAAATACAGCACCACAACCAGGCTCCTTACAGAAGTACAGCACCAGAACCAATACAATGTATATATACAGTACCAGCTCAAAAACAACTCAATACAGATATCATTTGCATGTTCAGGTTAGTCCTTGACATATAAGTATGTGAAACTACAGATCCCAGCATGGCCTGACCAGGTTTAAAGGTATGCTGGGAGTGGTAGATTAGAAGCCGGATGAATTGTTCTGGTGACTGGATGCCTGGAAAAGGGGACCATTTGGCACCACTTTCAGGAGTGCAGGGTAGTGCGCCTTGTGCGGTTGCGCAGGTCGCACACCCCAAAGGCTGGCCCTGCTCTCAATGTCACCTTAAGGATAATAAAAATTAAATTTTAATGTACAAGATGTAAAATTACATTTTCACTTTTAGCACATTATTTTAAAAAAATATGTGATATTTTACAAACATATCTACTGTTATTAACCACTTAAGGACCACAGGTTTATACCCCCCTAGTGACCAGGCCCTTTTTTACAAATCGGCACTCCACAACTTTAGCGGTTTATTGCTCGGTCATGCAACTTACCACCCAAATGAATTTTACCTCCTTTTCTTCTCACTAATAGAGCTTTCATTTGGTGGTATTTCATTGCCGCTGACATTTTTACTTTTTTTGTTATTAATCGAAATTTAACGATTTTTTTGCAAAAAAATGACATTTTTCACTTTCAGCTGTAAAATTTTGCAAAAAAAACGACATCCATATATACATTTTTCGCCAAATTTATTGTTCTACATGTCTTTGATAAAAAAAAAATGTTTGGGCAAAAAAAAAATGGTTTGGGTAAAAGTTATAGCATTTGCAAACTATGGTACAAAAATGTGAATTTCCGCTTTTTGAAACAGCTCTGACTTTCTGAGCACCTGTCATGATTCCTGAGGTTCTACAATGCCCAAACAGTAGAAAACCCCCACAAATGACCCCATTTCGGAAAGTAGACACCCTAAGGTATTCGCTGATGGGCATAGTGAGTTCATAGAACTTTTTATTTTTTGTCACAAGTTAGCGGAAAATGATGATGATTTTTTTTTTTTTTTTTTTCTTACAAAGTCTCATATTCCACTAACTTGCGACAAAAAATAAAAAATTCTAAAAACTTGCCATGCCCCTCACGGAATACCTTGGGGTGCCTTCTTTCCAAAATGGGGTCACTTGTGGGGTAGTTATACTGCCCTGGCAATTTAGGGGCCCAAATGTGTGAGAAGTACCTTGCAATCAAAATGTGTAAGAAATGACCGGTGAAATCCAAAAGGTGCACTTTGGAATATGTGCCCCTTTGCCCACCTTGGCAGCAAAAAAGTGTGACACATCTGGTATCGCCGTACTCAGGAGAAGTTGGGGAATGTGTTTTGGGGTGTCATTTTACATATACCCATGCTGGGTGAGAAAAATATCTTGGTCAAATGCCAACTTTGTATAAAAAAATGGGAAAAGTTGTCTTTTGCCAAGATATTTCTCTCACCCAGCATGGGTATATGTAAAATGACACCCCAAAACACATTCCCCAACTTCTCCTGAGTACGGCGATACCACATGTGTGACACTTTTTTGCTGCCAAGGTGGGCAAAGGGGCACATATTCCAAAGTGCACCTTTCAGATTTTGCAGGCCATTTTTTACACATTTTGATTGCAAAGTTCTTCTCACACATTTGGGCCCCTAAATTGCCAGGGCAGTATAACTACGCCACAAGTGACCCCATTTTGGAAAGAAGACACCCCAAGGTATTCCGTGAGGGGCATGGCGAGTTCCTAGAATTTTTTATTTTTTGTCACAAGTTAGCGGAAAATGATGATTTTTTTTTTTTTATCTTTTTTCCTTACAAAGTCTCATATTCCACTAACTTGCGACAAAAAATAAAAAATTCTAGGAACTCGCCATGCCCCTCACGGAATACCTTGGGGTGTCTTCTTTCCAAAATGGGGTCACTTGTGGCGTAGTTATACTGCCCTGGCAATTTAGGGGCCCAGATGTGTGAGAAGAACTTTGCAATCAAAATCTGTAAAAAATGACCGGTGAAATCCGAAAGGTGCACTTTGGAATATGTGCCCCTTTGCCCACCTTGGCATCAAAAAAGCGTCACACATCTGGTATCGCCGTACTCAGGAGAAGTTGGGGAATGTGTTTTGGGGTGTCATTTTACATATACCCATGCTGGGTGAGAGAAATATCTTGGCAAAAGACAACTTTTCCAATTTTTTTATACAAAGTTGGCATTTGACCAAGATATTTTTCTCACCCAGCATGGGTATATGTAAAATGACACCCCAAAACACATTGCCCAACTTCTCCTGAGTACGGCGATACCAGATGTGTCACACTTTTTTGCTGCCAAGGTGGGCAAAGGGGCACATATTCCAAAGTGCACCTTTCGGATTTTGCAGGGCATTTTTTACACATTTTGATTGCAAAGTTCTTCTCACACATTTGGGCCCCTAAATTGCCAGGGCAGTATAACTACCCTACAAGTGACCCCATTTTGGAAAGAAGACACCCCAAGGTATTCCGTGAGGGGCATGGCGAGTTCCTAGAATTTTTTATTTTTTGTCGCAAGTTAGTGGAATATGAGACTTTGTAAGGAAAAAAGAAAAAAAAAGAAAAATCATCATTTTCCGCTAAATTGTGACAAAAAATAAAAAATTCGAGGAACTCGCCGTGCCCCCCACGGAATACCTTGGGGTGTCTTCTTTCCAAAATGGGGTCACTTGTGGCGTAGTTATACTGCCCTGGCAATTTAGGGGCCCAAATGTGTAAGAAGTACCTTGAAATCAAAATGTGTAAAAAATGGCCTGCGAAATCCGAAAGGTGCCCCTTTGCCCACCTTGGCTGCAAAAAAGTGTGACACATCTGGTATCGCCGTACTCAGGAGAAGTTGGGGAATGTGTTTTGGGGTGTCATTTTACATATACCCATGCTGGGTGAGAGAAATATCTTGGCAAAAGACAACTTTTCCCATTTTTTTATACAAAGTTGGCATTTGACCAAGATATTTTTCTCACCCAGCATGGGTATATGTAAAATGACACCCCAAAACACATTCCCCAACTTCTCCTGAGTACGGCGATACCAGATGTGTGACACTTTTTTGCAGCCTAGATGCGCAAAGGGGCCCAAATTCCTTTTAGGAGGGCATTTTTAGACATTTGGATCCCAGACTTCTTCTCACACTTTCGGGCCCCTAAAAAGCCAGGGCAGTATAAATACCCCACATGTGACCCCACTTTGGAAAGAAGACACCCCGAGGTATTCAATGAGGGGCATGGCGAGTTCCTAGAATTTTTTTTTTTTTTGCATAAGTTAGCGGATATTGATTTTTTTTGTTTTTTTTCTCACAAAGTCTCACTTTCCGCTAACTTAGGACAAAAATTTCAATCTTTCATGGACTCAATATGCCCCTCACGGAATACCTTGGGGTGTCTTCTTTCCGAAATGGGGTCACATGTGGGGTATTTATACTGCCCTGGCTTTTTAGGGGCCCGAAAGCGTGAGAAGAAGTCTGGAATATAAATGTCTAAAAATGTTTACGCATTTGGATTCCGTGAGGGGTATGGTGCGTCCATGTGAGATTTTATTTTTTGACACAAGTTAGTGGAATATGAGACTTTGTAAGAAAAAACAAAAACAAAAACAAACAAAAAATGTCCGCTAACTTGTGCCAAAAAAAATGGCTGAATGGAGCCTTACCAGGGGGGGGGGTGATCAATGACAGGGGGGTGATCAATGACAGGGGGGTGATCACCCATATAGACTCCCTGATCACCCCCCTGTCACTGATCACCCCCCCTGTAAGGCTCCATTCAGACATCCGCATGATTTTTTACGGATCCATGGATACATGGATCGGATCCACAAAACGCATGCGGACGTCTGAATGGAGCCTTACAGGGGGGTTATCAATGACAGGGGGTGATCAGGGTAATCACCCCCCTGTCACTGATCACCCCCCCTGTAAGGCTCCATTCAGACATCCGCATGATTTTTTACGGATCCATGGATACATGGATCGGATCCACAAAACGCATGCGGACGTCTGAATGGAGCCTTACAGGGGGGTTATCAATGACAGGGGGTGATCAGGGTAATCACCCCCCTGTCACTGATCACCCCCCCTGTAAGGCTCCATTCAGACATCCGCATGATTTTTTACGGATCCATGGATACATGGATCGGATCCACAGAACACATGCGGACGTCTGAATGGAGCCTTACAGGGGGGTTATCAATGACAGGGGGTGATCAGGGTAATCAGGTTGATCACCCCCCTGTCACTGATCACCCCCCCTGTAAGGCTCCATTCAGACGTCTGCATGATTTTTACGGATCCATGGATACATGGATCGGATCCGTAAAAATCATGCGGATGTCTGAATGGAGCCTGACAGGGGGGTGATCAATGACAGGGGGGTGATCAATGACAGGGGGTGATCAGGGAGTGTATATGGGTGATCACCCGCCTGTCATTGATCACCCCCCTGTAAGGCTCCATTCAGACGTCCGCATGATTTTTACGGATCCATGGATACATGGATCGGATCCGTAAAAATCATGCGGACGTCTGAATGGAGCCTGACAGGGCGGTGATCAATGACAGGGGGGTGATCAGGGAGTGTATATGGGTGATCACCCGCCTGTCATTGATCACCCCCCTGTAAGGCTCCATTCAGACGTCCGCATGATTTTTACGGATCCATGGATACATGGATCGGATCCGTAAAAATCATGCGGACGTCTGAATGGAGCCTGACAGGGCGGTGATCAATGACAGGGGGTGATCAGGGAGTGTATATGGGTGATCACCCACCTGTCATTGATCACCCCCCTGTAAGGCTCCATTCAGACGTCCGTATGCTTTTTGCGGATCCGATCCATGTATCCGTGGATCCGTAAAAATCATACGGACGTCTGAACGGAGCCTGACAGGGGGGTGATCAATGACAGGGCGGTGATCAATGACAGGGGGGTGATCAGGGAGTTTATATGGGGTGATCATGGGTGATCAGGGGTTTATAAGGGGTTAATAAGTGACGGGGGGGGGGGGTGTAGTGTAGTGTAGTGTTTGGTGCGACTGTACTGACCTACCTGAGTCCTCTGGTGGTCGATCCTAACAAAAGGGACCACCAGAGGACCAGGTAGGAGGTATATTAGACGCTGTTATGAAAACAGCGTCTAATATACCTGTTAGGGGTTAAAAAATTCGGATCTCCAGCCTGCCAGCGAGCGATCGCCGCTGGCATGCTGGAGATCCACTCGCTTACCTTCCGTTCCTGTGAGCGCGCGCGCCTGTGTGCGCGCGTTCACAGGAAATCTCGCGTCTCGCGAGATGACGCCTATTGGCGTTAGTGTGACCTGGGAGAGCCGCCGCGATGACGCCTTTCGGCGTTAGCGCGGCGGCAAGCGGTTAAGACTACTAGTGTCACTAACATTACAGTAGAACTGTGAGGAATGCTGGTTTAGCCTTGCTCACGCCTGGAAAGTAGCGTGCCTGACATTTTTTCTACTCAGGGTGTGAACCATTTTGTAGGAGTGTAGTATGCGGAACTCACATTTCTGGCTATTGTGGTGCTGACTAGTGACAAGTGAATCGAAGGTGACGAAGTGCAATTCAATCCTGAATTTCAGGAAAAATTGGATTTGCACAGAATCCGAATTTCCTCACACTTCGTGGTAACGAATCGCATTTTTTCCTCAAATGGCTGCTGCAAGTGTGAGGAGATGGAGCAAGGAACTCTGGGAAGGCAGGATCACCCATAATGCCATGCACGTAGCCAATCAGCAGCCAACCAACCCTGTGATGTCACCGTCCTATAAATACCCTCAGCCATCTTGGATTCTTAACCACTTCAGCCCCCCTAGCTGAAACATCCTTAATGACCAGAGCACTTTTTACACTTCTGCACTACACTATTTTCACCGTATTGCTCGGTCATGCAACTTACCACCCAAATGAATTTTACCTCCTTTTCTTCTCACTAATAGAGCTTTCATTTGGTGGTATTTCATTGCTGCTAACATTTTTACTTTTTTTGTTATTAATTGAAATTTAATGAAAGTTTTGCAAAAAAATGACATTTTTCACTTGATAAAAATAAAATGTTTGGGTAAAAAAATAAATGGTTTGGGTAAAAGTTATAGCGTTTACAAACTATGGTACAAAAATGTGAATTTCCGCTTTTTGAAGCAGCTCTGACTTTCTGAGCACCTGTCATGTTTCCTGAGGTTCTACAATGCCCAGACAGTAGAAAAACCCCACAAATGACCCCATTTCGGAAAGTAGACACCCTAAGGTATTCGCTGATGGGCATAGTGAGTTTATAGAACTTTTTCTTTTTTGTCACAAGCGGAAAATGATGAATTTTTATTTCTTTTTTTTTTTTCTTACAAAGTCTCATATTCCACTAACTTGTGACAAAATATATAAAAACTTCCATGAACTCACTATGCCCATCATGAAATACCTTGGGTGTCTTCTTTCCAACATATAAACTTGAACTTTTTGAACATAACGTTAACTTTTTTGCTTACTGGTGATTTTTTTTTTTTTTTTACCTTTATAGGACAAACCTCTCCTTCCCCATGGGACAATGTGCAAAGCGCAAATCGCCCAAAGATGTGGCAAAGTACATTATGCACTTTGTCCCAGGTGAAAGGAGAGGTTTGCAGCAGCTCTGTGTGAATGGGCCCTAATAGCCCTGTGTGCCTGTCCTCTGAGATGCAATCCCTATGCTAAGTGTACCTGTGTGTGGTACTTCCGGAAACACTCTCCAAAGTATAGGGCAGGGTGGTCAAGGCAGTCAGGACAGAAATAGCGGGTGTCACGCCTTATTCCACTCCTGCTACAGACACAACATCTTTTTCGGGGTGACTGTTGGGTTGAGGTACCGGCAACGACACTGGGGAAATGTCGCTCGTGTAGACGGCTAACTACACTGGTGGATGGGGCCACGGAACCTCCTGGATACAGGAGGTTCTCGATGATCTCTTCCTCTAATTTGAGGAACGATCCTGTTCTCCCAGTCTTACTGTAGAGAACAAAACTATTATATGCAGCCAATTGAATTAAATATACAGACACCTTCTTATACCAGCATCTGGTGCGTCGGGAAACTAAATACGGAGACAACATCTGGTCATTGAAGTCCACCCCTCCCATGAGCAAATTATAGTAGTGGACACAGAGGGGCTTTTCAATGACACTGGTTGCTCGCTCAATTTGGATTGTCATGTCTGCGTGAATGGAGGAGAGCATGTAAACGTCACACTTGTCTCTCCATTTCACCGCGAGCAGTTCTTCGTTACACAAGGCAGCCCTCTCCCCCCTTGCAAGACGGGTGGTAACGAGCCCTTGGGGGAAGCCTGCGCGACTAGTTCGCGCGGTGCCACAGCAATTGTCCACATAAAGATGGTACCCCTTGCCAAATAAGGGTGACACCAAGTCCCAGACTGTCTTCCCACTGCTCCCCAGGTAGTCAGGGCAACCGACCGGCTCCAGGGTCTGATCTTTACCCTCATATATCCGAAATTTGTGGGTATAGCCTGTGGCCCTTTCACAGAGCTTATACAATTTGACCCCATACCGGGCGCGCTTGCTTGGGATGTATTGTTTGAAGCCAAGGCGCCCGGTAAAATGTATAAGGGACTCGTCTACGCAGATGTTTTGCTCAGGGGTATACAAATCTGCAAATTTCTGGTTGAAGTGGTCTATGAGGGGCCGAATTTTGTGGAGCCGGTCAAAAGCTGGGTGGCCTCTGGGACGAGAGGTACTATTGTCACTAAAGTGCAGGAAACACAGGATGGCCTCAAATCGTGCCCTGGACATGGCAGCAGAGAACATGGGCATGTGATGAATTGGGTTCGTGGACCAATATGACCGCAATTCATGCTTTTTGGTTAGACCCATGTTGAGGAGAAGGCCCAGAAATTTTTTTCATTCGGAAACTTGGACTGGTTTCCACCGGAAAGGCTGGGCATAAAAGCTTCCCGAGTTGGCGGATATAAATTGAGTGGCATACCAGTTTGTTTCTGCCACAACTAAGTCCAAGAGCTCCGCAGTCAAGAACAGCTCAAAAAATCCCAGGGCCGAACCGATCTGAGCTGTCTCAACCCGAACTCCAGACTGGGCGGTGAAAGGGGGAACTAATGGTGCGGCTGAAGTTGGGGACTGCCAATCAGGATTTGCCAGCACCTCAGGGACTCTAGGGGGTCTACGGGCCTGTCTGTGCGGTGGCTGCGACGGGGTAACTATTGCACGTGCCACCGTACCAGCTTCAACTGCCCTTCTGGTGCTCGCCACTTCACCATGTTGTACGGCAGTTCTGGTACTAGGTCCAGGGTGGGCTACGCTGCTGGTGTATGCCTCACCACTCTGCTGCCCTTGAAGCGGATCCTGCGCAACCTGTGGTCTAGCAACACGGGGCCGGGTACGCCCGGTGGTATCAGGGACCTCAACCTCCTCACCCGAACTTTGTGTCAGACTGCCACTGCTTTCTACAGGTTCATATTCTGACCCGCTAGATTCATCAGATGAGGGTTCCCATTCCTCATCCGACTGGGTCAGAAGCCTGTAGGCCTCTTCAGAAGAATACCCCCTGTTTGACATTTGGACTACTAAATTTAGGGGTATTCCCTGAGACTACCCAAGAAAAAAAGCAAGCCTGTCTTACAAATGGGAGGCTAGCGAAGTACCGGAGGCCGCTGCGATTGATAAAAAATATCAAAACAGTTTTTTTTATCGCCGCAGCGCTTGTGCAGTGATCAAAAAAAAATAATTTATTGTCACTGCGGTGGGGCGAGCGTGGGTTAACGCACGTGTGGGCGACGATCAGGCCTGATCGGGCAAACACTGCGTTTTGGGTGGAGGGCGAACTAAGGTGACACTAATAATATTATAGATCTGACTGTGATCAGTTTTGATCACTTACAGATACTATAAAAGTACAATGCTCATTAGCGATACGCTAATCAGCGAATCAGTGACTGCGGTGCAGTGGGCTGGGCGCTAAACAATCGCCAAACTACCTAACCACGGGGCCTAAACTATCCTAAAACCTGACAGTTTACACTGATCACTTTTTTCCTTTCACTAGGTGATTGACAGGGGCGATCAAGGGGTGATCAAGGGGTTAATTGGGGTGATGGGGGGTGATCTGGGGCTAAGTGTAGTGTTGGAACAATTCTATGCGAAATATCGGCAATATAATTTTCGAGTACGCGCATGCGCAAATGCACTATACAGTACCCAAATGCACTATGAAGACAGTATATCAGTATATTGGTATATAACACCCTGCTTCAATCAGTTTTTTTGGGGGGTGACTGGTATATCACACCAGTAGAAATTATTTGTTCCAATAATGCTTGTCCCTCTATATACCTGCAGTATCGCAGCAGAACCGCACACAACTGCCGCACAATACAAATGCACTATAATATACTTTCTAACATAGAAAGTATATTATAACATTGTACAAGGAAGGCAATCCATTAGAATATACATAAATATAAAACGTAACCTTTAATAATGTTACTATGAGGGTCCAGTCACACGTCCGTAAGTGTTTTGCGGATCCGCAAAACACGGACACCAGCAATGTGCATTTCGCAATTTGTGGACCGCACATCGCCGGCACTAATATAGAAAATGACTAATCTCGTCTGCAATTGCGGACAAGAATAGGAAATGTTCTATTTTTTTGCGGAAACAGAAGCACAGATGCGGAAGTGCTGATCCGCAAATGCGGATGCGGACAGCACGTTCCGGCCCTATTGAAAATTAATGGGTCTGCACCCGTTCCGCAAAATTGTGGAATGGATGCGGACCCATTTTGCGGACGTGTGAATGGAAAAGATATCCCTCAAAATGAAAATAAATTAAATTATTAAAGTTAAGCAATAAGCATAGATGTGGTAGGCAATAACAAGTGCTCGGCGGTACTAAATCAGGTGCTCGGCGGCACCAAATCAGAAACCATATGTCCTACCACAATCCGGGGGGTTCCAGTGCACATCGATGAATCCAGGAGGGAAAGCAAAAAAACATCCATCCCTGAACTAGATGATGATGTGGTATTGAAGGACAGGGTGGGCAAAGAACTGACCCTGAGGGGGTGCTATTCTGGAACTGATAGCCTAACCACAGACCACCCGCCCTGATAAGAGCGACACCGTCCGGAAGCTTACCCTATATAAAAATGGCCCTAGTAAGCCCCTAGCCCCTAGGCGCCTGACTTCCGGGTGATCACTATATAGATCTATGTTTTGGACTCATTATAAAAGCATATTATAAGTATATCGCACCCCTCTGTGTATGAACACCTATCGATAGCACACCTATACTATTCCTTAAAATGACTTTTGTGGTCCTATTAGCTAGCATTTGGTGTCCCTAACAGTCTGTCCCTGCTCCACACAGCAACCTCTCCCTACACTGGCAAAACAATGAATGTAAAATGGCTGCCAGATCGGGATTATTTATAAGGTAGGGTTATGTCCATGTGCGGAAACGTCTCAATTGGCTGTCCTGTACCACCTGATGGATGTGTCATGGGTCAAAGTTCTTCACAATGTAAAAGAAATTTCTCCGTATGTTCGCATGTTCGACGAATTACGAACATGCAAAGTTTGCCGCGAAACGACCACCGGGCGAACCGCAAGGCCATCTCTACTAGTTATCAGTTTGTAATATCTATGGTGTGCGATGTTCCTTTTGCTACTAAGGGCTATTACAGCCTATCCGGTAGCCAGCAATATGTCACATCTTTCTATCAGATTTATTCATATTGAAAACATGTAATTAACTAATCCCTGTCACTTTGGTACCTTGATGCTACAAGATACATTCTTGTTATGTATATATACACCGCCGTTTGGTCCCTCGGTCCGTAAGTAAGAGTGTTTTGACACCTTAACCTGATCGCTCCAAGGAGGGGGCGGACGGGATGGGCAGGGTTCAACTGCAGCTTAGCCGTACCCCTTGCTCCCCCATTGGCCACTCCAGAGGCTCGATCCGGCTAAGGGGAGAGGCCTCCTCTTTATCAGCTGCGCGTCCTTGCGGCCGAGTACGGACATTCTAGCACTGTTGCTGCTGCCTCTGGACAGAGGCTGGCGGCTTTCTTGTTGTTTGTCCATCCCCACATCTAATCTGCTCCTGATGAGCCCAAAATGGCGAAACGCGTAGAGCTGTTAGTGGGGACAAACTCATGATACACACAGCCAGGTTTAGTCTGTTTGATTCGTGTTCACACCGCAGTAGTGGTCTGTATCTTCAGCCCTCTGATGAGGGTGGGCAGATGTCTATCAAACAGTTCGCTCATATCCAGGCGTCACAAGTGTCATAGGGCTGCCTAGCAAATACCTCCTTTGATTCGTGCTCATGCGGCAGTGGATGACAGCTCCTGCACCACACGGCACAGTGGGCATGTGCGTTGATTCACAGGTCGCAACTGCTTAGCATGGGCAGATGTTTATCAAGGGTTTAAATATTTATAGGGCAAGTAATTTAGTGACATTTATTGCCACTTACACCACGGTGAATACACCTGCCCTGTATGTACAGGAGTGGTTTATTACTGCTCAGGATCATAGAGCAGTGTTTACTGCCTAGTATCATACTGCTGTTGGAAGTATTCGTGGATCAACACACGTTTGTAGTTGATTCCACTACGTGGTTTGCCAAATTGACTTGTGTTTACACCTGAGCGACATGGCAGGCTGGGCCTTGCGCATCCGCCTTAGACGAGCTGGTGCCGTGTTATCTGTCGACTGCATTGGTGTGGATATATGTTTGTCAATTGGGAGGTCTTATATTAGGTAGAGTTTTCCCTCCTGTTCACATTTTAATCAAGTTTTAATAAAGATGTAGTTTTACTATTTCCTTCACAACGTTCCTTTGGTCAGTGAATGATAAGTGGATACTCTTGAGCATCATAGTAATGTCCTATGACTTGATCTATGCACATTTCTTGAAAGGGCAAAGACCATCTGTTTTATTTTATTTTTTCATGTTGCCCAGTGTGTCTTTCAGGTTGTATTTCTGGTTGTATTTCTAGTTGCTTTGGTTGCTCTAGTAACCGCCTGTATACTTAAAAACACATTCCTGGAATATTTTTTTTTTTGCCCAGGTTTGTAAACTACTGGACCCACATATATTTCTGCAATTAAGTGGCCAGTACAATATTTGTCTGCACTACTTTCGACCTCATGTACCGTGCAAACGGGAGACACAAAAAGCAAAAAACAAACTTGGCATGCTTCTCTAAAATGGTTTTCCGGGAGATTAATACTGATAGCCTATCCTCAAGATAGGTCATCAATATCTGATCTGTGGGGGGGCCATCTGCTGATACGCTATTGATCAGCTTTCACCAGAGTGATGCGGCCTGTATCTAAGCCAGTGACATCACATGGCCTAAGCACAGCTCAGCTCCATTTAGGGCTCATGCACACGACCGTATGTATTTTGCTGTCTGCAAATAACGGATCCGCAAAAAATAGGGATGACGTCCGTGTGCAATCCTTATTTTGTGGAACAGAACAGGTGGCCTCTAATAGAACAGTACTATCCTCGTCCTATTTTATTTGCGGAACGGAAATGCGGACATATGGAAACGGAATGCACACGGAGTACCTTCCTTTTTTTTTCGGACCCAATGAAATGAATGGTTGCGCACGCGGTCTGCAAAAACACCCGGAGTGGACACGGAAAGAAAATAAGTTTGTGTGCATGAGTCCTTAGATTAATGCGCCTGGGCTGCAATTCCGAGCACAGCCTCTATACAATGAAGATTGCTGTGCTTGGTATGCTGTGAATAGGCCGCAGCCTCTTCAAATGGCTTATCAGTGTTGGTGCTGCAGCGATCCCGGAGGAGCCAGAGAGGAGGATAGGAGAGGTAGGGGCTCTGGCTGTCAGTCAATTGCGATGGCTGTTCCCACACCATTGCTCCCTAGGGCCATGCTGTGAAAGAAGGGGGCACCCTTTCTTCCCTCAGGGAACACCCTGATTCTGGGGCACTTGCTTTATGGTAAGCTAGGGTGCACTTATGTAAGGTGTTTGGATGGGTGCAAGGCAGGGTGTGTAGAGTGCAAAAGCCAGCGTATGGTGTAGGAGTCAGGAAGCCTGGCCAGATATGGAAAAATAAACATTTCTCCTAACTGTAGTACAACATGGTAGTTGTAGTGCATCCAACTGTAGCAGTCACAGTTCCAATTGTACATAGCGTAACTCTCTCCCAGATAGCGGTGTATGGATTTAAGCAAGGATAAGAGTTATGGCCTTCTCTGCACACTATCTTGCTAAAGTCTCTCTCAGTAGAATCTATGGCTGCCAACAGTACCTTGGCAATCATGACTGTAATGTTAACGGCAAGATAAAGGGTTTTGAAGGCAAGTCTGGCCAGGAAGTTTCCAGGTATGCTGAATGTCTTAACAGTTATCTCAAAGCAGCAAAGTCTGAATGGTGGTAGCTGCAGGTTACTTTTCTGACTCTTATGTTTGGTCATGCAGATTTTAAGTTCTCCTATTTCTCTCTCTTTCTGTTGATCTTGCACAGATCTGTAAGTCTTCTTTCACATGTGCAGCAAAGCAATCTGGCAGGCAGTTCTTCAAATTTGGCATAGATGGTTAGTGCCATGTGCCCACTGCACCCCATAGACCATAATGGGATCCGGCAGGAATTTGGCCAGACACTATTGCTGTGTGCAACAGTTTTTTGTCTGGCCAGATTCCAGCATAAATGTCTGTCTAGGGTGGATC
Source organism: Bufo gargarizans (assembly GCF_014858855.1). NCBI lineage: Eukaryota > Metazoa > Chordata > Amphibia > Anura > Bufonidae > Bufo > Bufo gargarizans. The sequence continues at coordinate 273,216,413 of NC_058085.1, read as the reverse complement.
TGGAGAACTCTGGCAGACTCTTCATCTGTCTGAACAGCCTGCCGGATAGCTCCACCCCATGTGTGAAACTAGCCTTAGTCTCTGAAGCTTTTTTGGGCCTGAGAAGAAGGAGTACAAGGCATTGCTTCCTTTCTTTCTGAACTATCCCCTAAAACTGGTCAACTGATCTGGGGGTGCATCTTGAATCAGGACTGTTAACGATGGCAACGCCTTCAATAAATGGCATAACATTATATAACATTAAATAACATGCCATTTGCCGGTACCCCATGCTCTGGGGTACTGCAGTGCTTGATGTCAGAACTCCAGGGCAGGGGCGTAACTACCATAGCGGCAGACCATGCGACTGCTATGTGGGGCCCAGGGACAGAGGGGGCCTAGTTTTAGTTAGGATTATCTCCTCTTCTGGAGGTGAAAACTTGGTTAGGACTCTACCCTCTAAAGCAGGGATGGCCAACCTGAGACTCTCCAGCTGTTACAAAATTACAACTCCCAGCATGCCCAGACTGCCTACAGCTATCAGCCTACAGTAGGGCATGGTGGGAATTGTAGTTTTACAACAGCTGGAGACCCGCAAGTTGACCATCCCTGTTTTAAAGGAACAACTTTTAGCAAGTGAGGCAGTGGAAAAAAGGCCCAAGGGTCATTGAAAAAGAATTTAGGCGGAAGCCCTTCTGTCCTGTGTGGGGGGCCTGGTTTGATTCTTGCTATGGGGCCCTTACTTCTCTATGTACACCACTGCTCAAGAGATCAGATATTGATGACCTATTCTGAGAATGTCACCAATATTTTTCTCCCAGAAAACCCCTTATACTATATACAAGGTAGAATATTGCAAAGTAAAGCAAAAATACAATAAGGAACAAAACATGGTTTTAAAAAAAGTTAGAAAACCTCAAAATATTTTTCATATAAATAACAGTCCCTTATACAGACCTGCTGGAGTAGAGCGTTTCACTTGTTCATCGGGTGATCTGAGGCACCTTTAGATGGGCAGATTATCGGGATCAAGAGTAAGCAGGATACATATGGGCCGTTATATTTGGGATGTGTAAATCCACCTTTACAGGTGAAAACTAGCTGGGTCTGTAGGGTTTTTGCATGACAATACTGAATACAATTTACATATCCCTCAACTCAGCATCATGGACTCAGTGCTATGCAGTCTTCAAATAACAGGACAGTTTAACAGACATGACAGATCTATAATTGGTATAATGGGGGTCATTTATGAAACAGAAATATGCCTACATTAGGCGTAATTCTGGTGCAGATTGTGGCACAAAGGTCCTTTGCGCTGTCCTCTGCGACTTTTCCCCGCTCACGCCAGGTCTACAAAAGTGGGAGTGATGTGGGCGGGGAAGGGCTGGAAGGGCCGTCTCATTTACCATTTTCTATGTCTGTTTTAGGTGTAGAAAATGGTCTAAATGTAAGACAGCTAGGAAACTGTCTTACAATTAGAAGTGATGGTGGATCCGCCGAAGTTATGCAGAGGCCGGCGCGGCTACATAGCTACTGCGGATCCACCACCAATGCAGGGATTTTTTTAAGACCTGCATCTAAAACGCCAGTCTTAATAAATATGTCCCAATATTTTTGAGCAATATTGTATTTTTTTTATTGTTTTATAGGCACTCCTATATATACTGTATAAGCCTGTCATTATCATTTCAGGTGGACAGATGAGAAAACAAAGTTCTCGGACCATGCACAAAATGAAGGAGAAACCTATGAAGATATTACCCCCAATTCTCACAATACTGATTCGACCATGGATTACGTATGGAAAAGTATTGTTTATGAACTGGAATCTGGAATGGAAATCAATACACCATTGCTCTATGACACATATGAAAACACGCGAACCGTCTGCAACAAAGCTAGAAAACATAGAGGCATCATTTTGTAGGCATAATCCAAAAATTGGGTTATTCATCTTAGAAAAAAGATGTCTTAGAGAAGATCATCTTTATACATACAAGGTCAAGATTAAAAAGGTTCTTCATGGAGTGCTAAGTCCCCAAGATGTAGTAATGGCAAATTCAAAAAAGACATTTGTCTTTTAACCACTTCAACCCCGCTAGCTAAAACCCCCTTAATGACCAGACCACTTTTTACACTTCTGCACTACACTACTTTCACCGTTTATCGCTCGGTCATGCAACTTACCACCCAAATGAATTTTACCTCCTTTTCTTCTCACTAATAGAGCTTTCATTTGGTGGTATTTTATTGCTGCTGACATTTTTACTTTTTTTGTTATTAATCAAAATGTAACGATTTTTTTGCAAAAAAATCTCATTTTTCACTTTCAGCTGTAAAATTTTGCAAAAAAAACGACATCCATATATAAATTTTTCGCCAAATTTATTGTTCTACATGTCTTTGATAAAAAAATAATGTTTTGGCAAAAAAAAAATGGTTTGGGTAAAAGTTATAGCGTTTACACACTATGGTACAAAAATTTGAATTTCCGCTTTTTGAAGCAGCTCTGACTTTCTGAGCACCTGTCATGTTTCCTGAGGTTCTACAATGCCCAAACAGTAGAAAAACCCCACAAATGACCCCATTTCGGAAAGTAGACACCCTAAGGTATTCGCTGATGGGCATAGTGAGTTCATAGAACTTTTTATTTTTTGTCACAAGTTAGCGGAAAATGATGATTTTTTTTTGATTTTTTTTTTCCTTACAAAGTCTCATATTCCACTAACTTGCGAAAAAATTTTTAAAATTCTAGGAACTCGCCATGCCCCTCACGAAATACCTTGGGGTGTCTTCTTTCCAAAATGGGGTCACTTGTGGCGTAGTTATACTGCCCTAGCAATTTAGGGGCCCATATGTGTGAGAAGTAGTTTGCAATCAAAATCTGTAAAAAATGACCGGTGAAATCCGAAAGGTGCACTTTGGAATGTGGGTCCCTTTGCCCACCTAGGCTGCAAAAAAGGGTCACACATCTGGTATCGCCGTACTCAGGAGAAGTTGGGGAATGTGTTTTGGGGTGTCATTTTACATATAACCATGCTGGGTGAGAGAAATATCTTGGCAAAAGACAACTTTTCCAATTTTTTTATACAAAGTTGGCATTTGACCAAGATATTTTTCTCACCCAGCATGGGTATATGTAAAATGACACCCCAAAACACATTCCCCAACTTCTCCTGAGTACGGCAATACCAGATGTGTGACACTTTTTTGCAGCCTAGATGCGCAAAGCGGCCCAAATTCCTTTTAGGAGGGCATTTTTAGACATTTGGATCCCAGACTTCTTCTCACGCTTTAGGGCCCCTAAAAAGCCAGGGCAGTATAAATACCCCACATGTGACCCCACTTTGGAAAGAAGACACCCCAAGGTATTCAATAAGGGGCATGGCGAGTTCATAGAAATTTTTTTTTTTGTTGCATAAGTTAGCGGAAATTGATTTTTTTTTTTTTCTCACAAAGTCTCACTTTACGCTAACTTGGGACAAAAATTTTAATCTTTCATGGACTCAATATGCCCCTCACGGAATACCTTGGGGTGTCTTCTTTCCGAAATGGGGTCACATGTGGGGTATTTATACTGCCCTGGCTTTTTAGGGGCCCTATAGCGTGAGAAGAAGTCTGGAATATAAATGTCTAAAAAATTTTACGCATTTGGATTCCGTGAGGGGTATGGTGAGTTCATGTGAGATTTTATTTTTTGGACACAAGTTAGTGGAATATGAGACTTTGTAAGAAAAAACAAACAAAAAAAATATTTCCGCTAACTTGGGCCAAAAAAATTTCTGAATGGAGCCTTACAGGGGGTGATCAATGACAGGGGGGTGATCAGGGAGTGTATATGGGGTGATCACCCCCCTGTCACTGATCACCCCTCTGTCATTGATCACCCCTCTGAAAGGCTCCATTCAGACGTCCATATGATTTTTACGGATCCACGGATCGGATCCGCAAAACACATACGGACGTCTGAATGGAGCCTTACAGGTGGGTGATCAATGACAAGGGGGTGATCACCCATATAGACTTCCTGATCACCCCCCTGTCATTGATCACCCCCCTGTAAGGCTCCATTCAGACGTCCGTATGATTTTTACAGATCCACGGATACATGGATCGGATCCGCAAAACGCATACGGACGTCTGAATGGAGCCTTACAGGGGGGTGATCAATGACAGGGGGGTGATCAATGACAGGGGGGTGATCAATGTCAGGGGGTGATCAGGGAGTGTATATGAGGTGATCACCCCCCTGTCATTGATCACCCCCCTGTAAGGCTCCATTCAGACGTCCGTATGTGTTTTGCGGATCCGATCCATGTATCCGTGGATCCGTAAAAATCATACGGACGTCTGAATGGAGCCTTACAGGGAGGTGATCAATGACAGGGGGGTGATCAATGACAGGGAAGTGATCAGGAAGTCTATATGCGTGATCACCCCCTTGTCATTGATCACCCCCCTGTAAGGCTCCATTCAGACAGTCCGTATGTGTTTTGCGGATCCGATCCATGTATCCGTGGATCCGTAAAAATCATACGGACGTCTGAATGGAGCCTTACAGGGGGGTGATCAATGACAGAGGGGTGATCAATGACAGAGGGGTGATCAATGACAGGGAAGTGATCAGGAAGTCTATATGGGTGATCACCCCCTTGTCATTGATCACCCCCCTGTAAAGCTCCATTCAGACGTCCGTATGTGTTTTGCGGATCCGATCCATGTATCCGTGGATCCGTAAAAATCATACGGACGTCTGAACGGAGCCTGACAGGGGGGTGATCAATGACAGGGGGGTGATCAGGGAGTCTGTATGGGGTGATCAGGGGTGATCAGTGGTTCATAAAGGGTTAATAAGTGACAGGGGGGGGGTGTAGTGTAGTGTTTTGTGGTACTTTACACAGCTACCTGTGTCCTCTGGTGGTCGATCCAAACAAAAGGGACCACCAGAGGACCAGGTAGCAGGTATATTAGACGCTGTTATCAAAACAGCGTCTAATATACCTGTTAGGGGTTAAAAAAAAACATCTCCAGCCTGCCAGCGAACGATTGCCGCTGGCAGGCTGGAGATCCACTCTCTTACCTTCCGTTCCTATGAGCGCGCGCGCAGGAAATCTCGGCTCTCGCGGGAGGACGCGTATATGCGTCCACCCAGAAGAGCACGGCCGCCGGCAGGACGCAATCCTGCGTGCGGCGGTCCGGGGCAGGTTAATGACTTTGACAGTTATCCTTTCCCAGGAACTGGGAAACGAGCAGTTACATGGTGACCTCCCTTTCATCTTTTCAGCTTCAGATCCTCCTATTCCCATACTCATCCAAGATGGCCACATAACTTCTAGGACTACTTATATTACTTCTAGAGGCATACTGTGCATTTGATAGCCTAAGATACTTCCTGCTGTCCTTGGATTGGCCAGCGCTTATCAAGTGATCAGGCCGAAGGCACGGCTGAACAAGAAGGAAGTGTCTTGGACTACCAAATGTACAGCATGCATCAGGCAGTCTGAGAAGCGGTGTGGACATCTTGGATGACAGAAATTGGCAGATCAGCAGCTGTAAAGATGAAAAGAAGAACACCATATAAGTGATTTTTTTTTTTTACCTTGAACCAGAAGGTCACTTGATTGATGTTGTTCAGTTCCTCCAGGGAAATCATTCGACATTTGGTTTACTGTGAATAAGGTGGATTGATGGACAATGTGTCTTTTTTTCACCATTGGGTACTACAGTGTATAATTATGTATGTAAATGTATCACTTTGTGTGCATGAACTGCTATTGGAATTTTGAATATATCTATTGTTATCATTGCTTCTTATTATTTTGCTAACAGACATTGAAATATTTAACAATGCAGAGGTTAATATGGGGAATGTTGCAAAGGAGCAATTTGTAGCATATATATATATATATATATATATATATATATATATATATATATATATAGATATATATATGCACCGTGTCGGACTGGGCTGTGTAGGGCCCACCAGTAAAATTTATTTTGGAGGTTTACCGTACAGATACATTCAAAGAATACCTGCTCACACAGCAGCAAGATACTACTAGATGATTGAATATGGGGTTCCTGCAGCAACATTGAGAGCAATTGTAAGCAAAAACCAGTGCGAGTCAAAAGCACAGAACAGGTGCAAATTTTTTCATTATACTTGATCTCTGAGTAGGCTTCACCACCGGTTTTGCCATACCTCCCAACTGTCCCGGTTCCAGCAGGACAGTCCCGGTACGGGGGAGGTATGTCCCACTTCCTGGCAGCTATCACTGTATCCATAGGAAGCAGAGACAGCTGCCTGTAATGATGAAGCAAGAGCCATCTGTCGGCTTTCTGCTCCATCATTACTCCCCCCCCCCTGCGGCTGGAGAACCAGGTCAGTATGTAGAGTTTATTTTTTATATTTTTTACTGTCAGTGAAGGGGGCACAGCTGGGAAGGGGGCATTTTACTGGGTATATTACTGCCTGTGAATGGAGCACAGCTGGGCATCACCCATATCAAACTTTACTCAAACCAAGATCCTGTATATATATACAGGTCCTTCTAAAAAAATTAGCATATTGTGATAAAATTAATTATTTTCTGTAATGTACTGATAAACATTAGACTTTCATATATTTTAGATTCATTACACACCAACTGAAGTAGTTCAAGCCTTTTATTGTTTTAATATTGATGATTTTGGCATACAGCTCATGAAAACCCAAAATTCCTATCTAAAAAAATTAGCATATCACGAAAAGGTTCTCTAAACGAGCTATTAACCTAATCATCTGAATCAACTAATTAACTCTAAACACCTGCAAAATATTCCTGAGACTTTTAAAAACTCCCAGCCTGGTTCATTACTCAAAACCGCAATCATGGGTAAGACTGCTGACCTGACTGCTGTCCAGAAGGCCATCATTGACACCCTCAAGCAAGAGGGTAAGACACAGAAAGAAATTTCTGAACAAATAGGCTGTTCCCAGAGTGCTGTATCAAGGCACCTCAGTGGGAAGTCTGTGGGAAGGAAAAAGTGTGGCAGAAAACGCTGCACAACGAGAAGAGGTGACCGGACCCTGAGGAAGATTGTGGAGAAGGACCAATTCCAGACCTTGGGGGAACTGCGGAAGCAGTGGACTGAGTCTGGAGTAGAAACATCCAGAGCCACCGTGTACAGGCGTGTGCAGGAAATGGGCTACAGGTGCCGCATTCCCCAGGTCAAGCCACTTTTGAACCAGAAACAGCGGCAGAAGCGCCTGACCTGGGCTACAGAGAAGCAGCACTGGACTGTTGCATGTCATTCGGAAATCAAGGTGCCAGAATCTGGAGGAAGACTGGGGAGAGGGAAATGCCAAAATGCCTGAAGTCCAGTGTTAAGTACCCACAGTCAGTGATGGTCTGGGGTGCCATGTCAGCAGCTGGTGTTGGTCCACTGTGTTTTATCAAGGGCAGGGTCAATGCAGCTAGCTATCAGGAGATTTTGGAGCACTTCATGCTTCCATCTGCTGAAAAGCTTTATGGAGATGAAGATTTCATTTTTCAGCACGACCTGGCACCTGCTCACAGTGCCAAAACCACTGGTAAATGGTTTACTGACCATGGTATTACTGTGCTCAATTGGCCTGCCAACTCTCCTGACCTGAACCCCATAGAGAATCTGTGGGATATTGGGAAGAGAAAGTTGAGAGACGCAAGACCCAACACTCTGGATGAGCTTAAGGCCGCTATCAAAGCATCCTGGGCCTCCATAACACCTCAGCAGTGCCACAGGCTGATTGCCTCCATGCCACGCCGCATTGAAGCAGTGATTTTTGCAAAATGATTCCCGACCAAGTATTGAGTGCATAGCTGAACATAATTATTTTAAGGTTGACTTTTTTTGTATTTTTCTTTTATTGGTCGGATGAAATATGCTAATTTGTTTAGATAGGAAATTTGGGTTTTCATGAGCTGTATGCCAAAATCATCAATATTAAAACAATAAAAGGCTTGAACTACTTCAGTTGGTGTGTAATGAATCTAAAATATATGAAAGTCTAAGGTTTATCAGTACATTACAGAAAATAATGAACTTTATCACAATATGCTAATTTTTTGAGAAGGACCTGTATATATACAGTTCAGACCAAAAGTTTGGACACACCTTCTCATTCAAAGAGTTTTCTTTATTTTCATGACTATGAAAATTGTAGATTCACACTGAAGGCATCAAAACTATGAATTAACACATGTGGAATTATATACATAACAAAAAAGTGTGAAACAACTGAAAATATGTCATATTCTAGGTTCTTCAAAGTAGCCACCTTTTGCTTTGATTACTGCTTTGCACACTCTTGGCATTCTCTTGATGAGCTTCAAGAGGTAGTCACCTGAAATGGTTTTCACTTCACAGGTGTGCCCTGTCAGGTTTAATAAGTGGGATTTCTTGCCTTATAAATGGGGTTGGGACCATCAGTTGCGTTGTGGAGAAGTCAGGTGGATACACAGCTGATAGTCCTACTGAATAGACTGTTAGAATTTGTATTATGGCAAGAAAAAAGCAGCTAAGTAAAGAAAAATGAGTGGCATCATTACTTTTTCAACAGGACAATGACCCCAAACACACCTCCAGGCTGTGTAAGGGCTATTTGACCATGAAGGAGAGTGATAGGGTGCTGCGCCAGATGACCTGGCCTCCACAGTCACCGGACCTGAACCCAATCGAGATGGTTTGGGGTGAGCTGGACCGCAGAGTGAAGGCAAAAGGGCCAACAAGTGCTAAGCATCTCTGGGAACTCCTTCAAGACTGTTGGAAGGCCATTTCAGGTGACTACCTCTTGAAGCTCATCAAGAGAATGCCAAAAGTGTGCAAAGCAGTAATCAAAGCAAAAGGTGGCTACTTTGAAGAACCTAGAATATGACATATTTTCAGTTGTTTCACACGTTTTTGTTATGTATATAATTCCACATGTGTTAATTCATAGTTTTGATGCCTTCAGTGTGAATCTACAATTTTCATAGTCATGAAAATAAAGTAAACTCTTTGAATGAGAAGGTGTGTCCAAACTTTTGGTCTGTACTGTATGTGTATATAAAGTTAAAAAAATATATATGTGTATATGTGGCGAAACCAACCTCGCCACGGTGTTTTGGAGGGGGCTGTTTAAAAGCCTCTTGCCTCAGGATTATGGCCCATACTAACTTTTAAACCCCTGAACCTATTCAAGTGAATTTTGGATAGGTTTGTCCCCAAGTTATACTGTTTAAATTGATGTAAGTTATATGTATGGGAGGAATTTGCTGGGTGTGGTTCTATTGTCCCATTGTCCCATTGTGTGTTTAAATGGTGATGTCTGTCCTGTTGTCTCCACATGTGTATTGGCGATCTCCCCTTTGTCCGGAGAGATAATTTGATTGCCCTCGGTTGTCTCTGGGACAGAGAGGAGGAAACCATGATGCATTGTGGGGATGTGTTGTATCTGTTCTGTGTCGCAGTCTCCCTTCTGGTCCTCTAGGGGGCGGGAACGATTGGTTGCTGTACTTGCATTGTGTGTGTTGTAAGATATTGATTGGTTGGATTTCAAAACCCTGTGGGCAGTACTATGTTTGTTTTTTATGAATAAAAGGGGCTGTATCTGAAGTACAGTCAGACCACTGCTGACCCTCAACACGGAGCCTTGTCTCGTTATTGGGGGGATTCCCTGTATGCTGTTAGAGACTGATTGCCAGGAGTGTAAGCTGACTGTACGCTTTTCCTGTTCGTCTGCTGGCAGCTATTCGCGAGGTTCCAGTTTGGAGTGCTATTTTGTATCCAGTTCGGGAGGTTGGTGTTCTGCAGTAGCTGTGCCCGTCTCTCAAAAAAGGGCATATCGCCTAAACGGATTTTAACCCCTTGTCTGCTGAAACGGTCCGTTACAGTATATATAGTCAAATTAGTGTTTCTGCATCAGAACCCAATGTCAAACCACAAAAATCTGTATCACAAAGCAAAAATGTTAATTTCCCGGACTACAGGAGTAGAATTGAGCGGACACCTGGATGTTCGGGTTCGACGGGTTCGGCCAAACTTCACAAAAAAGTTCGAGTTCGGGACCCAAACTTGACCCCGAACCCCATTGAAGTCAATGGGGACCCGCACTTTTGAGCACTAAAATGGCTCTAAAAATGTCACCGAAAGGGCTAGAGAGCTGCAAATGGCATCAAAATGTGGTTAAGGTCATGGCAAGTGCTCTGCAAACAAATGTGGATAGGTAAATGACTTTAAATAACATAAAATACGTAAAAATAAAAAACAATAATCTTGATCTAGGAGGACGAGGTCCATATGGAGTAGGAGGTTGAGGAGGCAGTGGATGTGGCAGTGTAGTTTGAAGCGGTGGTGGAGGAGGAGGAGGTAGCCAACACTGTTTTTTTGTTTTAATTTATTTTATTTTATTTTGTTTAAATTATGGTACACCCCAAAACAATGGGAAATATAACCTGTGATAACCCCCTCTAGTCGTGCTAAACACACGTTCAGACAATACACTGGCTGCAGGGCAGGCCAGCACCTCCAAGGCGTAAAAGGAAAGCTCAGGCCATGTGCCCAATTTGGAGACCCAGAAGTTGCAGGGGGCAGACCCATCAGTCAGTTCGTGAAGGCTTGTGCAAACATACTGCCCCACCATGTCGCACGTCCCCGTTATGTTCACGATCCAATTGGATATCTGCTCTATCAACTTTTGATGTTCTTTTCTGCGCCTACCATGTTAATCACGGTTAGCAGCGAATCAGGGTTCCATGCCGGAGACGGAGCGTAAGAAAGAGAGACCACATCCAAGGGAGGTCAATGGATGAAATTTAATTGTGATTGAGCGAAAATGTGGGAGAAGCTATTAAAACAGAAAAATTAAAGGAAAGGAGGGGGCACGCGGCAATTACCCACTCCCGACTCGGGGAGGTAGTGACGATAAATAACAATACAGGACTCTTAAGATGCCCTGTTTTTGGAATGATTAATAAAAAAATTATAGGGAATGTCACTGGGGTATTTAGGATTTGTAAACATTAGCCAGGAGAGGCCCTGCTTCCGCTTTGTTGACTCTAGATAACTTCTGCCTGATCGCACGTTCCTGTGAAGTCCACCATCCATTTGGATATCTTATCTATCAACTTTCGATGTTCTTTTCTGAGCCTACCATGTTGATCCCGGTTATCAGCGAATCAGGGTTCCACGTCGCAGAGGGAGCAAGAGAAAGGGAGACCTCATCCAAGGGAGGTCAATGGCTGAAATGGGATGGAGCGGAAATGTGGGACAAGTTATTAAAGCAGAAGGATCGAATAAAAGGGCCAATTAAAGACATATTATAGTCCTTGTCACCAATGCAGAGCAGGGGTTTTTCATAGCTAGAAATTGTCACCCACCAATGGAACAGATTATTTTTTAAAATTTTGGTCCCTGTCACCTATGCAGAGCAGGGGTTTATTCACAGCAAAAATTGTTAAATGTCACCCAAGAATGTAACAGAAAAATTTGTAGGTAGAGCAGGGGTCTATAATTTCACCCAAAAATGTGACTTAGTGATTATTTTTTACCTGTTTACTAGGTATAGCAGTGGTATATCACACAAAAAAATTGGGAGAATTTCACCCAAAAATGTAACAGACAAATTAGTGATTTTTTTTTTAACCTGTCTACTAGGTATAGCAGTGGTATATCACACCCAAAAATTTGTGAATTTCACCCAAAAATGTAACAGACAAATTAGTGAATTTTTTTAGCTGTCTACTAGGTAGAGCAGGGGTATATCACACCCAAAAATTGGCGAATTTCACCCGAAAATGTAACAGACAAATTGCAGATTTTTTTTTACCTGTCTACTAGGTATAGCAGTGATATATCACACCCAAAAATTGGTGAATTTCACCCAAAAATGTAACAGACAAATTAGTGAAATTACATTTAAATAACATAAAATACGTACAAATAAAAAAAAAAAATATTTATGAGGTGGAGGTCCATATGAAGTATTAGTTTGAGGAGGCGGTGGACATTTTAAAAAAAATTAGGGTACACTCCAAAAGAGTGTGAAATATCCAAAATACAAGAATGAGCAATTGCGCTGCAGTATAACAATGGCTGGTTAAGGCTGGTATACATGTTTATTCTGCACAAGGTACGGACAAGTCCTGTGGGATCCATGAGCTTGTCCACATTGGCTATGGACAGGTGGCTGCGTTTGTCTGTGATAACACCCCCTGCCGTGCTAAACACACGTTCAGACAATACACTGGCTGCAGGGCAGGCCAGCACCTCCAAGGCGTAAAGGGCAAGCTCAGGCCATGTGCCCAATTTGGAGACCCAGAAGTTGAAGGGGGCAGACCCTGCATTCAGTACGTGTAGGCGTGTGCACATATACTGCTCCACCATGTTGCTGAAATGCTGCCTCCTGCTAAGACGTTCCATATCAGCTGGTGGTGCTGGTTGTTGTAGCGTGCTGACAAAGCTTTTCCACATTTCAGCCATGCTAACCCTGCCTTCTGAGGTGCTGGCGGTGCCGCAGCTGTGTTGGCGACCTCTTCCTTCTCCTCTGCCTTTGCCTGGTGCTTCCACTGTGCCCCCGCTGTCAGGTGGCAATGCCACCAGCAGCGTGTCTACCAGCGTGCGCTTGTACTCGTGCATCTTACGATCACGCTCCAGTAAAGGAATTAAGGATGGTACATTGTCCTTGTAATGGGGATCCAACAGCGTGGCCACCCAGTAAGTTAGAAAGTGGGCAACTCGGCGGTCGTTGCGGAGACACTGCAGCATGTAATCGCTCATGTGGGCCAGGCTGCCCAGAGACAACGAAAAGCTGTCCTCTGTGGGAGGTGTATCGTCTGTGTTCTCTGTATCCCCCCAGCCAAGCACCAGTGATGGCCATGAGCTGGTCTGGGTGCCACCCTGCTGTGAACATGGTACCCCCTCCTCCATCTCCTCCTCTATCCGCAACCTCGTCATCCTCCAGAACTGTGCCCTGGCTGGACAATTGTGTACCTAGCGTTTGTGGGTGCAGGAACCCACCCTCGGAGCCACTTGTGAATGACTGGCCGGAAACCCTATGAAATGATCCCTCTTCCTCCTCCTCCGTTGCCACATCCTCTTCCATCATCGCCAGCAGCGTTTTTTCAAGGAGACATTGAAGTGGCATAGTAATGCTAAGAATCTGCACTGGCCATGTTGGTGTAGTACTCGAAACAGAGCAACAAGGAACACAGGTCTCGGATGGAGGCCCAGTCATTGGTGGTGAAGTAATGCTGTTCCGCAGAGCGACTCACCTGTTCGTGCTGCAGCTGAAACTCCACTATCGTCTGCTGCTGCATGTACAAGGTGGAGTTCCACCTTGAGGGCATGTCGCATATGAGGCGGTTAGAGGGAAGGCCGAAGTTACGCTGCAGCGCTGACAGGCCAGTAGCAGCAGGGTGAGAATGCAGAAAGCGCACACAGACGGCCCGCACTTTATGCAGCAGCTCTGACATATCCGAGTAATTTTTATGAAACCTCTGCACCACCAAATTCAGCACATGCGCTAGGCAAGGGATGTGCGTGAAACTGGCTAGTCCCAGAGCTGCTACGAGATTTCGCCCATTATCGCACACTACCAGGCCGGGCTTGAGGCTCACTGGCACCAACCACTCATTGATCTGTTGTCCAAGGCCCGTCCACAGCTCCTGCGCGGTGTGGATTTTGTCCCCCAAACAGATACGTTTTAAAACTGCCTGCTGTCATTTACCCCTGGCTGTGCTAAAGTTGGTGGTGAAGGTGTTACGCTGACCGGAGGAGGAGCCGGTAGATGATGAGGAAGCGGAGTAGGAGGAGGAAGCAACAGGAGGCAAACTGAAGCGCCCTGCAATCCTCGGTGGTGGAAGGACATGCGCCAAACTGCTATCTGCCTCAGGCCCAGCCGCCACTGCATTTACCTAGTGGAGATATAACGTCCCTGACCGTGCATACTGGTCCACGTATCTTTAGTGAGGTGCACCTTGCCACAGGTAGTGATTTTGTCCCCCACTTGGTTGTGCAGGGTAGGGATGGCACGCCTGGAAAAGTAGTGGCGGCTGGACACGACGTACTGTGGGACAGCCACCGCCATAAGGCTTTTAAAACTCTCCGTCTCCACCAGACGGAATGACAGCATTTCAAAGGCCAGTAATTTTGAAATGCTGGAATTCAGGGCCAGGGATTGCGGGTGAGTAGGGGGGTGTTTCATCTTCCGCTCCAGTGTTTGGGAGATGGAGAGCTTAACACTTCCGTGGGACATTGTGGAGATGCTTGGTGACCCAGATGGTGGTGTTGCTGGCAGATCCTCTGTTTGCGGGGTGGCAGGTAGGCACTGTCACTCCAGAGGTGGATGAAGAGGCCAAGACTGCAGCAGAAGAGAAAGCAGGAGGAGCCAGAGACCTTTCTTGGTTTTTGAGGTGTCTACTCCACTGCAGCTCGTGCTTTGCACTTAGATGCCTGGTCATGCAGGTTGTGCTCATGTTAAGAACGTTTATGCCTCGCTTCAGGCTCTGATTGCACGTGTCTTGTCGTCCGCACATTGTCTGAAGAACTGCCACACCAGGGAACTCCTTGGAGCTGGCTTTGGTGTGCTCGGTCTCTTGCTGCGGTGAGCAGTAGCAGGCGTACTGTCTAGGGGATGGCCGCTCCGCTTTTACACCCTGCTCCCTCTTCTGCTGTGCTGGTGGCTCTGTGCGACCACCGCCTCTTTCTCCAAATTACACAGGTCACTTGCATGACCTTGATTCCATGTGGGGTCGAAGACCTAATCGTCCTCCACATCATCTTCCACCCAGTCTTCACCCCTGCCTTCTTTGTCGGTCTGCACACTTTCGAAAGCCACAGCAGTTGGCACCTGTGTTTCGTCATCATCCGAGACGTGCTGCGATGTTCCTCCCATGTACTCATCTTGAAACATAAGTGGTTGTGCATCGGTGCACTCAATCTCTTCCACTTCTGGGGAAGGGCTAGGTGGATGGCTCTGGGAAACCCTGCTAGCAGAGTCATCAAAAAGCAGAAGAGACTGCTACATGACTTGGGGCTCAGACTGCTTGGCTGATATGCAAGGGGGTGAGGTGAAAGACTGATGGACATCGGCTGCAGGTGCCAACTCTGATCTTTCAGCAGGAGACTGTGTGGGAGACAATGTAAAGGAACTGGAGGCACTGTCAGCAACCCAATCTACTATTGCCTGTACTTGTTCTGGCCTCACCATTCGTAGAGCAGCATTAGGCCCGACCAAATACCGCTGAAGGTTCTGTCGCCTACTCTTACCTGAGGAAGGTGTTTCACTTGTGGGTGTAGCTGGCACAGATCGACTCTGTCCTCGCCCTGCAACAGGAGCTCCACAAGCAGCATCACAACCAGGGCCACGTCCCTTATTTGATGCTCTCCTAATATTTCTCAAATTTAGGATCTTGCCCAAAATGGGTGTTTTTTTAATAAGAAAATACCACAGCAGTATCTAAAGCGTGTATCTCACACGTACACATGCAGACAAGGCCGCAAATTAAGTTTTTTTCCCAAAATAGGTGTTTAGTTAATACCAGAATAGCACAGCAGTATGTAAAGGGTATATCTCACAATGACAGATGCAGCAAAGGCTGCAAAATTAAGATTTTTGCTCTAAATGGGTGTGTTTTTAATAGCATAATAGAACAACAGTATCCGAAGGGTGTATCTCACAATGACATATGCAGCAAAGGCTGCAAAATTAAGGTTTTTCCCAAATGGGTGTTTTTTTTATACCAGAATAGCACAGCAGTATGTAAAGGGTATATCTAACAATGACAGATGCAGCAAAGGATGCAAAATTATGATTTTTGTCCTAAATGGGTGTATTTTTAATAGCAGAATAAAACAACAGTATCTAAAGGGAGTATCTCACAATGACATATGCAGCAAAGGCTGCAAAATTAAGATTTTTGCCCTAAATAGGTGTTTTTTTAATACCAGAATAGAACAATAGTATCCAAAGGGTGTAGATGCAGTCAAGGTCGCAAATTAAGATTTTTGCCCAAAATGGGTGTTTTATTAATACCAGAATAGCACAGCAGTATCTAAAGCATGTATCTCACACGTACAGATGCAGACAAGGCCGCAAATTAAGATTTTTGCCCAAAATTGGTGTTTATTTAATACCAGAATAGCACAGCAGTATGTAAAGGATATGTCTCACAATGACAGATGCAGCAAAGGCTGCAAAATTAAGATTTTTGCTCTAAATGGGTGTGTTTTTAATAGCATAATAGAACAACAGTATCCGAAGGGTGTATCTCACAATGACATATGCAGCAAAGGCTGCAAAATTAAGATTTTTTCCCTAAATGGGTGTTTTTTTAATACCAGAATAGCACAGCAGTATCTAAAGCATGTATCTTACACATACAGATGCAGACAAGGCCGAAAATTAAGTATTTTGCCCTAAATGGGTGTTTTTTAAAACCCAGAAAATTAAAGCTGTATTTCTAGCTTAAAGGGAACCTGTCACCGGGATTTTGTGTATAGAGCTGAGGACATGGGTTGCTAGATAGCCACTAGCACATCTGCAATATCCAGTCCCCATAGCTCTGTGTGCTTTTATTGTGTCAAAAAACCGATTTGATATATATGCAAATTAACCTGAGATGAGTCCTGTACGTGAGATGAGTCAGGGACAGGACTCAGCTCGGGTTAATTTGCATATGTATCAAATCGGTTTTTTTACACAATAAAAGCACACAGAGCTATGGGGACTGGATATTGCGGATGTGCTAGCGGCCATCTAGCAGCCCATGTCCTCAGTTCTATACACAAAATCCAGGTGACAGGGTTCCCTTTAAATTGCACACTGACTAATGCGGCAGAGGCCCCAGATGGATTGTATTGCAAAAACATTTGTGTTTTTTTTTAACTATTGAAGTATTTAAAGCTTGTTTTAACAATAACAGATGCAGCAAAGTCTGCAATAATAAGTACTTTGCCCAAAAAGTGTGTTTTTTTACAAAAAAAATATGACAGCAGTATATAACGCTTGAATTTCACAATGACAGATGCAGACAAGGCCGCCAATTAAATATTTTGCCCAAAATGGGTGTTTTCTGAATAACAGAATATGACAGCAGTATATAATGCTTGAATTTCACACATACAGATGCAGCAAGGGCTGTAAAATTGTGCATTTTGCACAAAAAGGGTGTTTTTTAAAACCCAGAAAATGAAAGCTGTATTTCTAGCTTAAATTGCACATTGACTAATGTGGCAGAGGCCCCAGATTGATGGTATTGCAACAAATTGGTGTTTTTTAAAACCAAGAAAATTATTTAAGTATTTAAAGCTTGTTTTAACAATAACATATGCAGCAAAGGCTGCAATATTCAGTACGTTGCCCAAAAGGAGTGTTTTTTTAATAACAGACTATGACAGCAGTATATAGCGCTTTAATTTGACACGTACAGATGCAGACAAGGCCGCAAATTCAGTATTTTGCCCAAAATTGGTGTTTTTTTAATACCAGAATAGCACAGCGGTATCTAAAGCGTGTATCTAACACTGACAGATGCAGACAAGGCCGCAAATTAAGTATTTTGCCCTAAATGGGTGTTTTTTAAAACCCAGAAAATTATAGCTGTATTTCTAACTTAAATTGCACACTGACTAATGTGGCAGAGGCCCCAGATGGAGAGTATTGCCAAAAATTGGTGTTTTTCAAAGCCAGAAAATTATTGAAGTATTTCAAGCTTGCTTTTAACAATCAAAGATGCAGCAAGGGCTGTAAAATTGAGTATTTTGCCCAAAAAGGGTATTTTTTAAAACCCAGAACATTATAGCTGTATTTCTAGCTTAAATTGCACACTGACTAATGCGGCAGAGGCCCTAGATGGAGAGTATTGCCAAAAATGGGTGCTTTTTCAAAGTCAGAAATTATTTAAGTATTTAAAGCTTGTTTTTAACAATCACAGATGCAGCAAAGGCTGCAATATTAAGTACTTTGCCTAAAATGGGTGTTTATTTTTTTTTTACTAACAGAATATGACAGCAGTATATAATGTTTGAATTTCACACTGACAGATGCAGCAAGGGCTGTAAAATTGAGTATTTTGCCCAAAAAGGGTGTTTTTTAAAACCCAGAAAATTATTGCTGTATTTTTAGCTTAAATTGCACACTGACAAATGCTACAAAGGCACCAGATGTAGGATATTGCCAAAAATTGGTGTTTTTTTAAACCCAGATTATTATTGCAATATTTTAAGCTTGGATTTGAATGTCACAAAAGCACATATGCAGTGCTGGTGCACTGAACTTGCATAAAATGGCCGCCACCGCCCACATAACTAACAGACAAATAAAAGTTATTTTTCTCTATCACTTGGTTCAGGGCAGGGTAAAAAGATTGTGCCTTGCACCCACACAACAAAATCTATGTAGATTGCTGAGTTCAATTGCAGTTCTGATTAAAGTTTCTTTCCTATTTTCTCCCTCACAACATCAGCATCCTCTCCCTACACTACTAAGAGCAGAGTGACGTGCAGCGCTACGTGACTCCAGCTTATATAGAGGCTGGGTCACATGCTGCATTGGCCAATCACAGCCATGCCATTAGTAGGCATGGCTGTGATGGCTTCTAAGGGCACAGAGTTAAACACTTGTTGATTGGCTGCACTGCAGCCTTTCAAAAAGCGCCATTAACTCGCCGAACACCGAACCCGAACTTTTACTGAAATGTTCGGGTTTGGGTCCTTTACAGTTCGGGTTCGCTCAACCCTATACAGGAGTCAATTATGTTCAGTAACACCATAAGGAAGTAATAACAGCCACCATAAATGGTTAGTTTTTTTAGGTGGAGTTGTGATGCATATCCATCATCATCTTTATAATGTAGTGCTCTTCGTGTTATTATAAATAAGTTTTATTGCACAGTTCATAGGATAAAGGAGCCCTGTATGCGGTTTTATCCAGATGCCATTACCACTGGTGCAGTGCAGTTAACACTTGGAGATCCTGCTATAACTGCGTTAAGTCCCCTGACAAAGCCTTAAAAATAAAAACAAAGGTAAAAATGTTGGGACGTACAAGTCCTAACAGAGAATTAATAGAGGCAAGCCATTACTGAGCAGTGCACTCTTGTTTGGGTGATCGCTCCACAGTCAGGGGCAGCGAGAATGAAGTTTACGGCTGATGGTCCATGGATTTCAACAACTTTTCCTGGATTATTAAACCACAGTGCATTGGATTTGCTGCTAACAGCCATTATTGGATCACCAAGCCACATCATAATGATCAAGTGATGTCCCTGACCTAGAAGTATGCCTGCAATTAAAAGATCTCCAATAAAAGTGTGAGTGATTTTCTCTAGTTTTCTATACCATTTTTAATATGTTAGGCACCTGTACTGATTATCTCTTCAGCCTAAGTGCATCTTTCAGGTTTTAAGGATATATATAATAAAAGTTATATTTTAGGTGTGTTATGTGACTGCAATGATACATTGCATTGGGTTCTCCAAAACTTTGATATTGATTGCTTATCCCACAATGGTGTATCCATACAATGAAGGACTATTGGGATATAGGACCAATATCTGCAGTCAATAAAACTTAATTTGCTCAATTGTGTCCTCAGCTACGTTTGATGTAGTAGGCCTTTACTCCTCAATTCCCCATGATCTGGGATTAGACTCATTAGCTCAATATTTTGATATGCAGTATATAGTACTTATTGTAGTGAGCTAAAAGGGTTTCTTCTAATGTCTAGAGAGTTTCTCCTCAAACTCAACAAGAGCTTTTGTTTGAAAATGAGAAGGGCCTCAGTGAGGGTAGATCCTACACCTCATATGGCCAGGTGGAACTGCAGGAGTTTTTTTTTTATCAATTTATCCATTTGGGTTGGACGATTTATAGATGACCTACTAGTAATATGGAAGGGGCTGGGAAATGAACTGTATGAGTTTGTCAGCTATAAACTACAAGGAATTTAAAGAGTCCTTACATTTTCCAAAAACTTTTGATATGTCATAGACATGAGTGCTGAGACCCCACTATCTCTAAAATGAGGAGAAAGAAAAACCTGTATAGAGCGCTCTCTCTCGCTGCTGAGGACAGAATCGAGATGGGCCTATAGACTCCTATGGAGTCTGGTGCAGTGATGAGAGTGAGCTATGCAGTCACTTGTCTCCTCTCATTCTAGGGATCAGTGGGCATCTCAGAACTTATACCCCCATATTCTAAACTGTCTCTATGACATTACTATATAGATTAGAAATAAAATTAAAATGAAAACAAAAAGGCACAAGTCTTTAAATCCCAAGTCAATGTTACAATTGGAGCGCTGCAGGTTCGTCGTGAAGTGGGTATTGTTCACACACAGTCCATATAAAGTAGTAAAATTGCTCTGCTCCAGCAGTTAAAAAGTACACCTTTCAGACACACAGAAAGTTTATCTGATATGGTTGAATCCGACAAAGTAACTTCGACTTCCACAAGAATCGGTGCTCTTAATCCCTATAATATTAAAGGAGACAGCCTGACATAGTGAAGTCCCGCAAGTCCTTTATCTTATTAAATCATTTATTATAATCAAAAATTCCATAAAATCTCAGTCATAGAAAATAAGTGGCACTCCTCTCTCCGATTGTGGAAATGACTCTAATTGTAAAAAGACCTTTTGGGTTAACGCCCACATCACTATTAAAAGGAGGAACCGAATAGGATTTGCCGATGCCCCTGACGAAGCGGAGGCGAAACCCGGGTTAGGCAATCGACGAGAGGAGTGGTCAGTCCTGGGTGTCCGGAGGTCACCTGTGGAATGGGGGTACTGTCATGTTACCTTCTGTGACAGAGGTTAGAAGATCAGAGAGACTGACGGCACGTGAGGTTAACTGACAGTCTCTCGATTCTCAATGTTGTGGTTTGGTAATGACCAAACTTCTTGTCAGGTGCGGCTGGCGGTCATTGCTGCTTCCCTATTTAGTTTAATTTCACACTTCATACCATGCGGTTGATATTCTCTGCTTGGATTTGGAGGAGTTGGTGTATGGACCTTTCTTGTGTTCCTGCTCATCCATTTTCTATAGGATAAGTTGTACTGCTCTTTTATTTAGTTGTTCCCTTGTGCTTGTTGTTACTAGGCCTCAGGGAGACACTGGTTCGTTCACCTGGGAAGGAACCAGTAGTCTCATTCCCTTTTACTACCTTTAGGGCATCTCAGAGCTCTTAGGGTTTAGGTTCCAGCGTATGTATTTTCCCACCTTCAGGGTCTATACATACTGCCAGAAGTCAGGGCCAGATCTAGGGGTTTCCTAGGAGGTGACCTTCCCCTTCTCCCTAGCCTTGAGGCCTAGTTCTTTGTCCTCTCCCTTCTGTTGTTTTTTTTTGTTGTTGGTGTCCCTCCTCTCCATATTATTCATGACAGGTGGCTAGTCGTAGGCTGGGGAAGAATTTGGATTTGCACATTCTGGCCCTTTAAAAGGGCACGAGTGTGCACGCACTGTATAGTACTGGCTGCGAGGCCTACACAAGGAACGCACAAGAGGTGTTGGAGGTCGGGACCACCACTGGCTGGGAGAGGAGAAAAATTTAGAAAAATTGCATTAGGCTTGTCAGTAAAAGCAAAAAAAGAATAGACCACTGTGGTACTCAGCAGAAGTGGCCAAAATCATTAAAAACAAAAAGAAAGCATTTAGGAATTATTAAAAAAAAGGAGGATGACAGGCAAATTTATAAGATTAGGCAGAGAGAGGCCAAACAAGTTATAAGAGCTTCTAAAGCACAGACAGAAGAGAAATTAGCTCAGTCAGGGAAAAAAGGCGATAAGGCATTCTTCAGATACATAAATGAAAAAAGGAAACTAAAACAAGGAATTACCAAATTAAAAACAAAACAAGGAAGGTATATGGAAGAAGATAAAGAACTAGCTGACTGCCTCAATGAATACTTCTGTTCAGATTTTACAAAGGAAAATGAAGGAGAAGGACCTCAGTTAGGAAAGAAGACTAATGAATCTTTTGATGCATGTGTCTTTACAGAGGAAGAGGTTCTAAGTCTACTGTCTAAAATTAATACAAATAAGTCACAGGGGCCTGATGGGATACACCCAAAGCTATTAAAAGAGCTCAGCGGTGAACTAGCAAAACCATTAACAGATTTATTTAACCAATCACTGGCAACAGGAGTCGTCCCAGAAGATTGGAAATTAGCAAATGTTGTGCCCATTCACAAGAAAGGTAGTAGGGAGGAATCGGGCAACTATAGGCCAGTAAGCCTGACATCAATAGTGGGGAAATTAATGGAAACCATACTTAAGGAGAGGATTGTGGAACATCTAAAATTCCGTGGATTGAAAGATGAAAAACAGCATGGGTTTACTTCAGGGAGATCATGTCAAACTAATCTTATTGATTTTTTTTATTGGGTGACTAAAATAATAGATGGAGGAGGTGCAGTAGACATCGCTTATCTAGACTTTAGTAAGGCTTTTGATACTGTCCCACATAGAAGGCTTATCAATAAAGTGCAGTCTTTGGGCTTGGACTCCCATATTGTTGAATGGATTAGGCAGTGGCTGAGGGACAGGCAACAGAGGGTTGTAGTCAATGGAGTATATTCAGACCAAGGTCTTGTTACCAGTGGGGTACCTCAGGGATCTGTTCTGGGACCCATATTGTTTAATATCTTTATCAGCGAAATTGCAGAAGGCCTCAATGGTAAGGTGTGTCTTTTTGCTGATGACACAAAGATTTGTAACAGGGTTGATGTTCCTGGAGGGATACACCAAATGGAAAAGGACTTAGGAAAACTAGAGGAATGGTCAAAAATCTGGCAACTAAAATTTAATGTTGATAAGTGCAAGATAATGCACCTGGGACGTAAAAACCCAAGAGCAGAATATAAAATCAATGATACAGTCCTAACCTCAGTATCTGAGGAAAGGGATTTAGGGATCATTTTTTCAGAAGACTTAAAGGTAGGCAGACAATGTCATAGAGCAGCAGGAAATGCTAGCAGAATGCTTGGGTGTATAGGGAGAGGAATTACCATTAGAAAGAGGGAGGTGCTCTACAGAGCACTAGTGAGACCTCATTTGGAGTATTGTGCTCAGTACTGGAGACCATATCTCCAGAAGGATATTGATACTTTGGAGAGAGTTCAGAGAAGAGCTACTAAACTGGTACATGGATTGCAGGATAAAACTTACCAGGAAAGTTTAAAGGACCTTAACATGTATAGCTTGGAAGAAAGACGAGACAGAGGGGATATGATAGAAACTTTTAAATACATAAAGGGAATCAACAAGGTAAAAGAGGAGAGAATATTTAAAAGAAGAAAAACTGCTACAAGAGGACATAGTTTTAAATTAGAGGGGCAAAGGTTTAAAAGTAATATCAGGAAGTATTACTTTACTGAGAGAGTAGTGGATGCATGGAATAGCCTTCCTGCAGAAGTGGTAGTTGCAAATACAGTGGAGGAGTTTAAGCATGCATGGGATAGGCATAAGGCCATCCTTCATATAAGATAGGGCCAGGGGCTATCCATAGTATTTAGTATATTGGGCAGACTAGATGGGCCAAATGGTTCTTATCTGCCGACACATTCTATGTTTCTATGAGAAGGCCAGCCAAACTTGGACAGTCGACTGCCTGAAAAAAAACCACTGGTTAAGTGGTGCTGCTGCCTTGCCTGAAAGAATTTTTTTTTTTACTTTTCATACTGTGATAATCTATCATCATGTCAGATAGAGCGATTATGACAGCCCTGTATAAAAAGAAATCAGCAGGTAGCATGACACTGTTGGCAACATTGTTTTATTCCAGACACATTAGTAAATTATTTGGTGTCATGTGTTAAAAAAACATTATATGGGGTGTTTTTCTGGTCCTTTTAAAATACAAGTTGAAGGGCATCAGTAACCATAATCAACCCTATTAAACCATGGTGGGCAGGGTTGATCATGCTGAGTTTGATACTGCCTTCCAATCTGAAATCTGATGTTTTGTTGCAGAGAAATCTTAACTTTTATTAACATTCTAATGATGTCTTTAGAGCACCAAGGGGCTGGCCAAGCACCTCAGATCACCTTTTCACCTCCTCCTTTACTCTGTCACCATTCTCTATATCCTCGAAATCCCCTGGTTTACCCCCATTAACCCCTATGTAGGGATCTAATCTTCACTGCTGGAGAGCCACTAGGTCACTAACATATGAAATAGTCCAGGTAGTTGGCAGCTGAGAAACTGGTGCAGAGCACAAAGGGGACAGTGTTCAAACATATCCGAAAAACAAGACTCCTGAGGTCAGGACAGACAACAATACGGGAAACAGGCTAAGGGCAAGTGGTCAGGAATCAGAGTTGGTTGTCAGGCAGAAGTCCGGTACATGGGTAGTCAAACAGAATATGCTACCGTCACTAGTTAACTATTCAGACACCATCCTACTGGGGAAAGTGCCCTATATACACAGGGGTGGTGTCACGGTACCTTCTGTGACAGAGGTTAGAAGATCAGAGAGACTGACTCCACGTGAGGTTAACTGACAGTCTCTCGATTCTCAGTGTTGTGGTTTGGTAATGACCACACTTCTTGTCAGGTGCCGCTGGCGGTCATTACTGCTTCCCTATTTAGTTCCAGCATATGTATTTTCCCACCTTCAGGGTCTATACATACTGACAGGAGTCAGGGCTAGATCTAGTGGTTTCCTAGGAGGTGACCTTCCCCTTCTCCCTAGCCTTGAGGCCTAGTTATTTTTCCTCTCCCTTCTGTTGTCTTTCTGGTGTCCCTCCTCTCCCCATTGCTTGTGACAGATGGCTAGTCGTAGGCTGGGGAAAAATTTGGATTTGCACATCCTGGCCCTTTAAGAGGGCACGAGTGTGCACGCACTGTATATACTGGCTGTGAGCCCTACACAGGGAATGCAGGCTTAAGCCTGCAGAAGACACAAGAGGTGTTGGAGGTCGGGACCACCGCTGGCTGGGAGAGGAGGCCAACCAAACATGGACAGTCGACTGCCTGAAAAAAACCACTGGTCGAGTGGTGCTGCTGTCGATAGGTCATCAGGATAGGTCATCAGGTCATCAGTATCCGATCAGCGGTGGTCCAACATCCAGGGTCCCCCTCTGATCAGCTGTTTGAGGAGACCACTGCGTTTCGGTAAGCGCTGATGCCTCCTCACAGCATAGCAAGCACAGCACCGTACATTATAATGTGACTGTGGTTTGTATCACAGCTCAGCCCCATTCACTTGAATGGGCCTAGGCCACATGACCAGTGAACGTGACGTCTCTGCCCTAGGGTAAGCTGCAAGAAGGCAGTGGTGCTCACCAGAGTGCCGTTGTCTCCTCAAACAGCTGATGGATCAGGGTCCTCAGTATAGGCCATCAGTGCAAAAAAGTCAGAAAACCTCTTTAATCTTGTTGCAATCACTTTCATATTTAGCATACCGTAAATATTTTACCCTGGAAAAAAAAGCTGTATGCAAATTTCATTACCTGAGCTATAAGGAAGCGCATACCAGTGTCACGTGCACATGTATTCATTTTTACTAAGCATAAACACTAGTACACTCCATTTCAAAGTCTACAGGCAAGGCGCACGCAGATGTATGGTAGTCACAAAAGTGTAAGTATAAGAACTTTTTTTTAAATCATTTTAACATGATACATGTATAGATTTAGAATGGATGGGATGGACAATATTTTCTAAAGAATACTAATTGAAAAAAAAACAAGAGTAAAAGAATAGAACTGCTAGATATGAGGTAGATGATAGATAGATAGTATTGTAAAGTGTAAGTGTTTAGAAACCCGAGCAACTCAGTAACGAAGTGGTAAACCATGTTAAAGAACAGGGTCACCAGGTGCTGTGGTGCATAGTGTATAAAAATTTCCAACACTCCGCTGACTAAATAACTACCGAGCACCAAACCTGTTGGAGTACAATCCAAAACGATTCACAGCTCACAGGCTCATGTCCTTCAGAACGCTGAGTTGTGTCCTATTTGATAATGGGCGACGTTTCGAGGGTCACGCCCCATTACTCATGCTATGGACTTAAGAAGAGTGAGTAGTATTCATTTATCATCTAAAAGTATATCAGAGAAATTACATGCGGCTGAATTTGATGAAAAGTTGCATTGTACTGGGTGAGACTCTAAGTCAGACCGTGGTGAAACAATTTTTACACAGAGCCCTGACCTCAACCCCATCGAACAGCTTTGGGATGAAGTAAAGTGGAGATTGTGAGCCAGGCCCTCTAATCTTATATCAGTGTTTGACCTCACAAATGATCTTCTATTTGTATGGGCAAGAAATCCCACAGTCACACTCCAAACTCATGTAGAAACCATTGCCAGAAGAGAGGAAGCCGTTTTAGCTGCAAAGGTGGGGACTAACTCCATTTATTAATGGCTATAGATTTAAAATTGGATGTCCACAATAGGTGCAATGTGTATGCATTACAGTACTTTTTATAACACTGTGTAATATCTATAGGTGGTTTCAATAAATACAGGTGAAACTCCAAAAATTAGAATATCATGCAAAGTTCATTTATTTCAGTAATACAGCTTAAAAGGTCAAACTAATATATGAGATAGACTCATTACATGCAAAGCGACATATTTCAAGCCTTTGTTATAATTTGGATGATTATGGCTTACAGCTTATGAAAACCCCAAAGTCACAATCTCAGGTCCCCTTAGCTCAGGGGGTATGGATTAATTAGCTCACTAGAATGTGACCCTTTGAGCCTAGAATATTGAACCTTTTCACAATATTCAAATTTTAAGTTGCATTACTGAAATAAATGAACTTTTGCACAATATTCTAATTTTTTTCGAGTTTCATCAGTAGATAAACAGATATATGTGAGTGGAAAATGGTGCAGTGCTGCATGGTGGCTGTTGCTGCTGGGGTGCTGTACCTGTGAGTTGGGGGGCTTAGCAATAAGGGTACTATTGGGCTACTTTGCTGGCCCCTCCACAGCAGGTTCTGTGTTGTGAGAGTCAACATACTGTTCTGTGCCAAATTATTGTAGGATCCAACTTGAAGGAGGTCATTTAGAAGTTAGCAAGTGGACCTATACATTTAAATTGAAATGTGTACTAAGAATCTCATATTTGTGTTTATACAGTTTGCTTAGCATCAATAGATCGATGTATATGATGTGGACGTGTTTGTTTTATATTTAAAGTTATTGCTATATATAAGGTAGATAGATAGATAGATAGTAGATAGACTTGAAGGAATGAGGTAGCACTCCAATGAAGGTAAAAGGGTGATGGACCTGCTTTAATTACTCTTTCTTCTTCAGATAGATAGATAGATAGATAGATAGATAGATAGATAAATAGATAAATAGACACTTCTCCTTGATTTCACATTTGCATGCATTAACCTCTCCTTGATCTTACTCCTTGAGAAAAAAAAAACTGTCTCTCAAGTGCCACCTGTAGGTACTTATTTTGTAAGCTAATGTTCAATTTCTTGAAGAAGCTTGAAAAACTAAAACTCATTATTACGTAGAGAGCACTGTTTCAAATTTATTGTTACTCATCGGTATAAAGGTCTGGTTGACTGAGATGCCATGTGAACAGCCATTCAGAAATCTTTAGGAGGAGTTGTCCAAATGAATGAATAAATACGTATTGATCAATACCCCCTGATGATAGTTCAACATTTTCCTAGCCTACTATACTTCCTCAACGTAGATACCAAACAGGTTGTTCTGCTTTAACTTTCTGCCTCAAACTGGTCCTGTGCCTCTCCATTGCCCAGAGGAAGGCTTCCTGAACAAGCCTATTACAGTATCCCCTATTTTATGCTCAAATGAGTATCTCTTTTTCTAATGAGCTACTGCGTCTAATCTGCAGATAGCTAAGGCTTTATGATGATCACTGTACCAAGAAAGCAGAGAGTTAGCAGATGTTGTCTTGTGGTAGATGTCTGTTTCAAGTGTGCCTATACTTGTACTTACTTAATCATTATATCCCAAAAAGGTTGCTGTCTTCAGTAATACTAAAAGTAAACCTAAGCCTATATAGTGATACATGATGTCTGTAGGGATCTCTTGGTCATTAATAGTGATGAGCGGCAGGGGTTATATTCGAATTCACGATATTTCACAAATATTTTGTAGAATATTCGTCATATATTCGCGAATTTCAAGAACTCAAGATTATTTTGTTTGAATGTGAAAAATCGGTAATGTAAAAATCGTGTAATGCGAATTCGTAACGCGAAATACAGACGTGGGTCACTTTGGCTACATTTTTCAAGCTGCTAGAAGTTTCATAAGTTTCTCCTTAAACTGGAGAAAATGGTTGGCACGGCAGAACATTACAATAGTTTTATATGCAGATAGAGTCAAGTGCTCCAATATATTCGCGATTGCACTAATCGGCAGTGATTAGAATATATTTTCGCACTAAGTGCAACTTCACATTTTAGCAGGTCTGACTATAGATTACTGATTGGTGCACTAAGTATTGTTGTGAACTTGACATTGCTTCCTTCTCATTGGCCCACAAGCAAGAAGCAGAGAGGAATCATGTGTTCAGATGGAAAAAATGCAGAATATTCGATATAACGAATATATAGCACTATATTCAAAATATTGGCGAATTCTCAAAGTGGCGATATTCGCAATAAAAATTCACTATTCGAATGTTCGTGCTCAACACTACTCATTAAAGACCAGGATTATCTCCCACCAGCCTAGGAAGAGTTTGGCATATGAGGGGGCACTCCCCCCTGAGCTGATTGTAGAATTTTTAGGAAGAAATGAAATGCTTCATGTTCAATGTGAAATGTAGCAGATCCCCCACAAACTCATTTGACATGTAACAAAACCTCCACTGCTGCCCTAATTGTGTGAAATTCTGTAGAGGGTCTTTATATCTGTGTTAATCAACAAGGCTTCGAGTATATACTGTATTTTTTTTTTTTAAAGCAATTCTTACATATTTTTATAGTAGTTATCTAGCTTGTTGGTTAGGCTCATGACCCTTTAAATGCAAGTATTTTTTTTTTCCTACCACCAAGAATTCCTGAGCCTCAGTACTGGGAAAAGTGACATCACTGTGCCTATGCAGTGATGATACATTTTTTTTTTTTTTTTTTTTTAATACCAAGTTTATTTATCATTTTCTTCTTCTCAATTAAAACAAAAAGACATAAATGGGGAATAGCCATTACAAAAGATCACAGGTATACATCGTCACACTTAACAAGAGAGTAACCTATCAACTTTTCCCCATTCTTATTAGTTATACCGTGTCCTTGAAAAAAAAAAAAAAAAAAGAAAGAGAGCTTTGCCTCCCCCCCCCCCTCCCATCCCTGCAACCTCCCTCCCCCCCACCCACTTGGTTGTCTTGGGAGTGTCCTCAAGGTAATTCCTTTCCATGGCCTCTTTTCTAAAAGCTAATATCTATGTTTACCCCTCTTTACTCCCCATTTTTACTCCCCATTTATTTATCCAACAGTTTCACCTGCCTAGCTTTCTCATAACTTATCACCCTTTCACATAAGTTTTTCCATTCTACCATCCTTGGCGGACGGTCCGCTCCCCATCCTCTGGCCAACACAACACGTGCCAGCATTAGCCCTTTTTCCCATTTCCTTTTGCTTTCTCTGTCTCCCCCCATTCTTCTAATGTCTCCCAGGACTGCCGTAGTGATCCCCAGAGGTACAGGTCTCCCTGTCTCTCTCCCAAGGTCCTCAAAAACTTGAATCCAATACCCCTGTACAGTCGGGCAGAACCAAATCAAGTGCACAAAATCAGCCCTTTCCTCTCCACATTTCCAGCATTTTGCCTCTCCTGTTCTGTACATCTTACTCAGTACCATGGGGGTGATATAGGTCCGATGGAGGATAAAAAACTGCGTCAGTCGGAAACCACTGGAGATTGTACTCCTTTTAACATTTTTATATATACTTCTCCAATCTAAGATTGCAGGTTCCACCTCTCGTGCCCATTTTTTTTCGCTATTAAATCTGATCACCCCTCCCAGTCCCTTCTTTATTTTTTTATAAATCTGTGAAATTGAAACTTTACTCCCTATTCCCTGATAACAAAATTCAACAAAATCTGAGTGCTTCGTGGCAAAGTATTCTCTGTTCTCCGTTTTGTCAAAAGCATGTTTTAATCTAACATATCTGAACCATGTGAGACAATCTTTATTTATATTTAGGCCCATTTCCTCTGGTGTCTTAAGCTTTCCTTCCACCACCATCTGGTGCACAAACCTAATACCCTTTTTATCCCAAAATACAAAATCTTCAAACTTCCAAAATTCCTTTAAGTTTATATTTCCCCAGATGGGGGAAATCTCTAGTGAGTGATTTATTCCTAATAATTTTTTAACATTAGCCCAAACTAAATGTATCATATTATTGATTGGGCACTGCCTACCCTTTATTTTTATCATTCCTGTTTCTAAAGTGCTAATGATATTATATTGGAGACCTTTCAGTTCCCCTTCCAAAAAACGACGCAGTCTGTCATCCTCCATCATTAACCACTGAAGCTGGGACGCAAAATAATAACCCCTAAAGCATGGGACGGACAGGCCGCCATCTTCCTCATCTAGCCATAGATATTTTTGTTTCAGTCTGACCCTTTTTCTCCCCCAGATGAGATCATTTATCACTCCTTCTAGTGCATTGAAAAAATGGTCCCCTATCCAGACTGGGCAGGATGATATGACATACAAGATCTGTGGTAATAAGACCATCTTTATTATCGCTATTCGGTCCACTTGTCGGATCAGCAGTTTTTGCCAGGTACTTGTTTTTTCCCTGACTCTTTTTAAAAGAGGCTCAATATTAAGTTCTAAATACTCCTGTATCCTTGAGCTAACCTTAATGCCCAGGTATTCAAATGACTCCGTGGATTTCAGAATTTTAACGTTGATTTCCTCTGGCCCAATTTCCTGGCCAATTGGAAGTAACACCGTCTTTGTCCAGTTCACCCTAAAGCCGGAGATAAGGCCGAACTGATTTACTATTTCCATCAAATACCGTACCATTGGTACCCCTCCATCCCAAAAAACAGAATATCATCAGCATAGAGGCATATCTTATCCAATGCACCATTTCCCCCAAACCCCCTTATTTTTTCATCTGCCCGGACCTTACAGGCCAATGGTTCCACAAATATGGCAAATAACAATGGGGAGAGAAGGCACCCCTGACGAGTTCCCCTCTGCAAAGGTATTGGCTCTGATATTTCTCCATTAATTTTTATCCTGACTTTCGAGTTCTTATATAAAAGCTGTACCCATTTGATAAATTTTTCTCCCAAGTTAAACTCGTACATGACCTTCCATAGGTATGCCCATTCCACCCTGTCAAACGCTTTTTCAGCGTCCAAGGACAGGATGGAATGGGCACCCTCCCCTCCCATCTGCATGTTCAATAATGTCCGTCGAATATTCGTCTGAGCTTGGCGTTTGGGTATAAACCCTGATTGGTCCGGGTGTATTAACTTCTCAATAACTTTTCCTAGGCGATTTGCAAGTAATTTAGCACATATTTTAAAGTCAGTGTTGAGAAGAGAGATGGGGCGATACGAATCCACCTTTTTCTCGTCCTTACCCTTTTTACCTATTAAGCTTATTACCGCTTCCGAGAGGGAGGGCGGGAGATCGCCTACATCCATCGATTCGTTTAAGACCTGCACTAACACTGGAAGAATGACATCTCCATATCTTCTATATATCTCGTAAGGGAAACCATCCAGCCCAGGACTGGAGTTCCCGTGAATAGTTTTCAGTGTCTCTCGCAATTCCCCAACTTCAATAGGGGCATTCAGCCAATCCCTCTCCTCATCCGTGAGTCTGGGGATCGGTACTCCCTCCAGGAAGATTCTAAATTCTTCTGGCCCCCCCCCCCTCCCTCCGAAGAGTAGAGGCCCCCATAGTATTCAACAAATTCAAGCTCTATCTCTCTCTGGCTGGATGCCATCCCCCCAGCTCTCCTCTCAACACCGTCAATCCTATTTTCCCACTTTTGATTCTGTATAAGTGTGGACAGCAATCTTCCTGACTTCCCAGATTCCCTAAAATATTGTTCCCCCTCAAAAAAAAACTTTTGTTGTGCCTTGTCCATCAGATAATTCCTAAGTGCACTTTTAGCTTGATCCAGCTGGTCTATCAGTTCGGGGATTTTCTTCATCATAAGTTCTGATTCTATTTTTTTTATCCTCTCTATCAGTTCTCTCTCCTGTTCTGCAAATCCCTTCTTCAGGCCCTTAATTTTACTGACCAAAAGACCACGTAGAAATGCTTTAAAAGCATCCCAAACATACCCTAACCCTGCTGACCCCAAATTATATTTCCAAAACTCCTCTATATCCACCCTGATATCATCTTCCTCCTTAATTAAGTTCAGCCAGTGTGGGTTTAGACGAAACTCGCGACTTTTTCCTCTTTGATTTGTTTTAAACCGCAGGCAAACAGGAGAGTGATCTGAAATACTATTTGCTTCATACCTCATGCTGGAGATCTTATTTACTAAATCTGAACTAACCAGTGCCAGATCTATTCTGGACATTATTTTATTTCCCCGGCTAAAGCAGGAAAACCCTGGTTTATCACCATAAAGGTATCTCCATACATCCATTAATGATAATTCCTGCGAAATTTTCCCCAGCATTGATTGTCGCCCAATAAACTGTTTGTCCTTCGGAATCACAGAGTATCTGTCTAATTCGTCATTCATAACGTTATTAAGATCCCCCATTATTACTATGGGACACTTGCCTCTTGAATCTGCATACTCCACTAGTCTATGAATAACCGTTAAGGAGAAAGGGGGTGGTATATATACAAACGCCAAGATACACACAATACCATTCCATTGACAGTGAAGGAATACATATCTACCCCTCTCATCTATTTTCTCATCAAATGGGAGGTAATCTACCATATGATGAATATATACACTAACTCCGGATGAGTATGTAGAAAAACATGAGTGATATTAATACCGGGCCCATTTCTTGTTTAAACGGTTTATCTTATCTTTTGTGCTATGTGTCTCCATTAATCCTACTATAGCCGGGAGATGTCTGGTAACATTATCAAAAACCATTACCCTTTTGACCCTATCACCGAGCCCCCGTACATTCCATGTCATAATACTACTCATTCAGATCTATCTTCTTTTATTTTTTTCCATCACCTTAAACCCTGCTAGACCTCCCAAGACAACCATTCCCACCCTAATCCCTCCCCTTCCCCTTTTTCTAACCCCCCCCCCCATCTGGTCGGTGGAAATCAAACATTTCCCCCACCTCTTACATTCAGCCTCTTCCCACCCCTACCCCCACACTCCCCCGAGCCGTTATGGTGCCTTCATATTCCTATTCCTTTAGCGTCTAGCCACTCCACTACCTCCTCTGGAGAGGCGAAAAACCTGGCCTGGTCGCGATATATTATACGAAGCTTAGTGGGATACAGCAGG
Source organism: Bufo gargarizans (assembly GCF_014858855.1). Taxonomy (NCBI): domain Eukaryota; kingdom Metazoa; phylum Chordata; class Amphibia; order Anura; family Bufonidae; genus Bufo; species Bufo gargarizans. Next base: position 273,183,004 of record NC_058085.1, on the reverse strand, counting down.
GAATATTGTATCTGGGCGTCTACTAGTCTCTTCTTCACTTCTTTAAACTCTCGCCTTTTTGTCTGAGTGGCTCTAGAAAAATCTGGATATATCGCTATGTTATTTCCGTTAAACTCAATTGTCTGCATCTTTCTTTTGGTTCTCATTATTGCATCTCTATCCTTAGCGCTTTGTATTTTAGCCAAGATTGCCCTTGGTGGGCCCCCTTTGACCGGGGGTCTCCCTGGTATTCTATGGGCTCTTTCCACTGAGAACCATTGGGATAGGACATTCTCTTTAAAATTATCCTGCAGCCATTGTTGAATAAAGCCCGTTGTGTCCTCTCCCTCTACACCCTCTGGGAATCCAACTATTCTGATATTTGATCTCCTGGACCTATCTTCCATTATAGTGATTCTCTCTAGAAGGGTATTTTTCTCACTGTCTATCCCATCAACTCTTTTTTTTATTCCCTCTAAATCCTTTTTCATCATTCCAGAGGATATCTGCAGCTCTTTCACTTTTTCCCTGACTTTATTCATATCCTCCTTTATGAAGGAAAGGTCTACCTGTACTGAGGCGATCTTTAAGGTCAGCTCCTCTAAACTATTGTTTGTTTTTTGTACTGCGCCTAGAATTTCTTCAAGTTTATTATCTACCAGATTAATTCTTTCCGCCATCCCCTCTCCGCTACCCATATTCCTTTCCACCACCCTATGTTCCTCAGCCGCCGCCACTTCTCCAATATCTTTTGGAGTTTCCTTGTTGCCCCGGAGAGAGCTCTTTATTTTAGGGGGCGATCTGAGATATTTCTCCATACTAGTTGTAATACTATTACCCTTTCCTCCCCCTGGCGAAGAGGCACCAATCGATCTCCGCTTTACTCCCTTTGGAGGCATGGCTACCACTCCCCCCAGCAATCTCTAGGGGCAATTTTACACAATGAGATAGAGGAGAGATCAGCACAACACACTTAAATATAGGTTGCTAAAGTAGAGGGAGAACACACAACGTCGTCCAGTATCCTTATTTTCTCTGTTCACTTGTGTGTCCGACGGGCACCACTTTCCTCCCCAGGTAGAACTTAAATATAGCTGCTGATACAAAAGAAAAGCCACCGTAAAGTCCAGTATTCCTCTAATTACATATATATCATATAGAGCAGTGCACTCTTCCAGGGTAAAGATATAGTCAGTGGTTCGTTCGATTTTATATATGTATAGCGGACAATCCCATCATACTACTAAAGCAGATATTAACAACAATTCGTTCAATTGTATATAGTCTTGCTTTCCTTCTTTTTTTTTTTTTTTTTTTTTTTATATATTCCCCTCCTTTCCTATTCCCTTCTCTCTTTCCTTCTTATTTCCCAGCTTGTAAGGGAACCGTAATAGTCCTATAAAATAAATCAGAAGGGAGAAACTTGCAGGAATTTCCTAATAACTTTAAAGGGAAACTCCAGCTCTACTGTCCTTTGTTTCCTATTTTCAGGGCTCTCTGTACCCAAATGTTCCGGTTTAAACAAACCATTTAAGGGGAGCATTAATAGTCTTGTAGGCTAATTCAGGGAGGAAGGAGTTTGCAAGTATATACTTCTAATAACTTAGATAGGGAACTCCAGCTCTAGCGTCCTTGATTATCCCTTTTTTTTTTTTTTTTTTTTTTTTTTTTTTTCAGCGGTCTCTGCGGTATTCCGGTTCAGACATATCATTAAAGGGGAAAAGTAATAGTCATGTGGATTAGTTCAGGAGGAAGAGACTTGCAAAAGTATATTTCTTAATAATTTTAGAGGCAAACCCCAGCTCCAATATCCTTTTGTTTCCTATTTCTCCACGTTCTCGGTACCCAGTTCAGACAAATCCTTAAAAGGGGGATCGATAATAGTCATGTAAGATGATTCAAGGAGGGAGAAATTTGCAGGCGTATACCTTTAATAACTCTAAAGGGAAGCACTGACTCTAATATCCATTTTCCTCAGTACTTTCTGTACCCGGGTGCTCCGGTTTAAACAAATCACTAAACAGTACCTGCAAGTTCACTTCCTTTCCCCACTTGCCTTTTTTTTTTCTTCCATTTCTTTCTCTTTTTTTTCCCACTCCCTCTCCGACCATATCCGATCACCAAGGGAGCTCTCGCCCGAAGCGACTGCTCACCTCTAGGAGGGGGGAGGGAGGCGACACCAGTCCTCTGGCAGTGTGAGATCAATAGAAGGCAATCCCTTCCTGCAACGCCGTCTAGGGTCCCACCATCACATCAGGCTCCGTCCGACCACCTCATTCAGAGAGCGTCATCCACTCCGGTCTCCACGTTCCTGGACGATTCCTGGACGGTTCCTGGGCGGACGGCCGAAATCTTCAAGAGCGGGCACCTCTCTCACACACCCCCTGCTGCGGCCCCCAGCCGAGAAGCCGATTTCCTCAGGCCATACACGAGACGCTACCAGCTACTAGCGCTCGCACACCACGGCCCATGGTACACGGAGGAGGGAGGGGGGCGGGAGCACGGCACGTCAGCGTCCTCACGTCATGCCGTTACGGCTCCCCTGATGCAGTGATGATACTTAATGTTACACAGATTAAAGAAACAAATATGGAAGGCACTCAACTATCCGGTGTTTGCATGGAAACATATCCCACATATATGGTTAAAAAGTGTATTATTTTATTCCAGAAAACCATATATACATAAAAGATGGATAATCCATAAATGAATAAAAATGAATATAAATCACTGACATTAATTAGATAATTAAGTCTGCATATTCCATAATATATTACATTCCTATTGCTGCTGAGTACATATTCAACACAAATTCTGTTTCTCAATATGATTTATATAATGCGGCAAACTGATGTGGGTTGATATGATTTATTGTATACTGCCGCAAACCACATCAGTTTGCCGCATTATATAAAACATATTGAGAAGCACAATTTGTGTTGAATATGTAGTCAGCAATAGGAATGTAATATATTGTGGAATATGCAGACATAATTATCTAATTAATGTCAGTGATTTTTATTCATTTTTATTCATTAAGGCCTCGTTCACATAACCGTTTCTCCTTTCCGTTCTGCGGCTCCGTTGAGGAGCAGGAGAACGGAAAGGACAGATTCTGCAGATAACTGAGACCTAACTGAGCGTAACGGAGCCTAAAGACCCCATAGACTATAATGGGGTCCGTTCGGTGTCCTCTATGATTTTTGAGTGGAGACGAAAGTCCTGCTCATGGATACGTTTCCATGCAAACACCAGATAGTTGAGTGCCTTCTATATTTTGTTTCTTTAATCTATTTAATATTACTTAAGAAGGGTGTTGCCATGGGTTAGTGCACCTAGTTCTGTGTATTCGTGTTGGTTGAGCCACTGATTTTATAATTTTTCATGATACTTAATGTGAAATGCTCAACTTAAGAGTCCATCTCTGTGTAATGGGTTTGTGTGTCCTCTTAGTGGCTGGACCCTCAGGAACTGTTCACATGCCTTAACTACTCTGTCCTCAACTACTGTTCATTTATATAATACTGCATTAATAATTTTCTCCTGCTTTTATTATATGCTTTATAGAGGTATTCTGCATGATAAAAGGTCATATCTACAAACATCATGGGGCGTTGCCAAGACTGTGGAGAGATTCCTTGTGGTTAGTATAAAATATTGGCTAAGCCACCTTAGGCTATATTATGGCATGTGATATTATATTTATACTGTTGGACGTCTAATTACTTAACAGGGTCACCGCTTAATGCTGACAACAGGTAGTACGTCTTAAATAGAGATTGTACTGGATTCAGTTTAATGTGAATGCTAACATATTTGCAAACTGAGAAGTAAGGAGAAGTAAGGAGTGGAGGAGACTCCAATAAACTGTTGAGACTCCAATACATTTGATCAGAAGCAATGTTCTATTGTCTGTGGAAACAGGGTATTTGTACCCTGAAGATAATGGCAAAAGGACAAAAAGACCGCCAAAAAAACAAAAAAGACCGCAAAACTGTTGTGGGCGTATCTCTTGTCGGATTACCCGCTCTGCTGGAAGCGGAAATGCCCGGCCATGATGGTGCGCATGGCTGAAAGCCGATGCGTGTCAGGCTGGAACGCATCGCGATCTGATGCGCATGTCCAGTAGTGCTTCTCCCCGAAACGGCTCGGCAGCCTCCCCTTTTTTATCGACTCCATACATTCCAATTCTTATTCCTTGTTTTAAACAAAACAGCGAAAAGACATTATAAAGACTTTTTTTTTATTGAAGAGGCCGTTATACATGGCCCATTAATGATTCCAAAATACCATGACCCCGAGACACACTGAAGAAACGAAGACAAAACGACCTTACAAATCGTATGAGCCGGAAAAAGAACTTCCTCCATGAACTTCCGGACCGGGGCACAGGCCACCGGGCCGTTTCGGGGAGAAGCACTACTGGACATGCCAATCACATTGTGATGCGTTCCAGCCTGACACGCATCGGCTTTCAGCCATGTGCACCATCACGGCCGGGCATTTCCGCTTCTGGAAGAGTGGGGAATCTGACGAGAGATCCGCCCACAACAGTTTGGCGGTCTTTTTTGTTTTTTTGGCGGTCTTTTTGTCCTTTTGCCATTATCTTCAGGGTACAAATACCCTGTTACCACAGACAATAGAACATTGCTCCTGATGACGGGACGTGCCTGTCCCGAAACGCATTGAGCCGGATAATTACCTTAATAAAGACAAGTGAACAGAAGCACCCGTGTGATTAGCTGCCTTCATATTGTATGATTCTAGAAGTGATCCAGGCTGGGGGGGTGTTAGGTTTATAGGTGTAATGCTTATCCTGATAAACACCCCCCCTTATGAAGTGAGTAAGAAGTATACGATACTCTAATATTTATACAGGGAGTGCAGAATTATTAGGCAAGTTGTATTTTTGAGGATTAATTTTATTATTGAACAACAACCATGTTCTCAATGAACCCAAAAAACTCAATAATATCAAAGCTGAATATTTTTGGAAGTAGTTTTTAGTTTGTTTTTAGTTTTAGCTATTTTAGGGGGATATCTGTGTGTGCAGGTGACTATTACTGTGCATAATTATTAGGCAACTTAACAAAAAACAAATATATACCCATTTCAATTATTTATTTTTACCAGTGAAACCAATATAACATCTCAACATTCACAAATATACATTTCTGACATTCAAAAACAAAACAAAAACAAATCAGTGACCAATATAGCCACCTTTCTTTGCAAGGACACTCAAAAGCCTGCCATCCATGGATTCTGTCAGTGTTTTGATCTGTTCACCATCAACATTGCGTGAAGCAGCAACCACAGCCTCCCAGACACTGTTCAGAGAGGTGTACTGTTTTCCCTCCTTGTAAATCTCACATTTGATGATGGACCACAGGTTCTCAATGGGGTTCAGATCAGGTGAACAAGGAGGCCATGTCATTAGATTTTCTTCTTTTATACCCTTTCTTGCCAGCCACGCTGTGGAGTACTTGGATGCGTGTGATGGAGCATTGTCCTGCATGAAAATCATGTTTTTCTTGAAGGATGCAGACTTCTTCCTGTACCACTGCTTGAAGAAGGTGTCTTCCAGAAACTGTCAGTAGGACTGGGAGTTGAGCTTGACTCCATCCTCAACCCGAAAAGGCCCCACAAGCTCATCTTTGATGATACCAGCCCAAACCAGTACTCCACCTCCACCTTGCTGGCGTCTGAGTCGGACTGGAGCTCTCTGCCCTTTACCAATGCAGCCACGGGCCCATCCATCTGGCCCATCAAGACTCACTCTCATTTCATCAGTCCATAAAACCTTAGAAAAATCAGTCTTGAGATATTTCTTGGCCCAGTCTTGACGTTTCAGCTTGCGTGTCTTGTTCAGTGGTGGTCGTCTTTCAGCCTTTCTTACCTTGGCCATGTCTCTGAGTATTGCACACCTTGTGCTTTTGGGCACTCCAGTGATGTTGCAGCTCTGAAATATGGCCAAACTGGTGGCAAGTGGCATCTTGGCAGCTGCACGCTTGACTTTTCTCAGTTCATGGGCAGTTATTTTGCTCCTTGGTTTTTCCACACGCTTCTTGCGACCCTGTTGACTATTTTGAATGAAACGCTTGATTGTTCGATGATCACGCTTCAGAAGCTTTGCAATTTTAAGAGTGTTGCATCCCTCTGCAAGATATCTCACTATTTTTGACTTTTCTGAGCCTGTCAAGTCCTTCTTTTGACCCATTTTGCCAAAGGAAAGGAAGTTGCCTAATAATTATGCACACCTGATATAGGGTGTTGATGTCATTAGACCACACCCCTTCTCATTACAGAGATGCACATCACCTAATATGCTTAATTGGTAGTAGGCTTTCGAGCCTATACAGCTTGGAGTAAGACAACATGCATAAAGAGGATGATGTGGTCAAAATACTCATTTGCCTAATAATTCTGCACTCCCTGTATGATACATGTATCTTTTTATACGATTTTTATACGATTTTTACTTGTTTGCTCTATTCACCTACTACACATTGGCTTGATTGTTCATATAAATTAACGGTCTCTCAGCCACACGAGATCTAGTGTAGTATATTTATATTTTACAACAACATATTCCATACCAAAATACCTTCCTACTGGTGCTCGCAACAGGTTTCCATAAATAGGCAGATTAGAGGGGAAGCTTGTTGGTTGTAGTCTCTGCAACCCAATGACAAGGAGGGTTCTGTTGCAGGGCCACAGCATGGGAAGATACCATGAGGGTGTGTGGGCATCTGGTGCTGCTTGCACACAGCCTGCTTAGCCAATGTTCATGTTGGTCCATGTAGTAACACCAGCCATACTGTGATTAACACAGTAGGAGGAGGTAATGATGAGTGCCTGGCTAACAGGACTTAGAGGGGTCTCTGCAAAGACACTGTCATGACTTCAACAGGTCTTAGGAAAACTCTAACATAAGGCCACCAACAGCTACATACTCCATAATAAGGGAAAAACTCATGAATGTGCACCACATGGGAACCCCTTCTGCTGTTCTGTAAGCTGTACTGTGTAATGATATAAAAGCTGTGCCTGTTATCTAAGGCAAAACTGTCGCATTGTACTTGCTATCCACCATGGCAGGAGCACGCCTCCCAATTTGGTCACTGGATTTACCCAGTATTCTTCAGTAAAGTTGACAGCTATTGCAAAGACACCTACAGTACCCTTTGTTCATCAGGTGATCAACAGCACATTTACACAGGCAGATTGTTGGGAATGAGCTTTCACAGGGAAGGTCGTTCCTGATAATCTGCCTGATAATTGGCTTGTGTAAATCTACCCTTACAGTCAGACACAGGACTATGAGCAGGAGAAGGGGAACATAGCTGATATTCTGGGACATACAGAGAAGATTTCTTCATATATTCGTAGTTTTAATTTTAATATGAGCCAAAATAGGGGGAAAAAAACTATATTTTTTTGGGTGTGCATTTTCTGTGTTATGTTTTCTGTGATCCTTTAAGGAGTTTGTAGTTTGCTAGTTTGCTTAAATAAGCTTGTACAAAGAAGCAGAGATGAGTTGATAGCTGACTGCGTGTACAGAATATATATATACACTACTCACAAAAAGTTAGGGATATTTGGATTGTGGGTGAAATTTCAGGAGGAACCTAAAATGCACTCTAACCTTTACAGGTGAACTTATTGTGACCTTCTCTAAACTTTTGAATGCACATGTCCAACTATTCAATGTTTTAGTACTTTTTGCACAACTTGCTGATCTCTAACAAGGGCATTGATGGCAAAATTCCCAACAGGTGTTTGATCCATGAATCACCAAATACATTTCCTGGCTCAATTAGAATTGTGTCACGCTGGACAGGATACAAGATAAACAGAAGACCACCAAACAAGTGTCTAGGCAATAAACTGGGGATAAAGGTCACCCCCTGACAAATCCCTACCAGCTCTCCCTAGACTTCTATGCCCACGTTCAGACCCTAATGATGGGAATAAATGTGTCCCCGTGCCTAGGCTGAAGATTCCCTAAAAATCCCTAAGATGGTGAAAGGGTGAAAGAGGTAGCCTGCTCCCTCAGGACCTGGAGGGGGCAGACGTCTCTCTAACAGCCTAGACAGAAAACCACAGGAAAAACAAAACCAACTTATCTTGATACTAAGCAGGAACAGCAAATCCTTCCTTCCTCTGAGCAAGACAGAAGCTATAACCCGCACAGGACACTGGGAGTGGGCGTAATTTAAACTCATACCAATGACCCAACCCAGTGCACCTGAAGGGAGGCAGATATAGCTCAACTCCAAAACAAAAGGCTACACGCGTGCTGCTAACCTGGCAGACCTCCGCACATAACCTGAGCAGGGCATGACAAATTGGTATTTAAACAGTCCTCCTAATCATGCTGTTCACATTTTGACATCATGAGACCAAAACGACACCTAACAATTGATCAATAGTAACTCGCCATTGTAAGGCTTGAAGCAGGATGTTCTCAGACGGAAGTGGCCACTGAACTTAGAGTGTCACAGAGTGTCATCAGCAGGTTGCAACAGAGATAACAGAAAGACTGGAAGAGTCATAGAAAGGAATAGAAGTGGACATCCTTTGGCCTTATCCAACACTGATGACCGCTTCATTGGGAACAATGCAGTGCGGAACCGGATGATGAATGCCACACAACTCCTGGCACATTTAAGGGAAGTAAAAGGCACTCGGGTGTCATGTCAGACCATTTGAAACCATTTACATCAGCTTGGTCTGCGTGCTAGATGACCTGCAAGGGAACTTGACCGCAGGTATCATTGTCTTGCATAGGCCAGGGAGCATCTATGCCAGACGAGGGATCAGTGGGCCTCAGTGCTCTTCACTGATGAAAGTCGATTCACACAGAGAAGAAATTATGACCGCCAATGATGCTGGAGACATCAAGGAGAGAGCTATGCATCAGCCACTGTAACCAGACAAGCCTTTGGTGGTAGTGGTGTTATAGTGTGGGCAGGTGTGTCTAGTCAATACAGAACTGCCCTACACTTTGTGAATGGTACAGTGACAAGCCCATACTACTTGAATAACATCATTAATCCAGTCATTGTGCCTCTGCATGAACAACACAGGACTAATTTCCCTTTTTATGGACAATAATACTCCAGTTCATCAAGGTCGCAGCATTAGAGAATGGCTGCTGGAGACTCGGGTACCTCAAATGGAGTGGCCTGCACTTTCTCCAGACATTAATCACATTGAAAACCTATGGGATCAGCCTGGTCACCATATAGAGACTCATAACTCTGTACCCCAGAACCTCATTGACCTGAGGGCTGCCCTTCAAGAAGAGATTGATGCCATGCGTCAGTAGACAATAAGTCGACTTATGAACAGCAGGAGACGTCATTGATAAGCTGTGATGCTCAAGGCCACGTGACAAGTTTTTGAGACATTGACATTTATCGTGGGGGTGTACCCACCACTGGTGTTGGCTTCTGTTTCAATAAGTTGTTTGAGATCACCATTGCCGGCTTCTACTTAAATGCCCTACTTTCATTATATGATATCACCGTAGCGTGAATTTATTATGTTTTCCATAAATTTCACCCAAAAACCAAATATCCCGAACGATTTGTGAGTGATATATATATATATATATATATATATATATATTTGATATAAAAAGTCTATAAACCCCTGTTAAAATGTCAGGTTTCTGTGATGTAAAAATAAATAAAAATGAGACAAAGATAAATCATTTCAGAACTTTTTCCACCTTTAATGTGACTTATAAACTGTACCACTCAATTGAAAAACAAACTGAAATCTTTTAGGTGGGAGGCACATATACAAACTGTTGTAATTCCTACACCGATCACCTGATTTGGATGCAAATACCCTCAAATTAAAGCTGACAGTCTGCAGTTAAAGCACATCTTAGTTTCATTTCAAATCCATTGTGGTGGTGTATAGAGCCAAAAATGTTAGAATTGTGTCGATGTCCCAATATTAATGGACATGACTATATATACAGACCAAAAAACCGTCCAGCACTCCAGAATTGTGGTAAAAAATGTGGAACTTTTATTCACTCATGTGTCAAGGCAACGTTTCGGCTCTGTATGAGCCTTTCTCAAGCAAACGATATATATATATATATATATATATATATACAGTACAGACCAAAAGTTTGGACACACCTTCTCATTCAAAGAGTTTTTTTTATTTTCATGACTATGAAAATTGTAGATTCACACTGAAGGCATCAAAACTATGAATTAACACATATGGAATTATATACATAACAAAAAAGTGTGAAACAACTGAAAATATGTCATATTCTAGGTTCTGCAAAGTAGCCACCTTTTGCTTTGATTACTGCTTTGCACACTCTTGCCATTCTCTTGATGAGCTTCAAGAGGTAGTCACCTGAAATGGTTTTCACTTCACAGGTGTGCCCTGTCAGGTTTAATAAGTGGGATTAAGGTTGGGACCATCAGTTGCCTTGTGGAGAAGTCAGGTGGATACACAGCTGATAGTCCTACTGAATAGACTGTTCGAATTTGTATTATGGCAAGAAAAAAGCAGCTAAGTAAAGAAAAACGAGTGGCCATCATTACTTTAAGAAATGAAGGTTAGTCAGTCCGAAAAATTGGGAAAACTTTGAAAGTGTCCCCAAGTGCAGTCACAAAAACCATCAAGCGCTACAAAGAAACTGGCTCACATGCGCACCGCCCCAGGAAAGGAAGACCAAGAGTCACCTCTGCTGCGGAGGATAAGTTCATCCGAGTCACCAGCCTCAGAAATCACAGGTTAACAGCAGCTCAGATTAGAGACCAGGTCAATGCCACACAGAGTTCTAGCAGCAGACACGTCTCTAGAACAACTGTTAAGAGGAGACTGTGTAAATCAGGCCTTCATGGTAGAATATCTGCTAGGAAACCACTGCTAAGGACAGGCAACAAGCAGAAGAGACTTGTTTGGGCTAAAGAACACAAGGAATGGACATTAGACCAGTGGAAATCTGGGCTTTGGTCTGATGAGTCCAAATTTGAGATCTTTGGTTCCAACCACCGTGTCTTTGTGAACGGATGGACTCTACATGCCTGGTTCCCACCGTGAAGCATGGAGGAGGAGATGTGATGGTGTGGGGGTGCTTTGCTGGTGACACTGTTGGGGATTTATTCAAAATCGAAGGCATACTGAATCAGCATGGCTACCACAGCATCTTGCAGCGGCATGCTATTCCATCCGGTTTGCGTTTAGTTGGACCATCATTTATTTTTCAACAGGACAATGACCCCAAACACACCTCCAGGCTGTGTAAGGGCTATTTGACCATGAAGGAGAGTGATGGGGTGCTGCGCCAGATGAACTGGCCTCCACAGTCACCGGACCTGAACCCAATCGAGATGGTTTGGGGTGAGCTGGACCGCAGAGTGAAGGCAAAAGGGCCAACAAGTGCTAAGCATCTCTGGGAACTCCTTCAAGACTGTTGGAAGACCATTTCAGGTGACTACCTCTTGAAGCTCATCAAGAGACTGCCAAGAGTGTGCAAAGCAGTAATCAAAGCAAAAGGTGGCTACTTTGAAGAACCTAGAATATGACATATTTTCAGTTGTTTCACATTTTTTTGTTATGTATATAATTCCACATGTGATAATTCATAGTTTTGATGCCTTCAGTGTGAGTCTACAATTTTCATAGTCATGAAAATAAAGAAAACTCTTTGAATGAGAAGGTGTGTCCAAACTTTTGGTCTGTACTGTATATATATATATATATATATATATATATATATATCCTGACGAGCAAAAGGGTAACAATGTTTTGAACTTTTGACTTTCAGGCTCCATATCTCATACATAAATTTGACTTGCAACTATTTATCATATGGTTAGTTATGCAGATTCTTGTCATGTAACTGCATTGTTAACGTTTTACTCCTAAAATGCTAAATTTTTATTTGTATTATTTTGTTAGTATTTTGTAAATTCACATTTGGCTTTGAACACTGCCTAAATCCTTCTGAGCATGCTCTCGATCTGATTCCAGCATGTATTGACCGAAATCTGTTTCCAGGTCTTTTCTACATGTTCCCAATGTAGGTGCATACTGGTCAACTCACTTGGGTACCAATATAGCTTTTTCTTCAACTCTACCCACAAATATTCGATTGGGTTGAGGTCTGGGGACTGTGGGGGCCAATCCAACACCTCTACTTCATTGTCATTGAACCATTTCTTTACCAATCTCGACGTATGCTTCCAGGTCGTTGTCCTGCTGGAACACTATGTTGTCTTTTTTATATCCATAGTACTCTAGTGTACGAAGTAACTCATCTTGTAGGATACTCACATATAGCTCAGCATTGAGACCACCATTGATGCTGGTCAAGTTTCCAACTTCTTTGGCTGTGAAACAACCCCATATTATCAGGCTTCCTCCACCGAACTTGACAGTTCCGTCAATTTCTCGATCCATTAGCCCCATTTTCCCTTGTTTCTTCCAGACCCATTTGCACCCATCAGAGCCCAGTCTATTGACTTTTGTCTCATCGCTCTAAATCACCAATTTCCAATCTTCTACTGTCCACCGTTCATACTTTTTTGCAAACTCGTGCTGACGCTTCTTATGACGATAATGAAGTCGAGACTTCACCTTTTTTCAGGCCATCATTCCAGACTTGTGTAATGTGCGTTAAATGGTGCTTGCATGGACGTCTGTGATCTCACTATTAGGAAGCAAACCAGCCACCTCCACTGCCGTGCTTGTTGTGCCAAAACTGATAGACCTTGTGATGAGCTGAATTGTTGATATTTTGCCTGGATGTCCACCTCTTGGCTTTGGAATGGATTGACAGACTTCATTTTGTATTCCTCCAACTGTTATCGTACCCACAGGATGCAGTTTGGCAATTTCTTAGCCGAGATAAGCTGGATGACGCTGTTTCTCTTTTCTTAGGAAATCTTCTTCATGGCTGCTACTGGATTTAAATCAGTGACCTTTCGCTTGGGAATCAGCCTAATAAAACAGACTGAGCTTTTATGGACTGTGAGAACAGGTGGTAATTTGTAGTATACAAGAAGAAAAAGATTGTTCCCCCACCAGGAGTAAAACAGTAACAATGCAGTTACATGACAAGAATTTTCATAACTAATCATATGCTAAATAGTTGCAAGTGCAATTTATGTATGAGATAGCCAAGATGATTGTCTATAAAATTATGGTAGTCACATGTTCAAAGCTGTAGTGGATGGTGAGATATGGAGCCTGAATATGAAAAGTTCTAAACATTGTTACCCTTTTGCTCATCTATATATATATATACAGTGGGATGCAAAAGTTTGGGCAACCTTGTTAATCGTCATGATTTTCCTGTATAAATCGTTGGTTGTTATGATGAAAAAAATGTCAGTTAAATATATCATATAGGAGACACACACAGTGATATTTGAGAAGTGAAATGACGTTTATTGGATTTAAACAAAATTAGGCAGGTGCATAAATTTTGGCACTGTTGTCATTTTATTGATTCCAAAACCTTTAGAACTAATTATTGGAACTCAAATTGTCTTGGTAAGCTCAGTAACCCCTGACCTACACACACACAGGTGAATCCAATTATGAGAAAGAGTATTTAAGGGGGTCAGTTGTAAGTTTCCCTCCTCTTTTAATTTTCTCTGAAGAGTAGCAACATGGGGGGTCTCAAAGCAACTCTCAAATGACCTGAAGAAAAAGATTGTTCACCATCATGGTTTAGGGGAAGGATACAGAAAGCTGTCTCAGAGATTTCCGTTGTCTGCTTCCACAGTTAGGAACATATTGAGGAAATGGAAGACCACAGGCTCAGTTCAAGTTAAGGCTCGAAGTGGCAGAGCAAGAAAAATCGCGGATAGACAGAAGCGACAAATGGTGAAAACACTCAGAGTCAACCCACAGACCAGCACCAAAGACCTACAACATCATATTGCTGCAGATGGAGTCACTGTGCATCGTTCAACCATTCGGCGCACTTTACACAAGGAGATGCTGTATGCGAGAGTGATGCAGAGGAAGCATTTTCTCCGCCCACAGCACAAAAAGTGCCGCTTGAGGTGGGCTAAAGCACATTTGGACAAGCCAGCTTCATTTTGGAATAAGGTGCTGTGGACTGATGAACCTAAAATTGAGTTATTTGGCCATAACAAGGGGCATTATGCATGGAGGAAAAAGAACACAGCATTCCAAGAAAAACACCTGCTACCTACAGTAATATATGGTGGTGGTTCCATCATGCTGTGGGGCTTTGTGGCCAATGCAGGGACTGGGAATCTTGTCAAAGTTGAGGGACGCATGGATTCCACTCAGTATCAGCAGATTCTGGAGACCAATGTCCAGGAATCAGTGACAAAGCTGAAGCTGCATCGGGGCTGGATCTTTCAACAAGACAACGACCCTAAACACTGCTCAAAATCCACTAAGGCATTTATGCAGAGGAACAAGTACAACGTTCTGGAATGGCCATCTCAGTCCCCAGACCTGAATATAATTGAAAATATGTGGTGTGACTTAAAGAGAGCTGTCCATGCTCGGAAGCCATCAAACCTGAATGAACTAAAGATGTTTTGTAAAGAGGAATGGTCCAAAATACCTTCAACCAGAATCCAGACTCTCATTGGAACCTACAGGAAGCGTTTAGAGGCTGTAATTTCTGCAAAAGGAGGATCTACTAAATATTGATTTCATTTCTTTTTTGTGGTGCACAAATTTATGCACCTGCCTAATTTTGTTTAAACAATTATAGCACACTTTCTGCAAATCCAATAAGCTTCATTTCACTTTTTAAATATCACTGTGTGTGTCTCCTATATGATATATTTAACTGACATTTTTTATCGTAACAACCACGATTTATACAGGAAAATCATGACGATTAACAAAGTTGCCCAAACTTTCGCATCCCACTGTATATATATATACAGTACAGACCAAAAGTTTGGACACACCTTCTCATTCAAAGAGTTTTCTTTATTTTCATGACTATGAAAATTGTAGATTCACACTGAAGGCATCAAAACTATGAATTAACACATGTGGAATTATATACATAACAAAAAAGTGTGAAACAACTGAAAATATGTCATATTCTAGGTTCTTCAAAGTAGCCACCTTTTGCTTTGATTACTGCTTTGCACACTCTTGGCATTCTATTGATGGGCTTCAAAAGTTAGTCACCTGAAATGGTATATATATATATACAGTGCTGCCCATAATTATTCATACCCCAGGCAAATTTTTACTTAAAGTTACTTTTATTCAACCAGCAAGTAATTTTTTGACAGGAAATGACATTGGTGTCTCCCAAAAGATAATAAGACGATGTACAAAAGGCATTATTGTGGGAAAAAAAAACATTTCTCAGCTTTTATTTGCATTTGAGCAAAAAGTGTCTAGTCCAAAATTATTCACACCCTTCACAAACTGTCACAGTCTGTGGGAAAATCAAAAGTTCTATACTATTCCAAATAGTCCTAGCTGTTCTAAAGCATCCTAATTACCCTTATTAATTGGGAACAGCTGTTTTAATCAACTCAACAAGTGAAAAACAGCAGCTCTTTGCAGTTGGTTTGTGGACAGTCATGGCTAAGACAAAGGAGCTCAGTGAGGACCTGCGGCTGCGCATTGTGGCTGCTGACAAGTCAGGAAAGGGTTACAAGGCCATTTCTAAATGTTTTCAAGTTCCAGTGGCTACAGTGCAAAGTATTATTAAAAATCACAAGATGTTCCGCACTGAGGACCTGGTTGGAAGCCAAAAGTGACACCTGTGCTGGCCAGGAGGATAGTTAGAGAGTAGAGTTGAGCGAACACCTGGATGTTCGGGTTCGAGAAGTTCGGCCGAACATCCCGGAAATGTTCGGGTTCGGGATCCGAACCCGATCCGAACTTCGTCCCGAACCCGAACCCCATTGAAGTCAATGGGGACCCGAACTTTTCGGCACTAAAACGGCTGTAAAACAGCCCAGGAAAGGGCTAGAGGGCTGCAAAAGGCAGCAACATGTAGGTAAATCCCCTGCAAACAAATGTGGATAGGGAAATTAATTAAAATAAAAATTAAATAAATAAAAATTAACCAAAATCAATTGGAGAGAGGTTCCATAGCAGAGAATCTGGCTTCCCGTCACCCACCACTGGAACAGTCCATTCTCAGATATTTAGGCCCCGGCACCCAGGCAGAGGAGAGAGGTCCCGTAACAGAGAATCTGTCTTCATGTCAGCAGAGAATTAGTCTGCATGTCATAGCAGAGAATGAGGCTTCACGTCAGCCACCACTGCAACAGTCCATTGGCATATATTTAGGCCTAGCACACAGGCAGAGCAGAGAGGTCCCGTAACAGACGATCTGGCTTCATGTCAGCAGAGAATCAGTCTGCATGTCATAGCAGAGAATCAGGCTTCACGTCAGCCACCACTGCAACAGTCCATTGTCATAAATTTAGGCCCAGCACCCAGGCAGAGGAGAGAGGTCCCGTAACAGACAATCTGGCTTCATGTCAGCAGAGAATTAGTCTGCATGTCATAGCAGAGAATCAGGCTTCATGTCAGCCACCACTGCAACAGTCCATTGGCATATATTTAGGCCTAGCACACAGGCAGAGGAGAGGTTCATTCAACTTTGGGTAGCATCGCAATATAATGGTAAAATGAAAATAAAAATAGGATTGAATGAGGAAGTGCCCTGGAGTCCAATAATATATGGTTATGGGGAGGTAGTTAATGTCTAATCTGGACAAGGGACGGACAGGTCCTGTGGGATCCATGCCTGGTTCATTTTTATGAACGTCAGCTTGTCCACATTGGCTGTAGACAGGCGGCTGCGTTTGTCTGTAATGACGCCCCCTGCCGTGCTGAATACACGTTCAGACAAAACGCTGGCTGCCGGGCAGGCCAGCACCTCCAAGGCATAAAAGGCTAGCTCTGGCCACGTGGACAATTTAGAGACCCAGAAGTTGAATGGGGCCGAACCATCAGTCAGTACGTGGAGGGGTGTGCACACGTACTGTTCCACCATGTTAGTGAAATGTTGCCTCCTGCTAACACGTTGCGTATCAGGTGGTGGTGCAGTTAGCTGTGGCGTGTTGACAAAAGTTTTCCACATCTCTGCCATGCTAACCCTGCCCTCAGAGGAGCTGGCCGTGACACAGCTGCCTTGGCGACCTCTTGCTCCTCCTCTGCCTTGGCCTTGGGCTTCCACTTGTTCCCCTGTGACATTTGGGAATGCTCTCAGTAGCGCGTCTACCAACGTGCGCTTGTACTCGCGCATCTTCCTATCACGCTCCAGTGCAGGAAGTAAGGTGGGCACATTGTCTTTGTAGCGTGGATCCAGCAGGGTGGCAACCCAGTAGTCCGCACAGGTTAAAATGTGGGCAACTCTGCTGTCGTTGCGCAGGCACTGCAGCATGTAGTCGCTCATGTGTGCCAGGCTGCCCAGGGGTAAGGACAAGCTGTCCTCTGTGGGAGGCGTATCGTCATCGTCCTGCCTTTCCCCCCAGCCACGCACCAGTGATGGACCCGAGCTGCGTTGGGTGCCACCCCGCTGTGACCATGCTTCATCCTCATCCTCCTCCACCTCCTCCTCATCCTCGTCCTCCTCGTCCTCCAGTAGTGGGCCCTGGCTGGCCACATTTGTACCTGGCCTCTGCTGTTGCAAAAAACCTCCCTCTGAGTCACTTCGAAGAGACTGGCCTGAAAGTGCTAAAAATGACCCCTCTTCCTCATCCTCCTCCTCCTCCTCCTGGGCCACCTCCTGTTCCATCATCGCCCTAAGTGTTTTCTCAAGGAGACATAGAAGTGGTATTGTAACGCTGATAACGGTGTGATCGCCACTGGCCATGTTGGTGGAGTACTCGAAACAGCGCAACAGGGCACACAGGTCTCGCATGGAGGCCCAGTCATTGGTGGTGAAGTGGTGCTGTTCTGTAGTGCGACTGACCCGTGCGTGCTGCAGCTGAAACTCCACTATGGCCTGCTGCTGCTCGCACAGTCTGTCCAGCATGTGCAAGGTGGAGTTCCACCTGGTGGGCACGTCGCATATGAGGCGGTGAGCGGGAAGGCCGAAGTTACGCTGTAGCGCAGACAGGCGAGCAGCGGCAGGATGTGAACGCCGGAAGCGCGAACAGACGGCCCGCACTTTATGCAGCAGCTCTGACATGTCGGGGTAGTTGTGAATGAACTTCTGCACCACCAAATTCAGCACATGCGCCAAGCAAGGGATGTGCGTCAAATTGGCTAGTCCCAGAGCTGCAACGAGATTTCGCCCATTATCACACACCACCAGGCCGGGCTTGAGGCTCACCGGCAGCAACCACTCGTCGGTCTGTTGTTCAATACCCCGCCACAACTCCTGTGCGGTGTGGGGCCTGTCCCCCAAACATATGAGTTTCAGAATGGCCTGCTGACGTTTACCCCGGGCTGTGCTGAAGTTGGTGGTGAAGGTGTGTGGCTGACTGGATGAGCAGGTGGAAGAAGAGGAGGAGGAAAGCCGAGAAGGAGGAGGTGGCAACAGGAGGCAAAGAATGTTGCCCTGCGATCCTTGGCGGCGGCAGGACGTGCGCCAAACAGCTCTCCGCCTGGGGCCCAGCTGCCACTACATTTACCCAGTGTGCAGTTAGGGAGATATAGCGTCCCTGGCCGTGCTTACTGGTCCACGTATCTGTGGTTAGGTGGACCTTGCTACAGATGGCGTTGCGCAGTGCACACTTGATTTTATCGGATACTTGGTTGTGCAGGGAAGGCACGGCTCTCTTGGAGAAGTAGTGCCGGCTGGGAACAACATACTGTGGGACAGCAAGCGACATGAGCTGTTTGAAGCTGTCTGTGTCCACCAGCCTAAATGACAGCATTTCATAGGCCAGTAGTTTAGAAATGCTGGCATTCAGGGCCAGGGATCGAGGGTGGCTAGGTGGGAATTTACGCTTTCTATCAAATGTTTGTGAGATGGAGAGCTGAACGCTGGCGTGTGACATGGTTGAGACGCTTGGTGACGGAGGTGGTGGTGGTGGTGTTGGTGGTACATCCCCTGTTTGCTGGGCGGCAGGTGCCAACGTTCCTCCAGAGGCGGAGGAAGAGGCCGAGGCGGCAGCAGCAGAATAGGCCGAGGCGGCAGCAGCAGAAGAGGTAGCAGGGGGAGCCTGAGTGACTTCCTTGGTTTTAAGGTGTTTACTCCACTGCAGTTCATGCTTTGCATGCAGGTGCCTGGTCATGCAGGTTGTGCTCAGGTTCAGAACGTTAATGCCTCGCTTCAGGCTCTGATGGCACAGCGTGCAAACCACTCGGGTCTTGTCGTCAGCACATTGTTTGAAGAAGTGCCATGCCAGGGAACTCCTTGAAGCTGCCTTTGGGGTGCTCGGTCCCAGATGGCGGCGGTCAGTAGCAGGCGGAGTCTCTTGGCGGCGGGTGTTCTGCTTTTGCCCACTGCTCCCTCTTTTGCTACGCTGTTGGCTCGGTCTCACCACTGCCTCTTCCTCCGAACTGTGAAAGTCAGTGGCACGACCTTCATTCCATGTGGGGTCTAGGACCTCATCGTCCCCTGCATCGTCTTCCACCCAGTCTTGATCCCTGACCTCCTGTTCAGTCTGCACACTGCAGAAAGACGCAGCAGTTGGCACCTGTGTTTCGTCATCATCAGAGACATGCTGAGGTGGTATTCCCATGTCCTCATCATCAGGAAACATAAGTGGTTGTGCGTCAGTGCATTCTATGTCTTTCACCGCTGGGGAAGGGCTAGGTGGATGCCCTTGGGAAACCCTGCCAGCGGAGTCTTCAAACAGCATAAGAGACTGCTGCATAACTTGAGGCTGAGACAGTTTCCCTGGTATGCATGGGGGTGATGTGACAGACTGATGGGGTTGGTTTTCAGGCGCCATCTGTGCGCTTTCTGCAGAAGACTGGGTGGGAGATAATGTGAACGTGCTGGATCCACTGTCGGCCACCCAATTGACTAATGCCTGTACCTGCTCAGGCCTTACCATCCTTAGAACGGCATTGGGCCCCACCATATATCGCTGTAAATTCTGGCGGCTACTGGGACCTGAGGTAGTTGGTACACTAGGACGTGTGGATGTGGCAGAACGGCCACGTCCTCTCCCAGCACCAGAGGGTCCACTAACACCACCACGACCATGTCCACGTCCGCGTCCCTTACTAGATGTTTTTCTCATTGTTATGGTTCACCACAACAACAAATATATTATTTGGCCCAATGTATTGTATTCAAATTCAGCGGGATATAAATTTGAGGCCTAGTATTTAGGCGCTGGGTGACCGGTATGGATTTAGTGACAGAATTAGACTTGGAAATGCACAGAAGCGTGTGTGTGAAGTTATTCTGAATGACCCAATGTGCACCTTGAATATTATATACCCTTTTTGGGATAGATTTCAAATAGCTCTGATATAGCAGGAACCACTAAATTATGAAATTGCTAAATTGGGAATTGTACTTCAACCCAGAACAAAAAATGTGCTTTGACGGGCACTAAATAACTTTCCCAGCTACAACAGTACAGCGGTAACGAGAGATTTAGAGGGATTTAAATTTGAGGCCTAGTATTTAGGCGCTGGGTGACAGGTATGGGTTTAGTGACAGAATTAAACTTGGAAATACACAGTAGCGGGTGTGTGTGAAGTTATTCTGAATGACCCAATGTGCACCTTCAA